>NW_027273862.1:5985000-6585000 GCF_046630095.1 Trachinotus anak | reverse complement strand
TTCTGCGACTTGGTGGTCCAGGTAATTGTCAGATTTGCCTTTCTCTCTGTCAGTAGAAAGAGTCTATAAAACAACGACAACACAGGTTGCATGAGACAGAAGCACACATGTGTTCAGACCAACAACATTTTCACCTGATTATGTGGATATATGTGCCAAAAAATGAAATCTCTACTTTTTATCTAATATTGTGGTTTTATTATCAGACACATCATCAAGGCCCCTCACACGTTGTCTTCAGTACTTAAATAGGCCACTTGATGGTGCTGTTTTACTACACCATAAACAAAAGTCTAACTTTGTTACACGCAAATGTCAGAAACTGCCCAATGCCATCCATGACCTATCAATAAACTGAGCTGTAATATCAAATAAATGTCTTATAAACACTTAATGGGGAATCTAAATTAGGATCATCTACTGCCTGATTACCATCAAATGATACCCACGGCTATCATGCATTCTGACATTTTATTTCAATTAAATGCTGTAATGGCACCATAAAGCCAATGGACTGGATGTATAATTTTAATTTTACAACAGACAAGGTGATGAGACCATCATGAATCCTGGCTCATCCCCCTCCTGACTTAAATGGCCAAATATTCTTTCATCTGCTGGGAGGTAATGGTTCCTCCCTGTCTGTTTAATGAGCAAGGAGAGCACGGGACAGCAACCTATACACCACACATCACGTTCTTCTGGGTTTGCGCTGATGTAAGACTCTCATTGGTGCTGATGATCACGGCAGAGCAGAGAGCAAGCAGGGGTCAGCCAGGGGAAGATACTTAAGTGTGAGTGCTGCGTGTCTGACATTGAAACCTAGATTATAGGTTGTCTTGGTGTCATTTCAAATCCCCCATGCATGCCTTTATAATGACACATGACAATTCTGGACACATTTTACCCCCTGTAATTGTTTATTCAAAACCCAGAGCTGAAATTTGTCCAGGGACACGAGAACAGTTCTAAAACTTGATTTTGGTGCAAATAACTGCAAAAAATACAGGAACTGACTTCAGAGTGTTGTGTGTACAAAAGGATGGATAATCATAGTTAGTTGTTAACGTTATCCAGTAAATGAGCTTCTTACTGCAAAAAAAATGTATACCTGAGTATAATTGAATACTGGATTTAAACCGACAAACAACATAAAGAAAGTCTCTTCTCTGGAAGTTGGAAAAAACAATGAAAAACCAAAACAATACAAAAAATATATAAAACAACTATAGGTGTGATCACACCTTGGGGAACCCAGGCCTGGTTCTACTGAGACAGTTTACTCAGTAACGTCTGACTGGCTGAATGCACAGTGTGAGGTCAGCCTCTCTACACAGATGCTATCAGACATGCTGAGAGGTACAAGGCCGAGAATCACTTTTTTTGCAATAGATAACAGGTGGGAGCAAACTGCGTATCTGTGTTTTGGGAGAAATGGAGTAAACACGTACCTCTCTGGACTGCCGTGGAGTGCTTCCAAGCTTCACACCTGGGGAGAGAGAAGAGAAAAGAGACAAGAAAATCAGCACTTACTGTAAGTAAACAACATGTATTTTTGTCCTTGTGGAAGAGAGTTAGGAGCCTCTGATGCATCAGAGGCTCCAATAATTTACTGCTTCCTATCACTTAGCACATCTACGTTTGATCCCCAGCAAACCACCACCGCTCTGCTCGTTCACAGAGGGAAGACTGGTAGCTCTATGTGTGTAATGAGCTGCCACAAGCATGAAAAGTTGGTAAATGAGTTGTGCATTGAGGATGAAAGCACGAGACAGAGAGAGGAAGAAAAGGAGCTGTTATATGTTCTAATTTGAGAGAAAGAAAGAAAGTTTGACAAAGATGTAGCTTGCAGAGCAGAAGGAAGACAGACGAAGAGAAAGGTGCAGTTTGTTGAATTTCTAGAAGACAGCAGGAGAGTGATAGAGACATGACTGGATTTGTGGCAGCCTCAGAGACAGGTGGTAGGTGTATTGGCAGATGTGCGGCAGCAGGACAGACGACATGTTTAGTGGTCTGTCTCCAGCTGGACATCTCCTTTCCTCAGGTCCCCCCCAATCCAGCTGATATGTAATCAGGCTGACAGCTCTGAGAGGGGCTACATGGCTGCTGATGGGGGGGAGCAAAGACACCTCTGCCTGAGTGGCCTGTCACTTCCAATTTGAGGGTGGAAGTGATAGGAACCTGCGCGAGGGGGGGGGGGGGCTGTAGATGCAGGCCACAACCTTCCCTAAGTGATGAGATCTGTAGAGCCCTATCTCACACTTAACACGCCTCGGTGGGGAGGGAATAAAATGTGTTGCCCAGATTCTATGTTGTTTTAGATTAGTATGCGCTGGAGAGCTCAGTGTTGCTGTCTGGCTCTGTGCATTAAATCTTGTCTTCATTCTTCTGAACGAGACACTGGAGGAAGAGGAGGCGGAGGAGGAAAAAGAAGAGGAGTGGGCTAAGGAGGTGGCGTGTGACATTTTCTAATCTTGTTTGGGTGCTGCTGTGCTATTTGATCCCCTAACCCTAATGATAGCTCATGTAGGATGTGCATCTTTGATATCACTTTACAATGGCGCATAGGAAATACATGAATATTTATCACAACATGCACAGATGCCATTGTCAGGGAAACATCCACACCTAACAATAGCAACAGTCTTTCAGCGTCAGCCGTTCTGCACTGATGGCCCCTCGTAGCACTGACCATCTTGTCAAGATACGCGCTTGGCTATCGATCTTGAAAACCCCATCAAGGTGGTAATTGAAATCTCCAAAGGTTTAATTGGTTCCTTCTTGGAGGTGTTTTGTCTGGCCGTTGTTACAAGTTTGTCACGGCTGTTGATGTCAACACTGCCACACAATCCCATTCTGTCGCACCTTGAGGTGGAGTAAAATTTTGAACCCTTTATTGTGCTGCTCTGCTGAACCACAAAAAATGTATGAGGCAACACATGTATTTGTGTTCCTGAATATTTGACCTTCGCATAAATCCTTTGTTCTTCGAATGGAAAGGTTTTGAGAAACAGGAAAAATGAAATGCAGAAAGGCTAAATTAGATTCAAGCCCAAGGGTTTGAACTAAGCGTAAAGCACCACCACTTGTCTTGTTCAGCAGTCTGAGACAAAGGTGTCTTGTTAAAGGTGTTTTGAAAATGAGTCTGACATGTCGTGATTTGATGCGATAAATCTCGTCTTAAATATCTGTTACAAATACGATTTGGATTCTGGCTGTGAAAATGCAATATTCTCTCAAGCAGGGAGCCAAAATTACATTTCACGAGAGGAACATTTTTCCACAGAGTATAACTGAAACAAGTAATATAACAATGTAAACTGAATTTCAGTGGGATTTGTAAACATCATTTATCTCTATAGTATCTATTTAGTTGAGGGTAATAGTTGCTATTTGATTGCAATTTCACACTCAGTCAATTCCATTCAGTATAACTATGCTATTGATTTTCACTGCTGTGCAGTGAAACACTGATAAATTGTTAAGACTGCGGTTTCATCCTGTGAGATGCAGGAAATTCATATGAGTAATTCCACATACAGATGTACTAGCTACAGTACAAGCCCAAGTCTTTCATACATTATTTTAATGTAATGGATGTAAATAATCTATAACTGAACGTTTCTTCCAAGGTGTAATTTGGAAGTAGTTTGAGGGGCATCAAAGGTTTATACAGTATATAGATTAGTTGTTAGTGTAGTATTAAAAAACACAAATTGAGATATTCAGGATAAAAGTGCTGAATGGGAATTCTGTGATGGGAAGAAAACAGTCTCCCAATAAAGCTGAAGTTGTTTTTATCACCAGACATTCAATGTCAAATTCTGGTAATTCTGGTTTTGAAGCTGTTAAGGCATCCAGGAAACGCACAATTATAAGATCCACTGTTGACAGCATAGATGAAAAGAGGGCTTCTGATAAGTTTTTGCTATGACTCAGGAGTTTTAACTGTAATTTTGCTGATGATGGAAGCCAATTTAAAAACAGAATAAACGCTTGAGCCTTGTCCTTTGTTGCCCTCTAAGGTAACCTTGAGCATCCACCTTTCTTTCACAGACAAAACCTTTGAATATTCATGCAGATGACCCAACATTACTGCAAGGATCCACATAAGCAAGGGCCACATCATTAGTGGATCCATTATCATCCCTCCCTCTCAAAGACCCATGTACAACTCTCGCACACATCAAACATCCTTTTCTCTGCCACCACTGCCGAGGAGGAGCAAAGGACAAAAACAATGTGAAATAATGAGCTTGTTAAGAGAGGGATTGTGGCCCCCATGCTCTGGGAGAACTTGTTAAATGCTCAGTTTTAACCAGAGACAGGCCAGGAGGGTGCTAGAAGCCAGACAAGGGATGTTCTCCTCCAGCCCACTATTCAGACTAAGCAGTCGTGCTGCGCCACCATAAACCTTTCATTAGTCATTCAGCACACTGAGGCACTGTGACCCCAACCAGCTGCACTCCCCTCTCCCTACCCAACAAACCACCCACACCTTCACTCCGCCAAAGTCCTTAAAGGACTTATAACGTCCCTGACTCTGCACACACGCTCCTCCTCCACTTGACTCTGTGTGGGAAAACAGGGCTTTGGCATGTTGGTGTGGTTTATCAGAGGAAAAACGCTTGAGAACAGAGGTATTAGGCTTTAAGCTCTGATTCATTGATGTTTTAACTTGTTGTGGTAAGAGATAAAACAGTTTGTGTTGGTGCTGAATTCCTCCAGGACCGGGCCAGAGAGAGCAGCTTCTGGGGAGGAGGAGCTGATGGGTAAGTAATCGGGATTGAAGACATAGTTGCAAAGACTCTCTAAAGACATGGACCATCTTAAATTTGTGTGTATTATCATCTGAGGAGTGGCTCATGACAGAATGCTTTGAAGGTTGAAGACTTTCTTAGGTGTTCATAATTCAAAGGACAGGTTTGGCCAAGAATGAATCACTGACACATCTCTAGTCCAACCAATTAAGTGTACTGTAAATGAAACAAACAGCCAGGACACCAGGAAACAGATTCATCCCACTATTTTGAAAGAAGGAACCATGAGGCCATACCAGACTCAATCAATCGGTAGGATTCAGTATTAGAAGAGATTAATACAGCAGACATTGTGTTCTAAATTGATTCACTATTATGAATCATTATTAATTATTAATAAGTTTCACATACTAATCTGAACTGTTGAATATGAAACACTTGTAGAGATACTGTCAATACTGCACAATTCTTCACCTCGCAACTTACATTCAATGCACCATGGTGGGAAGTAACTAAGTACACGTACTTACTTATTCAAGTACTGTACTTGTGTGCAATGTTTTTACTATTTCTTTTTTTGGCTTTTTATACCTTTAATACAGACAATAGAGACACAACAGGCAACAAGGTAGAGAGTAACAGAACTTGAACGTTGCAGTTCATGGTCAGCTATGGGGGCCGCCCTCTTAAGTGCAGTTGCGGTACTTGTGCTTTATTTTGGTACCTGCTGTTTTTGTCATTCACATTTCAGAGGGAACAAATGTACTTTGTTACCCTTGTACATTTATCTGACAGCTATACTTTTTAATACTTTCTTTACTTTACAGATAAACACTTTACATACAACACATACTGTATCAGCTTATAAAATATGATGCCCTGCCAAATGTCAAATTTACCTACATGTATTGGGGGTAGTTTGCTTGTTGGGTGATTTGATCAATTGTTAATATAAAACAATTGATCAAATTGTTATATAAAAAATTGTATAATATAAAAAACTTTTATTAGAGAAACAGCAGAGCTTTTACTAGTGTTTTGGTTTTTACATTGTAGTATTACTGTTTTTTATTGAGTGCATGCTCTCAATACTTTGTCCACCACCAGCACAAATGCAAACATTCAGTGCCAATGCAGGATGTGGTGTCCACACTCCTGTCTGACATACAGTCATATGTAGTCTGTCAGCTACATCTTTATTGTCTCTTTCTGATTGTATCTAGATCAAATATATGTGCAGCTATAGCGGAGATGTCATTTGTACTCGTGATTTCTTTCTTATACACCACAGCATGATTACCATTTACTGTATAGGGTTCTTAATAACCTAAACACAACTTCTCCAGTTGCTGAGATCTGGTAATTGAAATGTTTTCCTCATTTCAATATTTTTCAAGTATGTCTCAGTCAGTGGAATTTCCACTGTCCTCATCATAATACTGGACTACATACTGACGGAGAAAAGTGGAGCAATCAACTGGCATCAAAAGAAACGCCTCCTAGAAAAGGTCATAAAGCATCAGATCTGAAGTGTCTTCTTTTCAGGCCAGATGACAAAGCTGTTTCACTATTGCTCCAGTTTATGTGGCGATTGCTTCTGTAGTCATCTGACATTTGTGCTCCTGGCTTTGTGTCCTAATTATTCCTTATTAGTCTGTACTGTGTGTCGCTTGTTTTGAACACAGGGTGATTACAGGTTTTAGATTTATAGTTCAGGAGTGTTTTTTTTTTCCCTTTTGACTTTTGTCAATGTTGTAGATCAGCACTGTATTCATCTTGTGGCTTTGAATGAAAAATGCAACGTTATGCATGGCAAATTTGATAAAGTGATAAAAGACAATGTAATTTTGTAAACAGTGAGTTGCTAACCATTGTGCGTGCTAACCTGCCTCTCGAGCTCCCCTCCTAAACCCAATCATGACATTCCTCTGACCTCCTCAGCACAATTCCTTTTTACTGCTCCTCAGAGGGTGCACCCCAGGATAGAGTTATTAGAGAAATCCATAAATTACATGATGTTCACAACACCATGTATGGGCTTCATTTCCACCTTTGACCCCACATGAAGGTCAAGTGTTGGGAAAAGTCGTAAATCGTCAGGGGCCTGCTCCCTCATTAGATTAAATTCAAATGAAAAACAGGACACTTCCTCCAATTTCCCGCCACATTAGATTAGTGTGCCTTCCATGCACCATAAATAACACATGCTTTGGCTCATAATTGTCTGTGGCAGAGCACAGGCTAAGCATACAAAGACTACATCAACATTCAGTGGGATAAAAACTGAGCTCAGTGGAAGACGATTGATGATGTGAGGTTGTGGTGCTGCATTAACACCTTTGCACTATTTTCGGAGCACTTTGCTTCCCTGCTCTGAGGCAGTGCAGCTGCTCCGCTCATGCATCATCACTTTGATCATCACTACAAATCACTCCTACCTATGAGTTTATGAATGGATTAAGAATGCTACATTACAAAGTGGTATATATATATATATATATATATATATATATATATATATATATATATATATATATACAGTATATATATGGGATTACTAATATATTTTTGTTGAGATATAATTCAAAATGTATGAAAATGTCTGATTCCTTTGTTGATGTTGTTGACCTGAAAACTGTGACATCTCAAAAAGAGCACTGAGGCTTCCTTATAGAACTTTTAATGACTTTTGATGAAGCTTTTGAAGATGTCTAAAAAGAGGATTCTCTAAATCACTTAAATGATAAAATTGAGGCAATGGGATTTTTATGCCTGTAATGGACACAGTGTATCGTGCTTTAGGTATAAAACCCTTCATATAGAGCAAAAATGGCAAAAAAAAGGCATTTAATGAGAAAGAGAAACTGCCTCTGCAGGCCAATGAAGTCCTCAAATCTGCAAATTCTTCCCTCATGCTGGTAACATTGGGCATTGAACGCAGCGGGAGAGGAAATAATGAACTACACAGATAAGAAGCTGCTGAACGGGGGTATTAAATGTGGCACTGATTACTGTTATGACAATTCATTTTGAAAACAATATATTCTCAGAGTCGATCCTGCTTGGGGTACTTTCAAGGTTAGGAAATGCAAAGACTTCCTAGGGCAGATTTCCATGGAAACAGAGCATCAGAGAGCTGTATGTGGGGGTGTGGTGGGAGGCCGCATGTTTTAATACCACTTAGAGGATGGGGCCTGGTAACTTGCATGAGGAGGGATGTGTAAACAAATGCTACCTGTCAGCTGCGAGCCCGGGGTTAAGTGAATTATTTCGGCCGAGATGAGGTGCAGGAGGCTTTAATTGACACATTTCTTATTTAGATGCAGCAGTGCTCTTGACCTAGGTGCACAGCACACACTGCAGTCCCGCTTCTGTGAACCAATCCTTTGGGGATAGTTAATGGGATACACAGTGAGCTGCGTTTTCGTTAAGGTTTCTGTGAAGAAGCTTGAAATTTTGTGAATTCACACGGTCAAATCTGCAGGCGGAGCTGCTGGGTGCGCTCCTGGAGCTTGCACAGCCACGGCTCAATAAACAAGAGGATTCAGCAGAGGTGATGATGACATGAGAGGGGTGATGTGCTCTGATGTAGCTGCAGCCCGAGCACTGAGTCAACTATTCAAAGGGGAAGAGACAACAGACACACTGTGATGAGAGTTGCGGCACACTCAAACTTGGCTGTGTGAGCAGAGTAGTAACAAGGATGTGGATAATAAATATTTGGGCCCAAACCAAATTTTTCCTCATAGGCCTCAGACAAAACTTCTTGCTTTGTAATAACTATAAGCTAATTTAAATCCCAATGAAAAAGTATGGATGTATTGATTGTTAGAGGGTAAATTTAATAATCAATACATCCATGCTGTTAGTAAAGAGACTGTCCACCTTGTTTTCCCACACAGCTGCTGGTCTCACATATCATACTGTGGACAAACAGAGCAAGCTGTACTGGACTTCAGAATAAGTTGAATTTTCAAAACTTTGTGACTCCTCACGCTGTGTAACATACACAAACATAGACCACAGGCAGTAAGGACTGACGACACCCTCACCCACACTGCCACTGCCAACACCAGAGCATACAGGGCTGTGTTGTCAGTCTCCTCTATAATATAAACAACCAGTCCTCCAACCTGAACAACCATATAGGTGTTTTTTGCAATCCTCTTATACACCCGCGTCTCCTGAAATAGCGCCCCTATGACAGCAGACATACCGGACCCTAGCTGTCATGGTTACAATAATAACAATGAGGACTGTGTCAAGAGCGGTGTATCTACCTTCGTCACCATGGTTACTATAGTAATGGTCATGGCTTGGTTAGGTTTAGGAAAAGAATTGGGTTTAAAAAAGTACTTCCTCAACATTAGACGATCTTTGTTGTCATGGTTACAATAATAACAACATGGTTAACTCGGTCATGATAATAGAACAACATGACATTTGTTGACCAATTCCATTGACCCCAATGTCCTCTTGATATGGACTTTGTCGCATCTATATATTGTGTCATCGCACATTTCCCTCCTGTCATAATTACCACTGCTGCCAGATGTCGCCTAACAACAAAAAGTAACTATGGGTCATAATAAGCTGCTGCACAAATGACCTATGGACTCGTTTTTTACAGTCTTAACATAAACTGTGTGTTTAGGTACCGGCACACCTTTTGTCTGGAAATATGCAGATGACACAGACATTCTTGTAGTCCTCATTAACTTTTCTGTGGCTTTTCAAAAATCAATACTGGGCTCTCCTTCCTTCCTGCCTTCCTTCCTTCCTTCACCTCAAGGTCTCAGACACCAAGGAAATGCTTGTCAACCCGTCAACACAACGCAAACCCATTTTTTCAACCATCCACATCTTGGCATCACCTTAGACAATGACCTCATTTACACCCAGCACACCAATAACATCAACAAGTACTGTCAACAAAAAAAATTCCAGTCATCAGAAAATATCTGCTCAGCCACAAATCTTGCCGCTATACCACACAGTCACCCAGTCAGTCATGTTACGTGGAACCATTTCCTTTTTCTCCAAACGGAAAATAGGTCTCTAAAAATTTGACATACAGCTATGGAGCTGATTTCACTCCCCACTATTTGCTTGAAATAACCTCCTCTGCTCCAACCTGGAAAGCACACGCAACTGTATCAGTCTGACTGCTCACTCTCCCGCCCCTTTACCCTCCTGCTGATACAGGACAACCATATGCAGGAGGGCCTGCTTCAGCAAAAGCTTTATTCCCCTTATCCTCACTACATGCTACATTCTAAATGAATAAATACACTGCAAATGAAACTACGAAAGGTCTGAACACTTGCTTATTCAGCTGGTTATTACACACCATTTAAATGCGGATGAGGAGGCGACAGGATGGCGGACAGCTCCTGGTGCTGAAATAACAGCAAAATTTAACTGAGGCCAAACAGATGAAAATAAAATCTTCCTAATTTAATTAATCAATTTCATATTTTTTGGATGCAAACACAAACTTCTCATCAGTATTATCTCAAAAGAAAAATAAGGAGGAGATTATATTATTTGCTAAAGGTGAATGAAAAGACATTCTGCTCTGACATTGGCTAAAAAAGATGACAGAGAATTGTGTCCTTCTCTGTGTATTTTTGTAGCAGTGCTCCACTTTTCGTTATCCACTACATTTTTTCTTCGACTTGAGTGGGACCTGATGGCTTTCATTGGAGAGGGTGTACTGGTTTTGACTGTACCCTTCAAATAAATAAAACAATTCAAAATATAATTGCGCTCCCCTAGCACTGTCCTTTTGTTATTTCAGTTTTTCTTGTCATACAGTCATTTCAGGCTTTTTTATGCCATTTTTTTTTTTTTTGAGGAGAGGTGGGGGGGATTAAATTAGTTGCTTGATGACCTCTTTTAAGTCTTTTTTTCCACAATTTTTCATTTCTTCTAGATTAAAGTCAATGCCAAATCCTTTTATCATGACCTGTTGGTACACTGGCAGCGCACTGAGGTGCTGTGATCAGATGCTGCTATGTCTTCGTTAAGCCTCTGTGCACCCCCTGTTCACCTCTATTTGCAGTGAGATTGGGAACTGGAATTGGCCCTGTCACTGTTTACCCTGTCCTCTCATTTGAGTTAGCTTCACGTTCTCTTACACACCCCTTGTTTTCCTGTCAGAGCACGAATGATTACAGCAGGGACTGATGAGTCCAGACATGTGAGTAAAGCACAGGGACTGCGGCTGAATGCTAAGTGAATAGTTTGGGGACCGCCTCGACACACTGGTAGATCAGCAGCTTCAGCTTTCACCCTCTGCCTCCAGTTCATATCAGTCCATCACAGGAACATGATGAAAGGAGATTAAAATGACTTTGGAACCAGATGCAATCTGTGAAATACTGCCTATATTCTTGTGTTTCATTAAAACTTTAAAATGAGAATTAATTATTGTTTTTGGACACAATCACATGAAACAATTATTTAAGAAATGTTTGATTTCTGGAAAGTATGAATTTTGCATCAATAATACATAAATAAAACATAAAAAAAAAATTTGTAAAAACATTTGTAAAAAACAGATAGAGCAACATATGGACAAGCCATACAGAACTGTAATCCTGTGGAAATATTATCTGTCAACACTTGACCTGACACTTTCATTTGTTGAAAGTGAAATTTCTGAAAAAGCATTTTTTTTTCATGATTTCATTTATTTATTTATTGTTAAAAACAAAGATGATTTGATATAATCAGAGGAATTCTGGGGTTGAGATTGACATGTAATTTGTGATATTTTTGAAGCTGTAGCAGGCTGTTGATTAGACAAAGAGTCTCTCCTGTGGTTTATCAATTCATTATAGTGGATTACTTTTCAGTGCTTCTCTAGTGGCTGTGCTTGTTTAGTGAGGGTCAACATACATTATACAGATTAGATCATTAAGCTGTGAATGTGGTCATCAAGTGGTAATTTCAGTCAAATTACAATGTGCTCTAATCCAGTCCCCTGGATTAACACACATAGTGCTAATAAAAGATGCTACATAACACTCCCTAGAAAAGCTAATCCATTTCAGAGAAATAGATGATTAAAACTAGTTTAAGCATCATCAACACTGTTGTGTAAGTACCTCAGATTGATTAGCTGTCATCAGCAAATGCATTATGATTTGGGAAGAACAGGACTAGCACCTGGCTTCACTCCTTCAAGCAACTTAGTTCTTTGTCAGTGGTCTTGAAAGCTTGAATTCTGAAAATGCTGCCTCTCAGCCTTCAGAACAACTCCTGGTTAGCCTCAAGCTCTCTCCTGTTTTCTTCTCACTCGCCTCTGCTTTCCTTTACATTCCTTCCATTATCATTCTTTCCCCCTTGCAGGTGCTGGTGCCTTTCTCCATCCTCCCTGGGCATCTTATCTTTTCTCTCCCCTCCACTCCGGCGCATCACCTATGGCCTCCACTTCACAACCTATAATTTCCTCTTGCTCTCGTCCGTGCCCTGTGTGATGCTCCCCAGCTTACATTAATGATAACCAGCAAAAACAATAAAAATAGCACCAAACAATAAACAGAACAATATGCCTACAAAATGTGTACCATTACATCTCCTGTAACTTTGGCAGGTTTCTCTCTATCCTCAGCACTGCACGGTAATAATGACGGAAATAATGATGCTAAAAGTTTCCTCCTTAGACAGTTTTACAGAAGCCTCTTGTCCCACAGTGCTCTGTGTGGTTGGGCTTTGACAGGCAGTGAAGTGTGTGTGAACATCTGAACAGAGCAGCACTTGCTCAACCTCTCTGCAGCTCTGTGCTAATGAGAGGTGTGTGTGTGTGTGTGTGTGTGTGAATACTGCAAAGGGCTGTCGCACTGACTGACACTCCCTTATGCCTGAAATAACTCTTACACACGTCAGGTGGCTGTTGCCCCAAGGTCCCCAGAGCTGAGGTGTCATTTAAGAAACACAGCTTGTTTTTGCTGCAGCTTACATGCTGCTGCCTGCCAGCCCCCTGCTCTGCCTGTTATGGAGAAAACAAAACCAAAAGAAAAAAAAAAAAATCAGCTACCAGCTGAACAAAAAGCAGCAACAATGCCGGGGCAGATACTGATTGAAAATGTGTCTCCAGCTAAATTCTGCAATTTTACACATTCCACATTTTTCATGATGTTTCCTTTGACCTTTGTATTGTACAGAACTCCTCTGCTACTGTTGATCATTAAATGACTCTTGGAACAATGGTGTTTAAGGATGTTTTGCATTGTAAACAAGGATCCAAACAGTTGATGGCAAAGCTTTGCAGAATAAACCACCGAGGAAGCATGAGACAGTTTGCAGTTTTTTTTTTCATTTTATTCAGTTTGCTTCTCATTTTTATTACATGTGAAGCACCTGGTCAGGTATTCATAAACTGCACGCTTGCTTGGAAAACCAGCTGAAAAGCATCCGTGGCAGAATGTCTTCGATCCCAAACAGTTCTCCCCTGCTCTCAGCCTGAGTCTGTCTGATTACCTGGCTTCAGCATTTAAAATGCTCATTGAGCCCCGAGCCCTCCCTCGCACTGCTATCTCAGGCTCCTTTCTTCTCCCTGTCAGGGAAAATGCCAGAGAGGTGCAGTGAGAGCCGTGCTCCACTCCCAGGGCTGGTAATTTGACAGCGAGCAGAGAGGATGCAGAATAATTGGAATAGCATTTACTTGTCAATGTGACACTGACGGAGAGCTCAACATTTAACATATCCGACTGGAAGTGAGGGAGAAAAAAAAAATGCAAGTCAGAGATTCCTGGAATAGATTTCACAAGTTGTCTCGCTAAAGCAGTAGCGGGTTAATCAGACAAACTAGACATCTGACCTTTTGTCAGAGCTGTTTGTGTCTGAGGCTCTGGGAGAACATACTGGAGCAATACAAATGATGATTTTGGCCAAACGGTGGTCTTTGTGATGTTTTAAATTGGACCTAACTCAGTGGGGCAGATGCATCCAGAGAAAATAGGATGATGTGACTGGCAGCTTTCACACGGTGATGAGTTTTCCCGAAAGCCAATCTTCCTGCTATCAGCTGATGCAAAAAGTAAAACAGCACATCACCTCTGTGTGAAAGTTTGCCTGTCAAACAGCAATAACCAGAATCAAAAAGCATTAAGATGATCTGACTGGCAGGTTTCACAGAACTTTTTAATTGGTTCCCTTCACCGAACAGTATCGGTTCACGGCTTCCAATGTGAAAAGAGTGAATCTTCCTATTAGCACATGACACATGAGCAAAACAGCAAGAGCCTGCATTTCTGTGTGTGGGAAAAAAAACAGTCATCCTTCAACAAAAACGTCACATTAATTTCAGCAGTGCTGGTGTTCTCACACACAATTTGGAGAACAGAGGCTGCCATGTTGAAGTGAGAACTGAGATGTATTCATTTATTATAGCTTGTGTTTGTGAACCAGCCAGTGCTGGTGAGAGAGGTCCACAGTGAAAAGCTGAATGCTCCAGTAATCATCAAGACACAGACAAGACAATACAAGTAGTGGTTACATCCTCTTCGGCATAGCTGGCTAGCTAGTGAGGATGACTGCTGCTGCCAGTCTCAGAATAGCGGGACAGCACAGTGTAATGAGCAGGATTACCAAGGGAGACTGGCAGGAATAGCATGGTATCAAAGGAAATCCAGTCAGTGAGGGATATTCAGACAGCACTCCCGTTCTTTTATTCATTGCCTGCGTGCCCAGAGTGACTCAGCTCACTCTCCTGCTGTCAAACCCTGTCATTATCCATTAGCGTGTTTCTGCCTCGCCGGGGACCGCCCACTGCTGCTGCTGCTGTTGCCATGTGTGATTAGGTTGCGTTCCTGTTTGTGTGAATGCCTGTGCGCTTTATGATCAGGTGCAAGTGAGTGTTGTGTATGCGTGTGTGCGTAGGTATGTTTGTGTGTGTTTCACATCACAGACTTTGTGTACACACACAGGTTAGAGTTTGCCCTGCAGGCTCCTGGTAGTGGGCAGGCTTGTTGATTGTTGTAGCCGTGGTAATGGCTTGTTAAGCACAGTTGGTTTGATAAGCAGAAACAAAGCCTCCTTTAAGACCATTCAAAAAGATAGAACAGATAGATCACTTGCTGCGCTTTGAGAGGATGGCCCTGCATGTGTGTATGTTTTCATACATAACTGATTCAGTGCAATTCTACATTTACTGATTCTGTATTTCCATGAAGAAAAATTATTATTTCCTCATCCAGTTTTAACCCAAAATGTTAATTCTTCATTTTATGGCTATTTTTCTGGGTTTTATGGGTTTATTTTCCTTACAACTTTGTGGTAAGAACCATATAATTTGGTACTATTTGTCAGGCAAATTGTTCATTGACCCAAGCAAATACTCATTCGCTACTAAATTATTATTGGAAAGTTTATTAGCTTGAATATGTTTGAATTGCATTGTGTGAAATTTCTGTGAACAAATTGCACATGTTTTGATGAGATTAGTTAATTGGAAGTATACCCATTAAACTCCATTTCTCCTGTGATAAGTGCCAAATAATAAAGTTGTTTCCATAAAGATTCCTTGGAAATTATTCTGAAATTATGGCCCTGCGTTATCATGACCTGATAATGCTGAATAGAGGACATGGATCTAAGTTAAAGTGAGAAAAGTCAAACGTGAGTACATTTTCTAGAACAGCTGCCAATGTGGTCAAAGTCACCTTCGTGTGGTTTTCAAGATGTTCGTCATCAGGCAACTTGATTGAGAGTAAAACTGGACCAAAAGCAGGAAACACCACGTGTCTTCTGGTGAGGTACAGTACTCCTGGTGTGTTTTCTTTTTTTGTGAAAACCATTGAAATACTAAAACAAAGGGTCATAAAGTAAGCAAACTGACTAACAGGAATCACAGAGATGTCTATCTTAAACTGGAGAACAGTGGCCACCAGAGATGCTTTTCATGAGAGTTTGACATGTCACATTCATCCAGAGTCAAGTACAAAGAGGAGAGATACTAGAGGGAAATGACAGAAAGGCCTGGAGCTCCTCTGTTAACCTGCACAGTATAGTGTGTATTATTAGCTGTTTGTAGTCCAGCAGTCAAATATGACTCTGAACACACCTTAGGATGAGCTTTGTTTTTCACCATAACTGTTTTTCCAAGGAAAGCATCACCCAGTGTCAAGCTGTGACACAACAAGATGGATTCACGCTCTCTCTTCATTTGCAGGTAGAGAATGTCAAACATTTTCATTACGCCTTGTTTGTCAGCTGATGGAGATGAAAGGCCTTTCTGAATTTGCAAGTGATTTGCACCTCTTTCACTTAAGCAATACTTTTTTTTTTACCTGTACCTTCTAGATACTATATCTGTCACCACTACTGGGAGCTGAGAAACATCTTTGCCTACTTCTACCAGTGTCATACTGTATATATTTCTGCAGTTGTTCCAGTTTTGTACAGTCAAAAGTTACACTAGTAGAAACAAGACTAGGTCATAACCTAGTACATGGCTGGGCCGTGTCATCTTTGCATTCTGCCTAGTGTCAGCTGGTTTCAGCCCCTAATCTGTTTGCTTCTCTCCTACTCAATGTGCTCACATATACAGTAGTTTGATACAGCCAAATTCCAACAATAAAGCTGTTACATGCTACAGTTACATGTTTTTCTGTTTCTGTTGTCTGACGAGGGAACGAGTTTGAAATAGTGACAGAAACGTGGCCCATTAGCCAAAGGCTGTGCTGTGATTTCTGCTACATCAACCTGTAAAATGATCACTCAGAGAGAAAGTCAGCTGCCCTGCGGTTAGCCTATAGAGGTGCTGTCTGTGGAGGGGAAACTCGACCTTGCACTCACAGGGCAATTCTGATGACTCTCTTCTATGATAAGTAGCTAAGATTAGTCCAAAATGTTGCTAGATTTGTTGCTAGGTGCTTTTTGATGGTAGAAAGGTCTGAAAAGTCTGGAAAACTAGTGACAAAGGTGCTAAGTTGGCAACGCTGCTTCTTCTTCTTCTTTGGGGTTTTATGGCAGTTGGCATCCATTATGTTGCATTACTGCCTTCTTCTGGTTTTAATCATCTATTACAATCTTAATGAGTTGAATGATGAATGAATAATGAGTCCGGTTGTTTTCAAAAACCTAAATATAGATTTTCTTCCCTCCACCGTGTTCCCACACTGAAGCACAGCTTTAATCCTCGTCCTCGTCTCTGTAGCCCTGTTATTATCATTCTCCGTCTCGCCTCTTCATATTTCCTGAATGAAACCAGGACGGCAACGCTGCTTGTCCATGCCGAATCATTTTGAAAGCGCAACTACCAATGAGGAAACTCAGCATGCTGCATTTGGCCGACCAGCTGTGTAACTCCATCACTCACTCAACTGTATTACTCAGTCAGTCAGTCAGTCAGTCAGTCAGTCACGGACATTCACATTTATTATTTTTGTGTGGACCGCAACAGCAGGGCCACACAAAAATAATTGCAATTTCAATTCATCTTGCAATACACTGAAAACTGTGATTCATCGGGACGTGCACCCATGAGAATTTTAATTTAGTCATGTTGCAAAGACCCCAGTGTTCATGACTTCTGGTAGTGCGAGTATAGAGCAGTGTGTGTATGTGTGTGTATATATGATAAGGCTAAGAAGGCTGGGCCTTAGGTGTTGCTCCTCTTTTCTCTCTGCTCAGCTGTGTTCCCTGAGGAGGGCAGGCAACAGGCCAGAACTGGAGGGCTGCTAGAGATCCAGATAAGATGGACAGAAAGAGAGAAGGTGATGTGTGCATCGGTGCATGTGTGTGTGTGTATAGGTGAATGTGTGAATGAGGGTTGGAGGGCAAACTTATATCTTGTCAGAGAGAAAAAAGAGGAGTAAAATCAGATGAGTGAAAGACAGGAAGAAGACAAAGCAAGAGGAAAGAGGGAGTAAGGCTGAGAGGTAACAGACAAAGTGACAGAGACAGACTGATGGAAACAGAGAGTGAGGGGGAGGGAGAGAAAGAAAGAGGCAGAAAGACTATAAATGAAATGAAGTGAGAGAGTTTCATGCCAGCAGTGGATTGTTTCAGGCCTTCTCTCAGCTGTGTCCACCTGAGGGGAAAGTCCTCTCCTGCCATCTGTAACAGACAGCCTCAACCCTTCCAGCACCACTGATGATGTGATGAGTTTTCAGTAACAAGCAGAATTTGAAATAGGAAAATATTTTCCTTCTGGTAGCTGGTTAAGTAGCCACTGGTAAGCTGTTGTTCATAGAGGTGGGTGTGTAAATACCTGCAGTTTCACTGTGGTGTCCAGGCACCAGAGCTAAGCTAGCCGTGTACTGTAGGGTGACTTTCTAAACCACAATACTTTTTTTTCTATGTGTTCTGCATTAAAACTACTTAAGTTGATTGTTAAGGCTCCCTGGTATAGCAACACTGGCATAATTTTAGCATATCCTCTCTCCTATATAACAGCTGTTGAGCTCTTATATACCCCACTATGTCCATCAGCTAGTCTCTAACTCTGTCTGCTGGTCAGCAGGTAGCATATGATGGGTTTCTAAGAGCTTTTTGGATTAAAACAGCTGCCTGCTGCAGTTTGAAGGCAGTGACACTAAACCGACAACATATAGTTCAGGATCATAAAACTATATAGTTATTTATGTAGCTTGATGATAGAATAATTATGTCACTTATTACATAGCTGTAGAGTAATTAAGTCTTTTTTTTCTATGAGTAATAAGTAACATGTTAGTGATCATGTTTTTTTAATACCAGAGCAAAACACGCCTATGCACACAGGCCAGAAAGACAGGTCAGCACTTCACAGCCCCTGTGGCTCTTACATGCCTTTGGTACACACCAGGGTTGTGAACGATAAACCGATGCGACCGGATACTCGGTTCAACAAGTGAGAGATACGGCTGCATCGGTAGCAGCCTCCTCAATCGATATGAATTATCAATGAATTCCTAGAGGAATCGGTTATAGAGTCATGGATCGGGTATCGCGAGACTTTGAATCAGTTGGCGGCGTTACACACGCGCCAGGTCTCTAAAACAACGCGAGAGCTGAGGCTGCCCGCGAAACGCCGTAGCTGCCTAGCTGGTATTAGCATGAGTGATAAACAAGGGACGACACGGAAAATGGAGGAGGTGGAGAACGAAAGCGTCAGTCTGACCGAAGGTGATAATGCACCGAGAAAGATTTTCAACACATCAGGGAAACAAAAATCCCAGGTGTGGACCGTTTTTGGGTTTTATAAGAAGGAAGGGAAGCTCGAACAAAGTTTGTTGTTACTATTCTGTGCTACTTTTACCTCTGGAGTTCACATCCAACGATTCAGCCAGACTTTTTTTTGGTCCATGTCTAAAAACAAATACATTGACATGTGATTTTGTTCTGTTCTTGTTTTTGCCAGTGCCAGTCTTTTACATATTTAAAAATAAACTATTGTACTGTCACTTTCATAGACTTGGCTTCTTTATTATATAAAATATCTACAACAAATATTAACCATAGAATCGAATCGTATCGTTCTTACACTGTATGGAATTGATTCGTATCGAATCGGTCTGTAATAAAAGGATATCATTTTTGAATCGAATCGTAACCTGTGTATCTAGATGCATATCGAATCGTTTATCACAGAGAGATGTGCAACCCTAGTACACACTGCTCACATCACTGTGTGCCACATCTCTCCAAGCCTCAGCCACAGTCCTGCTCCAGGGTTAATAAGAGTGACACAAGGTGGAAGTTTGGTGTCGATGTAGTGCAAACAAACATAAAGTTAAAATGCCATTCACAAAAATGTCTCCTCTGATGTCGTTTTGTTCATTTAGTGAGATTAAGTTGAAGTGAGATTCAAATCTCAGCTAAAGAAAAGATGAAAAAGAAGCAGAAAATAATCTAAATGACAAAAGATTGTAGCCCTTCTTAGTTAACTGTTTCAAATGGAGGAGAGAGAAGTGGGTCGAACTGCTCTCAGTTTGCATAAGTTGCACTACAGTGCAGCACTGCCTCTCAAACATTGTCCTTCATTTGCTTTTAGTGTTGTCTAATTAAGATTTTTATGTAGGAGGTGTAGAGGAAGGAGGAGGCGTTAGGAGCCAACTGTGACAACAATCTCAGTGTTTCAGAAAATTCAGTTGATTAGAACAAGATCAGAAACAGCTGTAATGTAAACATCAGTGTTGAAGATGAGCAAAGCTGAGGCAGAGTAATCAAACTGACTCAGAGACATCTGTTCATCACTCAGTTACCTATAATTTACATGGTCCAACTCTGCTGAGCTTGCAGCAGTAGCAGTGGTGACAGTTTACTTAAAGTATTTGCTGATAAATACACTACTTAGATTTGGGTGCAGTTAAATTGTTATAATTGTTTGTACAGAGAATACTCGAAATAAAAGTGACACAAGATTAATGTATTATTTACTTCGAGATGCGAAACGAATGACCTAACAGTCAACTACTTCTGCACTTGCTCTCCAAACTCTCAAGGTTCAATGTGAGAGGTGAGCATTAATAAACAGTATTAGTTTCTGTTTCCAGCACTCTCTGAGACAAGCAGTATGTCCAGTATTGCTGCTGCTCCTGCTGAATCCAGATTGTCTACACTTGAATGAAAATGGAGACATAATGCTTCCTT
The DNA here is from genome assembly GCF_046630095.1 of Trachinotus anak. Taxonomy (NCBI): domain Eukaryota; kingdom Metazoa; phylum Chordata; class Actinopteri; order Carangiformes; family Carangidae; genus Trachinotus; species Trachinotus anak. The sequence continues at coordinate 6,564,655 of NW_027273862.1, read as the reverse complement.
TGCAATCACTAACACTGCACAATTTAATGTACAGAATGAATAGGGCCACGAGGGGTGACGGCAACCAGGAGAGCCGCTGTCAGATTCAGAGTGGGAGGCTGATTTATTGAAAGTGGTGTGTGCTGCTACAAAATTGGTTATTCATTGTACTAGAAAGTGAGTCGGTACAAGAGAAGAAAAAAAAAGGAGCAAAACTTCAGCTCTGTTATTCTGTCTGACACAATTTGGTTTAAGTCCCTCAGAATCAAAGTGGCAGAATCAAGAGCTGCAACTTCACAGCATAATTGTACAGGGTGAAAACTCACTGTCCTCTAGCTGCTATTACTGTCTTACTCATAATGTGCATCTATGTACATTTCAAACTACAGCTTATTGCTGCAAGTTCAGTGGAGGTTTGGTGGAAGTAGTAGAGAAAGACAAACGCTTTCACATTTCAAACACTTTCCTAGTCTATGAAATATTACAGCCTGATGATACATAACATTGGGCTGCTTTGAGGATGAAGTTTGCCTTCACTTCTCAACAGCTTTAGAGAAGCTTATTTGCTGGTGAACGGTGGAGGAGTGTGGTCCTGATGGGCAGCTGAGCTTCACTTTGTGTTACAGTGTATTGCTGAAAGTGTACACTTCAGCTCCATGCCCAGTCATCTTAGGTTAAAACTATGCAGTTTCTTCAACACTGTTATTGTGCTGCTTGCTGTTTGATGTTGCTGACCTAAAACTTTAAGCTTATTTTATCATTGCACTCACAGCGTCAGTGAAATGCCTACAATGAAAAAGTGAAAGAAGCTATTCCTTCCCCCTGCTGTGGCTGCTTGCCTTTATAGCTGAGTCTTTTTGTCTTGTTTTGTAGTGTGTTGTGCTATGAGACTGTGTGCTGCAGAACTTGGCTGGCTTCTACCCTCAGCGGGTCGATCGACTGACAGCTCTGATGTTGCATGAAAAGCAGGTTCGACTGATGAGGGCTCCGGCCGAGCGGGAGTTTGGCCGGCGGAGCGTTGCGAAAGCGCCAGCTCCATGGGAGCTCTGTGTTATTGAATGGGACTCACTTTGAACTCAGTGCCTTGCTCAGTGGCTGACAATGGACTTATAACAAATATACCAGTTCCTCAGTTTGTGTAATGTCGACAGCCAGGACAGAAGCCCTGGTGGGCTGTACGGGTGAGGGGGAGGGTCGGAAAAGAAGAGACTGGGAGACAGACAGATACAGGGAGAGCAGAGTGAGAGAGAGGGAGGCAGTGATAAAAATGACACCAAGGGGCAGAGTGAGAGAAGCAGAGATAATAAAAGGGGAGAAAGACAGAAAAAAAAGCAAAGAAGCACAACAAACAGAAATAGAATCAGCAGAGTGCAACAGAACAATATGTGACCCAAATATGACAATGAAATAAAGCAGAAAGAGAAGTGGGCAGAGAAGGGGCGCTCTCCACAGCCTTTCACAATGTAATCAGTCACAAACTGAGGTCAGTCATTCACATAATGTGTTACCTGTTAATCTGATCTGATATCAATTACACTAGTTCTTCTTCTGTTTATTCCTTGTGTTTTTTTGAGTTAATAGCTTCATCTTTGAAATTAGCTTTTTCAAAAAATACATTTCAGTAATTGATGCTACATTTAAAGAACACATCAACTGTTTGTAATAGTAATAATGCTGCGCTTCCATGAATAAAAAAATTGTTGCTTGTGAATATACCCCAGGCAGTGATTGTGTGTATCTAATAAAGGAAAACTAAAATTTCAACATATTTATAGACTCTAAAATTAATATTGGCAAATGCTTTTTTCCCCACTCATAATCAAGCTCACATTGGTCTCAGCTAATTACAAATAATATTCTTAATAATATTCGTAGCATTAGTAAAGCTTCCATGAGTCACAGATGTACTGAAGGAGCACTAAAATAGCCTAATGGGAGCTGTTGTTATTGAACAAAACCCACTGATGCCTCTGTACACAAGTGAACATGAATGTCATTTGCAGACATGGGGTTTTCTGTTATTCTTGTTTGGATCTTGGAGGTCCAATATGTCCAGTGCAGTTTTAGTTTTCCGATTCAAACTCACATCACAACAGGAGATTGGATCAACTGGTGCTTGCTCCTCTGCAACCTATAGTTACCCATAACACCCCTCTCTGCAGAGATGTTTAGGTGCATCTTTGCAAGTGCAATTATTGCACAAGCCAGGCTGGCCAGTTTCGCTCTGACAGCTACTAGACCCAGTTGAAAAATGTTGAAAACCTTCAGTGTTCCCCTTTAATGGGAAAGCTATCACCTATAAATTTATCATTAACTTGAGCTATTAATCTTTCTCCCCACAGAGGGACTGAAAATGTCAGGTCTGTGTGGTCTAATGAGGAGTTGGTAACATTGCTCAAATCAATACGTGAAATAAACATATACATTTTTTTTCCCAACATGTTTTCCACACAGGTCCATTGTTTCCATTGCTCTGATTACCACATTTGGATGCAAACTTTAATAACTGCTATAGACTTCCACAGTCCGAAGATTACAAGTAATAAAATGTAGGGCTACAAACATAATCATTATTTAAAGGGTGGTTTTGGATTGTTTTGTTACTTTTTTCACTCTTTATATCATTAAACTGTGAGACCAGATGAAACAGCATTGGAAGTGTTGTGTCGCATCAGGCCTCAAACATCAGATCCAGCTTCATGCCTCTGCATCAGGAAAGCATCTTGTCACACTATGAGCCATTAATCTGTCGTGTGCATCAGTCTAATAGCCAGCTGTATATCGCGGCCGTAAGTGAACAACAGCGTGGGCACCAGCTACCAGGAAGATGAGCTGTCAGTCAGGTGATTGACAGACTTGTCGGGGACTCACAGCAGCTGAAAGCTAAAAGGAAAAAGCAGATTGCTCACTAGGAAGAGAAAAGAGGAAGTCAAGCGCCTAGCCCGCCATCCCGCCTAATGATGGCGGCCCACAAACCACATACCAGGATAGAACAGCCTTGCGTCGTGTCATAGCGGCATTATTAATGACAGACACTTAAAACCTTATTACAGCCTCAGCTCGTGGGCACGCCTGATGGCTTGGAGGTTCAGCCTCGTAGGGATTGGCCAGGTAATGAATAAATGACACGCTTAATGGTTCCACCGAAATAATATTGCGCTACATTAATACCAGAAGGGAGAGGAGGGAGTTTATAAAAGTGGAAGAGCGGCACAGTCAGTCACAATCACAGTTTCCACGTGAAGAACAATGGCAGCCAGGTTACAATAATTACTGTCAGACAGCAGCAATGAACAGGTGAGATTATGAGCTGATGTTATAATTTTATTCCTTGTGGCCAATTTTTATATTAAAAGGGACTTAAATAGCTGAAGTATGACATGGCTATAGAGTTAATACCTGTCATTAATCTTTACAATGCTTCCACAGAAAATGAGCGAGTAATTCAATCAGCTCTTCAGCGTGGGAGAGTTCAAAGTGAGGCCCAGACAAAGCAAGAGGTGGGCTTTAACTGTCATTAATGGTATCCCTATTCAAGCCTTCAAGCTGCACTTATCAACATTTTTTAATTAACAATATGTGTAATTACTATGTGTAAAGTGAAGCGGGTCACTCAGAATGATGAACCCACAGAGATCACAGATCAGCCAATCCTGCAGTTCACCTCAGCTTTACTGAGCATTTTAGCATCTTCCAGCGTATTGTTTTGGTTTTAAGGACGGCGACCTTTCTGTTTAGGTTCACTGTCACTGCCTCTCTCAACATCATTTGAAGCAGGAGCAGGCAGCAATAAAACAACCCAAATGATGACAAAGTTAGTGAAGAGCCAGATATTTCCCACAGAAGGAGACAAAACAAATAAACAAACAAACACTAGTTAATTCTGTTTTAACCATTATTTTCCAGGGAAAGAAATGACTGAGGCTTGTGTGCACCCCCTTGGCCAATAAGCGGCTCTGCTGGAACACTGTGTACCTCTATTTGTCTTGCTCAAAAGCACCTTAACAGCAGTTTGTGATAGGAAATGTTCCTTCTTTTCAATGCCTGGCTTAATTCTGTCTTATGTAAAGCAGAACTGCCTTGTTTTTGAAAGGTGTTATCCAAACAAACTCCCAGTTCCCAAATTCTCACCATTGAGGTTTTCCGCCAGTGAAAACTTCACAACCCGTCTCTACCCTACCCAGATAAGAAGGAGAGTTTATGTTGGATTATGTTTAGCTGAAATAAAACTCTGCACCAGCAGTCAGTGAGGAAACAGGAAGTTTCGAGTGTTATTTGTGCTAGGTTGCACCCTTCATCCCCCACAGCGCTGTGCAGTAATTGCGCCGCCTGCCAGCATGGAACGACTGCCTCCTATTGAGTGTTTCCATCATTTTGAAGGTTATGGCACTTTGATGTAACACGAGCTGCTTCATTTGAATATCGAATGCCACAGCCTGCATTTAAGGTGGCTCTCTGGTGTACATGTGGACTGTATCAAACATTTCGAATGAGGAACACATGAAACACAATTAAACCAAGTGGGAGCAAAAGCAAAGTGTACTTCATCAAAGTGGTAAAGGAGGTGGCCTATAATCAGGACCTGACTGCTTTCATGCTCAGGAGATGAGTTTAACTTTCATGGTTATGGGACATAGTTGAATTATAGATGTAGTTGAGATGGTTATCTGCCTGAGAAATGTATGGGGAAAGCTAGAAAATGTATTCATTAATTCATAGGTCATACAAAGGTCAGTATTACATCCACAAATGCACAAACGATTGAACCTTGAATTTGCATTATTAATGCTTTGACAAATAAACAGCTGGTGTCCATAACAGGGACAATGAGTATGTTTTATCGGTATTATTACACTTATACTATGAGAACCAGACAGCAGCTGTCAGAACTGGGTCAAACTGTCTGTCAGTCTGATCTGTCACCAATTGTCAGGAAGCTGCTAACACTGCAATTGTAACACGTAACACAGAGAATACAAGATTGCATCATAACGCACTGCAAGCTGTTAGCAGTTAGCGCTGAATCTTCTGCACATTTTCAGATGATATAGTCTCTTATAAGTATCATCTTTTTAAGTGACATGACCAAATGAGTGACTTAAAACTGGAATAAAATGGTGCAGCAAAATTCTATTATTGAATAAAGACGAAAGTGTCCTGTTTTGTTAAAAAAAAATAGGGCCATGACTTTCCATATGACATGTCCCTGAACTTGTGTTTTACATGAGATATGTACAAGCTGCAGGTAATGGCTGTGAGAATATGCTGGAATACAAGAGGAAGCTGCAGCAGCTGTGCTGTAATAGGAACATAAAACACTTGTGTCCTCATCCTCACACTCAGAGTATGTGACAGCGTGACAGTTAGTAAAGGCACACCCACAGCAATAGCTACAGCAGGGGAAAGAGTCAGTGTCACCTTAACAAGCCGGAGCATTTCCTGTCTGCGGCGCTGAATGACGTGAACTGTTTGGCCTCACTAAACAATCCAGAGACCAAATGTAAGCTAATTACTGGTGTTGCCATTAGCTCACCTTCAGTGTGTGTTGAGTGCTGGTCCACGGGGTGTCCTTCTGTCATACAGAGGCCCAATAATCCACAGCCAGCAAGGATAAAAGGTGACTGTACAGCTGCTAATTAACCTTAATTGCAAATGAAACTTGGGAGGCATCATTCATTACAGTGGCATATACACTGGAGCTCAATTCAGGTGTTTCAGCGTGTGACAAACAGCACTGTGGGGAGATGCTCTTGTTATTTGTCAGCTTTTCACGTTAGTTCCAATTTCCTTTGCTCCTAAAATTCAGCATTAGAGGCGAGATTGGCTCCTGCGAGACACAGTCTTTTTCCAGTACCCAGGGATAAAGTCGTAATATGAAAAAAAATGGAAGTCAACAGAAGTTGCTCTGCCGCTACAGTGAGAAAAGTCAAGATAAGCAGGAGAGAAACAGGATCGTTTTCGTAATTGCGAATGTTTGAGCTCTAACTCCTCCTCCTCTCTTCACCTCGGGCCTGATGATTTCTTTCATGCTGCTATTCGTCCCTATTCTGTTTTACCTGCATTGGGATATTTCAGTAGGTGTATTCCACATGTCTTCCTAATTTCTCTGCAAACCCAAAAGAAAAAGTTGGTATCTATCTAACTTTTGGCCTCATATCAAGTAATAAAAATGGATTTGTGTCCCTGGGGGAGCAGAGTGGGACAGACTGTGTCATGATCAAAAGGCAATGAACACACTATCAGCTTTTATTTCTTTTCTCTTTGCTTTGTCTGATGAAATGTGAGACTGATAAGGGATAATATTAACATTGGCAAGCTGTCTCCAAGATGATGGACAGCTTTTGATATTGGTGGTTTTGAACAAAATGAATCACTTTATCTTTTAAGGGTGACAGCAGTGTGGGCTGCAGGAACCATCCCGATGTCTCCAGTGTAACATTTTCATTACAGTCATTTAGTTGATGGGCTAGTTTTAGTTTAGAGTTTGGAGCGCAGCAATAAAATAAGCCTTCAAATCTTACATCACCAGTATCACAGCCTTGTGTGCCAGCACCAGAGCGCTGAGAAGCAGCCAGAAGGAGCCGTGTAGGAGGAGTGACATGGGTGAGTTTGTGGAGGGTGATGGCAGGGCAGGCTGCAGCTTTTTGGATGTTTCCCTGTTGAGGTGGCACTGACTGAAAACCTGAGCCCATAACTGTCCAATAGAGGATACAGGAGGCTTCCCCCCTGTGCTCCCATCCCTTTGGCGAAATGCTAACATGCATGTCTGGATCAGAAAAATATGCAAGGACACAAATTCCAAATAACACAGTGTGTACCACCGTGATTGAATCGCTTGACAACAACAAGAGAAAGCAATAAAATCTGCGCGAGCGATGCCAAGACGAGGATCACAACCCTTTCAGAGTCCATATCCTGCAGACCCGAGTGCTGGAAAAGGTCAGCTCTGTTTTCACCGGAGGCGGCTGGAGCTGGATAGAGTCCAAAGCAAGTGGTGTGAGGAGAGATGGTGGAAGGGCAAATCATTCTGACCTGTCAGCAACCCCCACTGTGTGGGTGCCTCTCACTATCTCTGGTTATCTTTTCTTCCATTTGTCTGTTGGTCTCTCTTCACAGCTCTTAGACGGATGATGTTTAACATGCATACAAAGGCACGTGAACGCTCACGAAAAAAAAAAAAAAGGAGCCCATCTGCTGCAAGATGAATCAGTGGAGTAATAAATCTGGATTCGTGTCCTCCCACTATGGTTACTTTGTCTGATTTCTTGGAAAAAATCATTCATATTAAATAGATGGAGGGAGAGAGAAAGAAAAAAAGAGAGAATGCAAAGAGGTGTGATGTGAATTACACCATTGTATTGGGTGTGGCTTGGGCCCTTGGGTGATACTGACATTTTGCCACAGAGGAGGATTCACGCCGCTGCTCTCCCACACTCCTGTTCTAAAGGGCTTTTAAGAAGAGGAGCATATTGTGCTGTGGCAGGATAAATGCCACCCACAAAGGCCGCTGTTTCCCTCTTTCCTCCCATGCCGAGCTGAAAGGGCCTTCAAATATTCATAAACATCCCCATCAATAAAGAAAAGCTGCAGCCATCGCCTCACCACCATACAGAGAGCTCTAATGGCCATATGGGACTGAAAGGCAAAGAGGTTGGCGGTACGGCAGAGTGGGCCACTGGTTGTTTAGGATGATGCCACCTCTCCCACAATATTTAGGAGTAAATGCGTACTTCAATTATGGGGCCATTGATTGTCAAGGTCCATCCTCTGACGCTCTGTGCGTATTGCCTTTTGCAAATACATTCCTGCGTTCGGCCCCTGGCCTCCCGCCGTGGCCTTTGTGGACCTCGCTGATTGAGGAAATCTGATTAAGTGATTAAAGCAGAAAGTCAGAACTTGGACCAGCACCACTCAATCAATAGTTCTCATAAGTCAACAAAATAAAATGCTCTCCTGGCTGTTTGATTTAAGCTGCTGACCTGACAGAGTGTGACTGTTTTGTACCTGTGTTGTCGTTCCCCGCAAACGTCGCTGCAATAGAAACAATCAAGAGCAGCTGCAGCAAAGAGCGAAGCAACACTGTTGGTGATATCTCATTTTCAAGCCACTCTTTTCCCACATTAAGCATATTATTACAACATTAATGCAGCTACAGGCAAGCATTTGTAATTACTCCTTAGATAATTGAAGTCCTGAATGTTTTCGTTCTGAGGAAAAAATGGAATTTTCTAGTGAACATGGTCATGGTGCAGAAAATTAGACATTAATACCAGGATATTAGAGTGGAATTGAATTTCACAGAAAAAAGTATAAAGTTACATGCTCTCGCTCTGCGGGTTACGCCTGTCAAATCCTGATTAAAGGCCATAAAGTTAAAAGATCCACCAAAGAGAATCTGGCTCTATCAGAAATGAATTCTACTGATCCTCTTTGCACATGTAGGTCTTCAATGGAACTACAGAGACCAAATAGACCAAATAGCACTAGACTGAAAAAAAGAAGCGAGCATTTGATTAGAGACAGAGAGAAGACTGTGGGAGAAACGTGGGTTTGCATGCGTCTCTGTGAAGAATGCGTTTGCATACGTGCTTGTATGTGAAGGCTCTACTGTCAAGCAGGAGGCACGCAGAGGGTCCCGTGTGGAAGCAACCCATGAAAAGCTACGCTTCATTTAGTCTCTGTCATGCCAAAACCTACGGCGGATCTGATATAGAGGGTACTGTTTTAGAACTCCTGGGTTACTTCAATAGCATGCAATTTATTTGACAGCACGGCTAATCTGAATGCTCCATCTTATTCCGGCATGTTATCTGTTAAAGAACTGCATCTGCTCTTAGCTGTGGTGTGTTAACGCCTAGTGTGCACAATAAATCGCTCCCCTCTGCAAGCAGGAGATGGATTACAGTGCTTTCATGGGGAGAAAATCACCTACATTAGCAAAACGAAAGGCCACCATCATATACAATGAACCCAGCCCCCCATAAAAAGAGAGTTAATTCCAGAGGGAGCTGCGCGCGTTAGAGGCAGCATGAGAAAGAACAAAGATTTGATGACTCCAAGTTTCCATAAGAATAGAAAATTGATACTCACAACAAAATGCTTCTTGCTAAGTTCAGGGTAGAAATAACAATGGATACTTTAAAGTCAGAGCTGCGTCTGGTGTGAGTGAGAATTTGCAGTCTGCACAAACAATGTGTACTCATAGACGAAGGAGTCGAAATAGATCTGAAACAGGGTTGAATGATTAATTGAAATATTACTGAAATTGCAATATGGCCAAGTGCAATATCCATCCATTTTTTGTCATAAAGGTAAAATATGTCACAGCAGACCATAAATGAAGCACTGCAGTGCTACAGAGACACTACAGAGTCTACAAATCGTGTTCCCGAGACATAAAGGAACATGTTTGTTTGGTACATGAACCAACAAGAATTACATCATCATCGTTTTTATATATTTCCTCTGTGAAAGTGAAATGCACAAATGACCATTCCGACTGGGATCATGTCTCATACTGCAATCACAATATGATTTTTTTTTGCATATTGTTCAGCCTGAATCTGAAATGTCAATTAAAATTTCGAAAATCATGTAAATTTTGAATTTGAAAAATCCATTGTCATGTGATTAGACTTATTATTTGATTAATATATAGTTAAATAAAAACAGATCCACCTTAAATCATTTGCACTTTCTGTCTTCTACACCATTCATCATATAAAGAACTAAAGTGTCATTTACAAACACAGAAAGAACGAAACTAACAAAATTAGGAGATACATTTGGAGATGATAAAAATTATGAAACCATATATATAAACTACAAGAGAGTGATAAAATGTCAAGCTCAATGATTCATTCCAAAGTAATGTGATGAAACACTGTAACGTCATTTCAATAATATCTCACACTGCACAATCCTCAAAACATGAACTAACCCAAAGTTTTGATGGTTATTGTTTGATGTGGTTACTGTTTGGTGTTTGAATACCCAACCACTCAGAAGAATTTTATAATTCTATATTCTGGTTTTGTCCCACTTACCTTAAACTGATTGAATGAGCGTGTGTGTGGATGGGAATGGGACACTGTGTTTGTGCAGCGCCAGGCTGCGGTTTAGGCTGAGATGAACGTTTGTACATCAAAATCTTGTCTGCTGCCACTTTAAGCTTCTTGGTGAAGAAGATGGAGGTTAAGGGAATGAAAACGAATCTAATCTTATGGAGGACTCCACACCAACAGATGTGTGCATGTGTGAGCGTAAATCTTTGTTACCATGTTTTCCTGCATGCCAGTGTTAAAGCAATACGTGCAAGAGCAGTTTCATCACATTTTGTTTGTGTGTCTGTGCCGTTTCTGCAGGTGTGTGTGCATGTGTGTGTGTGTGTGTGTGTGGCTGTGCTGTCTAAGAGGTAAAGCCTGTTTTATTGGGCAGCAGCCCTACAGCCCACAGCTCTGTGTGTGTACAGTGAGAGCAACGGGAGACACAGAGATTGCCACCACCTGCGGCTCAGCTGGGAGCTGCTGCAGAATGAGAGCTGAGGAAAAAGATGTGAGGAGACGCGGTATTGAAGAAGGGGAGAGTGGAGGGAGGTGAAAGAGGAGTACATAATTACATGGCAGGGCAGAGGCTCATCTCTAGGTACTCCAAGAACCCCCTTCCTCTTTTCTACAGGGTGCACACACACCCACACACATACAGACTCACACACAAACGAATACACATACACACATCGTCCCATCACCCCCTCCACCTTTTATGTCTTCATTTGGGGGAAAACAATCCATCAGACAAAGGTCAGTGTACCCCACCCTCATCACACACACACACACACACACACACACACACACACACACACACACACACACCTTTAAGAGGGAGCAGGAGGAAATTCCAAACAAGATAATAACAACCTTCTTTAAAGCCTGATGTAGGACTATATTAGGAAACACCTGTACCTGCTTATTCATGTAATCATCCAATCACACAGATACAGGTCAGAAGTTCCAGTTAATCAAACATCAGAATGATCTCAGTGACTTCTACATGATTGTTGGAGCCAGACAGGCTGGTTTGAGTATTTCTGTCAGGCTGGTGGTGGTGTAATGGTGTGGAGTACACACACTTCGGACTCCTTAATCCCAGACGACGATGGTTTGAATGTCACAGCCTATCTGAGTATTGTTGTTGACCATGTGCATCAATTTACCATCTTCTAACAGCTGCTCCCACCACGATAATGCACCATGTCATAAAGCAAAAGACGCCTCAAACTGGTTTCGTGAACATGAGTTTATTGTGCTTCAGTGGCCTCCACAGTCACTAGATCTGAATCTGGTCGAACACCTTTAGGATGTGGTAGAACAAAAGATTTGCAGTTTAAATGTGCGGCTGACACAGCTGCAGAAATGATGTGAAACAGTCCTGTCCAGCATCTTGTGGAATCCAATGAGTAACATTATGTTGCTCTATACAAAGGGATAACATACACCACTACAACAAATACACACCACAATCAAATCTTATAAAGTTAAAGTGATAAACAAAAATCACGTTCTTTTTTATCTGTCATTAAATCCAAACTGCAAACACTTTCTGCTGCACTCTTAACCTTAACCGTGACATTAAGGCCTGCTTGCAGACAAATGAAATGAACTGACTCTCAGGCACAGAAAGAAATTGATCCTGTTTGTGTGAAGCTGATATTTATTGGGACACCAACAGGAGTTTACAGAGGGAAACAAACTTGGATGGAAACTTTAAAGGGCTGCAGGATGTACTCATTTTTATGGGCCACACATATAAAGATATCATATAAAAAGAGCTTGTAGCAGCTGTACTTACACACTTACAGAGACACACACACACACACGTGCATATATATATATATATATATATATATATATATATACATACACACAAACACACACTTATGGTTTAGGAGAAACTGCTGTAGTGGAAAAGACAACTGGAAAAAGTGTCGGCCTCACCTCTATGCTTTAGATTTTTATTGAGGGAACAGCTGCATTTTCTGGTAGCCGAGGCAACCCAGGGATAAGACTTATATATTTTATGTGACCTTTTTCTAACTCAAAGCATCTAACTCCAATGTTGTTTTGCCTGAAATGCCCCTCTATGGCAATTAGCGCTACTTTTGCAACTATGCAGGTAAGAAAAAAACAGCTAATATCAACTGTTTGTCCACACTCAGTTATCAGATTCATTCAAGTTCTTTACACTGCCTACCAGGTGCACCAATAACCCACTAAAGCTGATTTACATCTACAACGCACAAGTACTTGACAGGGAAAAAAACAAGAGCAATGAATAAAACAGTGCAGCTAAATGTAACACTCAGTAAGTGGAGAAAAACAACACAGGAAGATAAGAACAAAAGCAAAAGGTAAACATGTTAATAAAAGTGTGTTTTAATGAAGTGATTAGTGAGTCTGGGTTTCTCACACAGGTGCTATGAGAGTCCCGGGGGCGTGACAGCAGAGGCTTAGTCTTTAGCCTTGACTTTGGAAAAGACAAGAGACCCCTGACTGAGGACCTCAGGCTACACACAGGCTCAAATGGGATTGTACGGTTTACAGTTAAACACAGAGACAGACCTAAATAACTATTCCATCATTGTGCAAATTACATTAATTATCATTATTAACACTGACAGTTATCATCATCAATTTCCAATGATCCTACCGGGATCTTCTGCAGTCTGCTGTATTATTGCTGCATGTTGTGAGTGCAGCAGAAAAGACTGTATTCAAGATTCAAGCAAGTTCATGTTTAAAACAGTGAATATTTGTAGGTAAAGTCCTGCTCTGCTGCTTTTTTATGATATGATCTATGTATATATTCCTGATGTACGGGTGCAGGGGATAAAAATATGCTTGTCAGCTTCTGTAGAAAACTGAAAGACGCTGGCCCATTTCATGTGCATCTATACTGCAGATTTCTCCACAGTGCAGGTCTTACAAAGATATTTTCTAAAGGTTTTGATTTGGCAAATATTTTGAATTTGCTAGTTACAAAACAGGAATCAGTATGAGGCACAAAAGCTGCATTATCCTCAACGTTTTAACTAAAATATTTAGTTTTTGACTCTTGTTGCGCAGAACATCTGTCCTTGTTCCAAAGTTACATAACTGCTGATGGTGTCTTCATTGTAATGCTAATAGGAGGCATAAAATGTTGCAGCTTTGTAAAGGGTTTAAGATGAGACAAGTGTACACAATGAGAGAACTGAATTCAAAGCATGATTTGGGGACATTTCACAATTGTTTGGCCGAAGTTGTTTATGCTGACCTTTACTGAAAAGGTTTTTGAAGATTGTAACATCGTGTCTAATGCACTATATGAAAAGAAACACACTGTGCACTGGAATTAATATTGCCACGCTTTCTCAAGTTGAGAACGCAGCTATTCTTTGTGTGTAAATTGGATAGCTGGATATAGAAGACAAGCTCAATTTCAAAATGTCACTTCATTGAGCTGTAGTGTGTGAGAAACCAATAAATTATTCTCAAAATGAAAGAAAGCAGCCCGAAAAGATCATGCCGTTTTTATTATGAATATCCAAAGCAATATTTTATTGTTAATAAAATCCTCTGGTCCATAGACAGTGTCTCATATCCCCCTGAAGAGCCGTTTTAATATCCTTATAATTTAATATCCTCAGCAGGATTCATTTTTATCTCTCTGTCTGAAACTGCTGCCTGTAACTTACATTCACTGACAGCAAAATGTAGATGTAGTGCATTAAGTGACACTCCTGAATAATAATTGCATGGCAATGATAGGAGGATATTTCTGTTGTTTTTTTTTTTTCCTCCATCCACATGGGTGGGTAATGAGTCATATTTGCAGTTAAGTCTCTGTTGAAAATTACATGGGGAAGAAACAGTTTTGCATAATAGTTTTAAGAGTTCAACGCTTGCATAATTTTCTCTAACAGAGGGAAGGTCAACAAGCCATTTGACTTAATGGGATTTTAATTCCTACCCAAGACTATTTACATCAGGCGTATTTACATACCACCAGTTTGCAATGAAACAGTTTTAACTAAGCGTTATTTGAACGTTCAGCCTGGAGCACGACTGTGCAGGCTCATGTTGATGTGTGTCTGTTTTGCAGTGAGAGAGTGTTAGATTGAGAGAATGTGTGTGTGTGTGTGTGTGTGTGTGTGTGTGTGTGTTTCATGGTGGAGTTGGGGATGGACACATTAAGATTTTGGTTTAACTGTTGGATCAGAGCAGCATCTGTGCACTGACAGCTGCAAAGGCTTTCGCAGGTTTTGTCTGCTCTTGTTCTCTCTCACTGCTTTCACCTTCTGCTCACCACTGGTCAAAGATGAGCCAGGGCCCAACCCCCACAGTGTGTGTGTGTGTGTGTGTGTGTGTGTGTGTGTGTGAGGTGATGTTCACTTTCAAGCGCACAGACATATACACACATAAAGCCTGCTGGATTGCACTGCAAATAGGGCAGTAACAAAGTCAACAAAACCAGTGTGTATGTGTTTCTGTCATTTTTGCTGTTGCTTAGTGAATAATGCTCTGCAGAATATTGTATTTTTCAGAATTAGGATCACTTAAAAACCTGGTGACCACACAAAAAACTGGCAGTACTTTTGTTGATATTCTTGCATAAAAAGAGAAACCCAGGAGAACAGACTATAGGAGGGATACTTGAAAAAGTGGATAGTTTGTACTCAGATGTCACCAACATTGAAAATTACCTGCAGAATCATAAAGGTGTTTCTGTGGTGTTTCCACATGCAAAGTTCAAAGCTTAAAAAAATAAAATAAAATAATTATTATATATATTTAAATAGAATTATTAAATTCATTATATAAAATAATAATACTAAAATCCTGATCATTACCATGGAAGTCACTCGATGAGAAGCTGAAGTTCTTTGTATGATTCCACTTTGAGCATTCATTTCTAGGTCACAAACAAAATAGGTACCACAGTCAGTTCTTCACTTTTACTATGGATTTCTGAGCAGGGTGGGAGACAGACAACATCTTGCCACTCTCCTTTTCCTCCAACACACAGCACATTGCCCCAGGGTGCCTTATTAAGTGATGTTTGGGAAAGATTTTTTGGAGAGTACGTTTCAATTATTGACAGGCAGGGACCAGCTAAAACATATCAATGCCAGAAATGAAAGTAGGGCTGACTGTGAATAGTCCTGTGTTCAATACATGTACGGCCTTAATAACCACTAACACACACATGATTTGAACTAAATCAACAGATTGATTAGCTGATTTTATGAGTATCACGTATCAGCAGCGTCGGTGGTAGTAGTATACGCTATATGTATTTTTTACCTCATAAAAATCATTTTATTCTGGCGAGCATTTTGCTGAGGTGCATTCAAACAAGAAACCCATATGTCAGGCAAGCGTGTTTTTTTTTTTTTTACTCTGATCTTGAAGAAATGAAATTCTGTGGTAAACCATTTTCATTTTATTGTACTTCCACACCATACTGAGACATATTGGTGCATGACACTTATACAGTATAAGTGAATCCAAGGAGGTTATCCATCAGTTCTCTACATGATCTCCATTGCTGCCCACTCTTGGTGTATGAGCCTCTGTGGTATGGATGCAGAGGGAAAAATATGCTGACTTTTATCTAGTTTACAAAATAATAGTTTTAGGAATTTAATTAACCCCAAAGCTCTGTGCTTTGTGAAATACATTGGTGTGGGATAATGAAATAGCTGACATCACCAGTTCCCAAACACAACTGTGTAAAATGTTTCACTGCCACTGTTTTAGCAAAGTCTGCACTGAAAAGGCATTGAATTCAACTCATAAAACTGTGTTATCTGACTGTACCAAAACAACAGAGGAGCATTTAAATATCCTTTCACTGTTGGGGTTAGGACTTTTCTAGGGGCTTTTTCCATGGAAATGCTCTGTCTAAGAAAGAGAGATATCACCATCCGCTACCAAGCTGGAGGTGGCCGTTATGTTTCACTGCTCATCTCAGCATAAGGAACGGCCCCTTTTCCTCACATGGTTACAGGATAACTCATCAGATCACACAACAGACCACTAAACAGCTCTCTGCACTGACGAGCCAATAAGGTGCTCAGTCAAGCAGGCCGTGTGCCTCTTAGCTCACATCCCAGTAGCCGCCCAGCGCTGTCAGTCCATTAATGGGAGACAGCAGCATGTTCAGTGATTAGGCTGGGTAATGGTGAGTGACTGCCTCTGGAGGCTCTGGATGGCTTGGTGGGGTGGCGTCTGTGGAGGACGCTGACAAACCCATATCCAGTGGTTGCTGTGCATTCAGAGTGAATAATGGTCCAGACAGTGGTGTGCGCATGTACTTTCCCACATGAAGACAAGAGCGGCGGCCTCTCCTCTCTTATGTGAAGGTGGTGGTAGGGATCAGCGTGAGAAATGGCGATTCATTTCCTGACTTTTGGCACAGCCACTCGGGATTCTCCTGGGGGACTGCAAAGCCTGTATTATACTGGGGATGCTCACAGACCCCAGCTGCTAATGAAATAAGAGCTTGCATGAGCTTATGCTCACTTCAGATTGCAGGAGGAGGGTGTTTGCAGGCAGAAATGAGGACCAGGACTCTTCTGCCGCACAATAACTTTGGTTTGACTGCTTGAGGACGTACTTTTAGAGCAATTCTGAGCCCTTATTTTTTCCTGTCATACTCATATGATTCTTTCATGTCAGAGTTAAGAACCAGGTCTGTTTTGGTAACAGACACAGGTTTTAGCACTGTGTAAATTATGATTTATCCTTGTAGTCAAAAATGTAAATTAGTTTTAGTCAAATTTTAAATTATTTGATTTTCCTTTATGTTTGTTTAGATTTAGTCAACTATATATATATATATATATATATATGTATGTATAAATTTTAATCTCATTTATATCTCGCATTTAAATTTTATGTCATCATTTTGATGTTACACCTGCTACCATGTTTGGTGTGTATAGTTACTGGTTGCCATGGTTATAGGAGTCATTCTCGTCCATCGATTAGTGGAAAAGATGCTGGTTAGTTGCTCTCCCACACAGAGCCCACGTCACTCAGCTCTGCAGCACTGCAACAGGCAGGATCTTCTCAGTGTATCCTGTAGCATTTCCAAACTCTGGCTGTGCTCAGTGAAATATTGCTCACTGTCTGGGTTCAGCTTGAGAGGAGAAGCTAAAATGTCGGCTAAGGTGGTGATATTTCTTTTAGTCAACATCTAGAGGATGTTTTAGATGGCTGACAGTCGACATTAATCCTGGAATTTACTCATTCCCTCCGATAGCAAAAGGGAAATATCACTGAGAAAGTGAAAGTAATGATAGTGCCAAATCCACATCAACAGCACTTGATAATGTTAGGTTGGTTTACCTTTTTATAAATGTCGCCGTGCTATCCCGCAGGTTTCCAAGAAATAAACCCTGTTTTTGCTCAAGTTCAATCTGAGATTTTAATTTCCTACTTCCATCAGATTTCTCCTTGTTATCTCCTAAACAATGATCAATCATCCTGGCTAAAGGGTACTTAAGACTCATCTCTTTGCTGTAATTGCAGTATGTATGCTGCTTCATATATGTATATATGTTCCATTGGTGGGGGTCCTTAGCACTGTATATGTATTTAGTGATAGACAACTGCCCAAACAACCCCAAAGGAAGCATGGATAAAAACAAAACAAAAAAACACACACAAAAAAACACAACACAACCTGTAAACTGGCTATCATACCTTAGGTTTCAACTCTGGTGATAGAAGACAGACTCAGAGTCATTGTCAAAAACTAAAAAGGGTAATTTATTTACACAATGCAACCATGTGTAACAAAATGTAGGAAAAGTAAACTCCCTCATACTTGGTAGCCTACAACCTATACCATTATTGTTGACATCATATATCATATTGTTGAGCACACTGGAAATGTTGTACAATAATTGTTTTACACAAGGTGTTTAAGCAGACAAAGTGCCAAATTTACTTCTTTGAAAACATAAACAGAGCACAGATTTGGTCAGTATTTGATTACAGTAGAGTGGTGGTTTGTGGCTGAGCCTCAAAAATTTTGTTGGAAAAACTCAATAAATTTCAAGAACAAGCTCTGAGACGGTGCTGTGGAGAAGAGAGATGCCAACCCTGCAGGAGAAATGCCACTAGATGTCAGGGGGAAGCAACTAATGACTAATTACAGGGCTAATATCAAAGGGCATAGAGAACAACCCCACTAATGTGCCATTACAGTCATGCTGGGAGCAAGGAAGAAGGAGGAAAGTTTCAAGTGGGCTGGAGGAAGATATGCACAAGACTTGGGGCTAATGTTCAGATGAGTCAAACTGTGGTTGTTCCAGAGACTGAGCCATGGACTGATCATAGGGCTGAGAAAAGAAAAGTAGACTTGCTAACAGCATTATCATGTTTCAGAGAACTATTGCCAGTATCTAAAAATGTGTACTGATGGCTCTAAGGGTGCTTAACAACAGACTACAGGTGCTGTTTTTTTGTTGCAGTAAGGTTAAAGCAAACATCAAATCATCTTGTAATATACTCAGTGGAAGTGCTGGCAGTACCCATGGCTCTGCAATAGGTAGAGAGAAAAAAACCTTATTTTTTTATGTACTCCAACTGCATTTCCATATTTAAGAGTCTGACATCCTGTGAAGGTCCAATATTTTACACTTTTCCTGTGTTTTATTTGAAGTATTGAAATTCATAAGGAGATATATATGTGGTTTTAAATACCAAAAACCATCTCAGTGTCATTTTACATCTCTTCTCTGCCAACAACAGATCGGTGAGCCAATCAGAAGAGAGGCTCTGAGCCTCTCTTCTGATTGGTTGACTGTTTTCTGAGTGATTGAATAAAAGTATGTCAGATTTCAGGTAAACACTCAGAGAAACCAAATCTTTCAAGGCTGGGTAGTGGGTCCAGATGGGCCGGGCTTAAGGCGGGGCTGAGAGTGGTAACCGCTTTACTGTGACATCACTAAGTTACGTAAATCCTGGTGGCTCATTTTAAAACTCAGTTTATGAATAAAGGCTGTGTGCATTTCTCTGTGGACTGAGTAATTTGGTACTTTCACAGTACTACAATAGAACTTCGACCTGCTTTATAATCAAAAAAGACATGGAAATCTCACTTTATACAATATGGGACCTTTAATTCCTGCCGTCACGATGCTGCAGGTGCATTCTAGCTTACAAAGCAAGGCATGTCTATTCTGTTTCTGTGGGTCCCCGCTCATGTTGGTGTGAAGGGAAACAACTTATGCAAAGAGATGCAATAAATTTTGAAGTTTCATTATGTAAATCACAGCTCAAAAGTATAATTTGTGGGAATTCAATTGGAAAGTAGCAAGAGCAGTAGAACACTGAGACAGAGGCGAGGTTTCTTCACCACTTACACGACAAAGTCAACTCAGCGTTTATAAATATGGGCAGCTCCAAGAAAGAGGAAAATAATAATTAACAGAAAAAGATGCAATAACAGTAACCTTAACAGCATTATTGGAAAGCATTCAACTGCTCTATGTGATAATTGCAAGGTAGAGGAGTCAGCAGAGCACATAATTATAGTTATTATATAAATAGTAATAAATATTGGACAGGAAAGATGACAGACAAAGAAGAACTAATTTCATGGTCTCTATATTAAAACCATAGACATAGAACTTATCAAGTGGAACATACAGTAAAATGTTCTTTAATTTTATTAGGCAAACAGGATTAATAGTTAAGATTTAATCTGTGGTCCATGTTCCAAAGTAAAAAGGAGGCTGTGGTTATCACCTGCCTTTAAAGAACAGGATGTAGAAGCTGGAAGTGTTTGGCCCGGACCCCCCTTTGACTGTAGGGAAAACATGATGACTACTGGAAGGTTAGAACAAAGAAAGTGAATATTTTAACTCAGGAGTGAATCTATAAGCAATAGCCAAAGTTAAACAATAATTGTCTCTGTTTTGTTTTAACCAGCAAAGGGTTGATGGTAACTAACACTAATAAATAAAATATAATGCTAGACTCAAACAAAGCTGGGATAATAATACTGAGGCCAAATATACATTCTCAGAGGACTTCACTATTTTTTTTATGATAGTGATCAAATGCTCAGGACTGAACTGGAAGCTCAACATATATATACATGTATGATATGTATATACATTTGCCATTAATAATGCACATCAAAACATACATTTTATTTCAGTTTGATTATTTCGGTTTTTTAGTGTAAGAATCAGCTATGGGAATTTTGATTCCCTTTAAATATTTCACTTGAATATTGGCAGCCCTGAATTTCCAAACAGAGCAAGACAACCTAATGTACGGTCGAGTAGAATCTTTCTGGTCACCTGTTGAATGCAAGGCCAATATTCACTGCTGTTTTATCTCTGGTTTGATCTTTCAGCTCCAGAGAGAAAAATATTTCACCTGTCAGGTTTCAACTTTCTTCACCAGCCTCTAATTCATTTCCACACTCTACCCTTTCGAAAAATGCAGGTAGAAGACTTTTAGGTATATGGCCTTCCTTCCTGCAGCCACACTCATGCTTTAGTAAAGCAGTGACCTGAGCAGGTAAGCACAGATATGTACATTTCATTATATTCTGTTCAAACATTTTCTTAATAAATTACTCTCCATAACTATACAGTGCATCCGGAAAGTATTCACAGTGCTTCACTTTTTCCACATTTTGTTATGTTACAGCCTTATTCAAAAATGGATTAAATTCATTTTTTACCTCAAAATTCTATACATAATACCCCATAATGACAAAGTTTGCTTAAAATTTTTGCAAATATATTAAAAATAAAAAACTAAAAAACTTGGACTTCATGGCTTGTGCTCTGACATGCACTGTCAACTATGGGACCTTATATAGACAGGTGTGTGCCTTTCCAAATCATGTCCAATCAACTGAATCTACCACAGGTGGACTCAATCAAGTTGTAGAAACATCTGAAGGATGATCAGTGGAAACAGGAAGCACCTGAGCTCAATTTTGAGTGTCATTGCAAAGGCTGTGAATACTTATGTACATGTGATTTTTTTCTTTTTTCTTTTTTAAATATTAGCAAAGATTTTAAGCAAACTTTCTTCACTTGGTCATTATGGGATATTGTGTGCAGAATTTTGAGGTAAAAAATGAATTTAATCAATTTTGGAATAAGGCTGTAACATAACAAAATGTGGAAAAAGTGAAGCGCTGTGAATACTTTCTAGATGCACTGTAACTACTTAAATAAGATGCAATATACGTAGTTACTCTACAAAGAACATTTCTTTAGAGATTTCTTTTACCATAGTGCTACAGATTATTATCATATCATCATATCATAAACCTGTATTCAATTTTGGTGTATACCTGATGTGTAGGTGTCCTCAGTGGGATTAAGACCTCTGCTCATTACTTCCACTGACCCTTCACCTCCCCGCACAGCTGTTTCCCACCTGCTCTTTAGGGTTTCATTTAGAGGGCCCTGACACAGTTTGCCCAAATTTCCTTAGCTGTGAATTACATTTAATTTTTTTTTTCACCTGGAATACCGTCTGTCTTGATATAGCCTACTTTCTGACTGATTCTCAGCAGGATATACAGCAGTGAATCCTTTACTATTGCAGCAAGTTTTTTTAGCTCAGTATCAAAAATACAGTTTAATATAAACAAAATAATTTTTTCTATTTTCTTAGAAAATTCAGAAGAATTAGTGGTCATTTGGTTGAATGAGTAAAACATTTGTACTGTAGTTTCTTTCCTCTGCATATTTTGGATTAATCTCATTTCGCTCTGTGTTGCTGTTGTTTGTCCCATGTGTGGAGATGTTTAAAAGATGACCCGGGGGACAAGAATAGCTTATTTTAAATAACAATGGGTTGATAGAAATCACCTGTGGGTTTGCTCATTTATTCCGTAGGAATTTATGAATTGTTTTAATTCAATTTTTGGAAAAAGCCTTGTTGAACATTTTCTTATCAAAAGTAAGATTTCTTTAAGTCTAAACATGTAAACAGAATACAGGAGGTAAGTGCTCATATAAGCTGTTATTGTCATCCGTGTTCTCCTGTTCTCTTACTCTGTTATTTTTGTACATTTACCCTTTGGATAAGAACCTTTGAATAGGATCACAGTACTTTATATATCTGGCATATATATTGTTATTTTTGTTACACTCATTGTGTAACATATGATTTTCAAAGAAGCACTTCCCAGGGAAATGGACCTCTATTCCACTGGCAATTATCCACTGTAGTAAACAGTCCTCTCCAATGACCCTTTCTTTTAGTGACTTCCTTATAAGTGACCTGTCATGATGTGACTCACACCATGCCCTAACAATCATATCTTATCATGCTTTGCATAGGAAATACACTGTGATGGCTCAGTGAGACTTCATTAGTTTTGATTACCATCTCTGCTATTATGTCTATGCCCACTTGTCTAAAGTTATATCTTTTCCTTGTTACCATTGTCCATTTCCATTACGTAATCCATGTTTTTCCAGGATATCTTCTACAGAGGATATGGTCGAGCGACTGAAGAGAATACATTCATTCTAGTCATCATCTGACTCTGAAAGAGAAAAACAAACTTGCACAGCAGACCAGGGACCTCAGGTTAACCACCACAGTATGCACACTGTAAAGGAGTAATGTGTTATTTTAGTGAACACACTGAATAACTTTCATCTTTAGTTGTGATCCAATCTCAGCCAGAGGTTAAATTAAAGGTAACTTCAGCTAAGGATCCAAATGAACCTCGTTTGAAACTGTGATGGCAGAATGGATGAATACAAATTCTCTCTTCGATTCAATGCCAATGTAAATTACTTTGATCTTAGATCATTTCAAATTTAACTCAAGAAATTCTAGCAACACATTCAAACTGGGGAGTATACGCAGGGACAGAAATTTTCAGGTTGATTAAAAATGTATTTAGAGCCGGCATAGAAAGTAGCCTAAACACACCAGACATCTCAGTGAGCTTCCCTCAGGGTGTGCTCGATTTTTTCTGCGCATGTGCTTCCTCGTTCTAATGTCTTGTGTAACGTCTTTTTACACTGAGAAAGCACCACAGTCTGAAGCTTGTTATTCAGTTTTTAGGGGGAGGGTTTGAGCTCTTAGAGTATAAACGAACCTACACATCAACGATCTGGAACAAGTAATGACATAGGACAGACAGAGAGGAAGGTTTACTACATTATAACTGTACTGTATTAAAGGTCTCATATTATATAAAGTCTTTTTTGATTATAAAGCAGATATTAATATTCTATATTCTACATTAATTCTGTGAAAGTATGAAAGCGCTCAGTCCACAGAAAAATGCACACAGCCTGTATTCATGAACTGTACCTTAAAATGAACCATCAGGGCACTATAAATTTGGTTTCTCTGAGTGTTTACCTGAAATCTGCAATATTTTTGTTGATCATTCAGAAAACAGTCAGCCAATCAGAAGAGAGGCTCAGAGCCTTTCCTCTGCCCAGTTGTTGCTAGAGCTCCAGAGAGAAGCCTGAGAGAGCAGATGTAAAACTACACTGAGTACTTAAAACTCGTTCTTAAAACCCCAAATACATTTTCCTATGGATATCAAAACGTTAAATAAAACACTAGAAACTGTAAAATATGGGACCTTTAAAGCCCAAAATTCCTGGTACTATATTATAAATCCCTTAAGGGGTACATTATATAGAACAATGAAGGCTGGGCTCAGACCTCACAGCATGGAGAACATGACTTCAGATTCCTGCAGGGCTGAATGGGTTTGATGAATCTCTCAAAATATATAGACATTATACTTACGTTGATAAGAATTTTAATACTTTTTATGATAACATATTCACGTCCGATAGATTGGTTGTTTGCCAAAGGTATAAATGTGAGTAATGGGTATCTTTGCACTGGTTCCCTATCCATGGGGATTTTCTGTCCGCTGCCAAGTGCATGCTCCGTAGCCCCTGAACAGGTGTCAGCGGTTAAAAATAGAATCTGTATATTTTTAAATAATAACAAAATGAAATTTCAGATAATGTCATAGGACATTTTTCTAAACTGTGCTTTAGGTCTTCAGCACACCACCACAGGTTTTGTTTGCTCTGATGCTGTGCTGTCCAGCCCTTCGAGCCTTCCTCTCCTCTGAGGTCCTGCCTTCTGTTCACTGGTACTGTTTGTTTCTCACTCCAGGCTCAACTATAGGCTGCCAACTGCTCGTTCTCTGCTCCTCCCTCCCTCCTCCATCCCCTACTGTAGCTTCCTGTGTTGGACAAAGGCCCGGTGTTCCCAAGCTTAAATAATGTGCATTTCTCTCTGTTTCTGAAAGAGGAGCAGACTCCTCACCTGGAGACCGAAGAGTCCTTTCAGTCTGTTCCATCCCAGCAAACGCCAGCCCCGTCTGCTGTTTTATTTACCAGGCCCCTGAATTATTCAGGACAATTTAGCCATGCTTCAGTCAGATGGAGAAAATGACAAGCTATATTATAAGCCAGGATGCCCCCAAAAACCTGATGAATAATACACTGTAAGAGGAATTAATCTCTTTAAATAAACATTTGTATGATTCATTTGGAGCATGCACTGTGGGCCAGAAAAACAAACATGTCTCACAGTTGCTGTCCTCTCTGTGGATATTGCATTTTCGAGATGAAGCGTAGCCCGAGGAGCTGCATTGTTTGGTCAGTGAGGAATCTAATATCCTAGCGTTAAACAGTGGACCGATCTGCAAGCTAAAAAAAAAAAAAAAAAGTGACTTCCTACTTTTAGTCACCTGAATTTGTCTCTCTCATGTAATTAACATGGCGTAAGGTGTGCACTCTCAGAGAAGGAGCTCATTGTCTTGAATTCATCAGCTTTATTTTGCAATTTTCCATTGCGACTTAATTAGAAATGCATGCATTGGGATTAGATGCATAATTCAACCTCCTCCATTTTATTATTTCAGGTAAAAGATGAATTCTTTATTACATGCCTTCCAGCTTTGAAACACAAGTCTCCTCCCCAAATAGCTAAAATGTACTGCATGGTCCCATTTCCTTAAAACCTGTCTCCCAGGGAAGCTGTTAAAGAGGCAGCACTCTCCATCTGTCACTCAGTGCGAGCAGAGCTGGAGAATTTCTCGGTGGTGATTGTGCCTTGATAAATATGTCATCAGCTGTCCATCCCTTCCTTGCCTGCCATCCAATTTATTTTGCTTGTAATTGATTACTTGCTCTTCCGCACCATGTGAGTTTAATATTACAGTTTGGGATTTTGCACTGCACCCTGTGAAACCCCTATTCACTTTGCATTAACTCACAGCTGTGACTCATAAACAAATTCTTGGAGGCGTTGGGAACGGAAGCGGTGCTGACCTCATTTCCTCACTTCACTAGTCAAGTTTTACACTTCTGCCACCGCCATCAACACCACTAATGCCAAACCTAGTACCGCCATCTTATCAGTGAGTCTTTAACTTCAGCACCTGTTTCTCTAACAAGCCTGAACTTGTGATACGACTGAAGGCTCAGTGGTACTGCATGTCAGTACAGAGCAAACACGCTGGCTGCTATAAATAGACCCC
This sequence comes from Trachinotus anak, assembly GCF_046630095.1. Taxonomy (NCBI): domain Eukaryota; kingdom Metazoa; phylum Chordata; class Actinopteri; order Carangiformes; family Carangidae; genus Trachinotus; species Trachinotus anak. The sequence continues at coordinate 6,539,113 of NW_027273862.1, read as the reverse complement.
TAGTCGACCTCCAAGCTTTGTGGGTCACTGACTGCTTCAATCGATCTTTAGAAATTACAGGGAATAAAAACACCTCTGCCAGGACAATGTCTGTTTCTGTGCTCAGAAATGAAGTTGACCTTAAACTAATGCCACATGGATAGAGCCGGGCAAAATGGGACAACAGTGTCATCTTTCCTGATTTAAAGCCTCTCTTTCAGATTGATTTATTCTGCACTAAAAGCATATTCTCCCCAGGCTGCCCACTAGCACTTGCCTCTAACTGCCTGGGGAGATCTCCTCCGGAGTGGCACTCTCAAGGGTGAGCTTATAGCAGGCTGAAGGCCAGGCGTGACAAAATTTAAAAGATCCAATCAAAGGGCAAGGTGTAAGGCACCAACAACCTGACCTTGATGATATCATACAGAATCATAATTCTCCACATACTGTAGGTATAAAGTGCTGAGCTGGTGAAAAGCACAGAGCACTCAGTGATCCTTTGTGCTTGGGAGAAATAGGATTGGCTGCACTGCATATATCAAAGTAATCTGAGAACAGAAAGAAATACGATTGATGCAATCTTCTTAGGGTCTCTCTCCAGGTTGAGAGAAAAGCTCTTTCGGCTATCAAGTACTGAGATGAGTTTATTGTCATGTTCCTTTCGTTCATTTCTCCATGTCACGAATGACTGCCAAACTTTCCAGTGAGAATTATATGTCCCAGAACCCCGAGTTGTTTCCTTTCAATGTAGGGGAGTAAGCATTTTGTTCCTTTCATTGCTATCACTACAGCTGCTGCCTGCTGATGTTGGGTTTTCATGGGCACCCTTTATATGGGAGATGTGCAAGATTTGAAAACATAAAATTATAGAACTACTGTTAAATTTCTGATTCAGTTTTGCGCTTACCTTAATCAGATTATTTTCCTGTAAACATAAAATGTCTAAACAATTAGAAACAAGAGTTTCCTGTGAAATAATTAGTGGTTGTAATAGTATAATGGTCGTGTGAGCTGGAAAACCACCAACAGCAACAACCCTCTGTGTGTTACATTGCTCCTGAGATCTTGTTCCCCTCTTCTTCTTACTGTGCTGTTTGTTTTTACCCCTTCACAAGCTACAGATGCATGCACACTGCAAGGGACCATCTGCTTCAAAAACATCTCTTTTCTCTCCCCCCTCTCTTTGCAGGTATCTTTTATCCCCTTTACTGAATTTATGCAGCTCCCATTGCACACAGTGCAGACCGAGGCGTCAACGTCTGTTGGTGGGAAGTTGCTTGGCCACTGGTTTCTAGAATAAGTGAATGCAGGCCAGAGCCACCTGCCAACAGCTAGCAGTCAAGAAACTTTGAATGAAACTTTGCTTCTGAAAGCAAATAAATCCTCAAAGTATTCACCTGAAAAGTGCCAACATACACCATATGTTCCTTTTCTTCTAAGCTCTGATGAAGTGTGCTTTAAAAATATTAATATAAAAAAGAAGCGCAAACAACATCTAAACCACAAATTGGCAAATGATGCTACAGTCAACTGTACGCCTCCATGTTATATATGCTGAGCAGGGGCCTTTTTTGAAATACAAATAGAGAGCTCTCCTTTTATGCTTTTGCCAGGCTCTGTGCGTATTGGGTAAATCCTCCTGGCACAGCTTTAGAAGCTGGAATTTACTTGGCTATTGTATTCTAATGGGATATTATTAGCTCTGATGGCTGCTCAGCATCAGCATCACCCAAAGGTCACAAGCCGTTTAAAGGGAGAATTGCTCAGAGGCTGTTTAGATTAAGAGGCAGGAGATGAAGATGCAAGACAGAGTGGCTGCTGATGAAAAAATGAGTGAAACGGGAATGCTCCCTGATGGTTCATGGTTCACCTTGTGGGAGAAAATAGATCAGGCCTGATGCTCTGCAGTTTGAATGTAGACTATGGAAGATGTCTGCATGTTTGAGCAAAGGAAATGACTGATTCTTTGATAGAATACCAAAAATGAAAAAAGTTTTTACTCAGTACACTATCCACTTGTTTTTTCTGTACAAACCAGCCTGGTTATCACCAAATTTTGAATAACACCTTAGTTTCTTTAAATCTAAGACGCAAAATGTCTTTAAAAGTGGCGTGCTATTTATATGCCATCTCATATCACGTAGCACAAACACAACTTGTGGGAATCAAGGGCAAAGAGTGTTTGAGTCTTTGTTTCTCCTTATGCCTGTAAACTGAACCCAGTACTTCAGCAACTAAAAGTGTGAGATGCTTGACTTTTAAAGCAGTCTCACTGTGTTCCTGCACTCACAACATCCTTACTAAAATCACACTCGCATGATAGGAACCATTGAAAAAATGATAAAGCTGTCGGTTTAGATACTGTCTCAGTTTCATTTAATGCACATTGTATTAGATCAATTACACCTAAAGGTTTCTGACAGTAAACACAGTGCACCGTGCAGAAGGTGTTTATTCAAATGAAAACAGGCGACGCATCTGCCTTCGCTGAAGGCATTTGGCTGAAATGACAGAAGAAATCCCCGAACTGTGGCTCCAATCCAAATGGAAATGAACACTCCAAGATGTGTATGATGTGCAGAGCCGTGAGGCCTGGGAATCAGAGGAGATTATGAGGGTTTCTTGCCTTTATCATCCTGTGTTTACAAGGGGAAAGGGACTCATTTTGTATGCTGCCGATTGAAGGGCACCAGCACTGACAGAGCACATAGACAACCCAGCACTCCACTCATGGGCCTCAATTCACCCTGAAACTATTGAGCAGGAAGCGCTAGTTAAGAATAATAATGGCCGTAGGCATACCGAAGTACCTCTCAATGGTCAGAGAAGCTGTTCTGTGAAAAGAGGCTATTTTGTTATAAGATCGTTTTCCTACAAACCCAAGAAAACTATTTCATTTTACTGTTCCGAAATGAAGTCATGAAGACTTCTTGGTGACCTTGGAATTAAATCCTGCTGAAGTTTTTTCTCCTTAATCTCCACTACTGTTTGCCCCTCCTGGCTTTCCTTCTCTCTCAGAGCAAAATAATTAAGGGTGGGAAAAAAAAAAACATCTATCAAACGTGCACACATGATATTTCTTTTGCATCTTCTGTGCTATTGAGACAGATAAGTTAAGCTGAAGAAGCTGTGCCCTGATTCCTCAGAGACCACCAACAGGCCATCCCTACACTTTATATCTGATATGTCTGATATTAATGTAATTACAGAGGCGCAAAGTGAAAAGGGCAGTTGGGCCCTGAAGGCATGTTGCCCTCATAACAGCCCCATTAGATGTGTATCTGATGACATGAAGACATGGCAATGAGCTCATGGGTAATGTGTCCTGATGTGACAGCGCACAAATACATGATGTGCCCTGTGTTCACAGTACACTTAGAGTTAGAAACCGCAGGCCATGCGCACACACGAAAACACATGGCCTGTGGCAGAGGTAATGGTGGTGCTGAGTGGTGGTGTGTGTCAGTGAAGTGGTGAGCACAGCTTTCATCCCATAGAAATACAATACACAATAATGTTCAAGTTTAATGTACTGCTAGTCTTTCTCCCCAAACCAGGGTCTATTACCACATATGTAGTTGTGGTCCTGTGATTTGATGCTACTTTTCAGGGGTGGGTTGGCAAGCATATGAGCCCTTTCTCTTATAAATTACTTTCATATATTACTGAATTGCTTTCCCAAGTAAATGGTGACACATATTGTATGGTATGTTATAAAATGGGATTGCTTTTCTAATAGGTTCATAATTACTGTGAAAGGCAAGATGCACTTGTACTAGATCCTTCCTAAAGTTGCAGACTGAGTTGTTTCAGAGGTTTATAGGTCTGACTGAATGTACTGGATATAGCTGGTGTTTAAGTGCAGCGGTCTGACACTTAAACATAATCTAAAAGGTTTTCAACTTTCCTTGAGTCTGTGAAGTAATACCAGATAATCCTTTGTCGCGCTTTTACCATTTCAGGAGTGGGAAGGGATATTTTTTTTTCTTCTTTTAACCAATGACTTCAAAAACCACAGAGGGGTGTTAAATATTTTAGCATATATCTGGTAGAGTGTAAAGGAAAGTTTGATGACTACTGATTCATCTTCATTCTCATTATAAGTACAAAGCAAGCACGTACTGTATAGTATGCTCCTCAGTTCATCTGAGCCGCACAGACTACTGCCAAAACCCAGTTCATAACTTAAGAATAAGTGGTGAAACAATACTCCTGTTTCTGCCTGGAAGCCGAGGCAGAAAACATCCTTTTAAAGTGCCTCATGTAAGCAGACTGGGGTTGCAGCAACAAAGCATGCCTTTCTATGAATCTGAATATAAATCCACTCCACAGGAGCAGCTCCACATGGGACACTCCACGCTGGGAGAAGAACTAATATGCTCTCCTTCGTTTCTCCTTAAAGACATGGCACCCATGCTCAAACTTGTACAAGAGCACACTCCCACATATGGAGGTGAAGAAGATTTTTGTCACAATTTTTTTTTTTGTAAAGTTTTTCAGAGACCAGTGGAGAGTAAGCTTGTATGTCTGTGTTTTAATCTTTGAACTGTGTAACTGGGGTAATGGTGTACAGTAATTTTTACTCTTATTTCATCATGTTCAACACTATGCTCTGCACTATCCTCAGAAAATGAGCACACAGTTGCCCTGGATTGCCCAGGAGATGTGCGTAGCTCAATACATGCAATACAAGTGTTTCGTTCGGCAGAGATCAATTATGAATTTACCACAGCTGGGCCTTCTGATGTTAGGATCCTGCTGCTGCTCTTAATGTAATGTAAGGTAACTAAATCTTCAGTGGTTGCCAAGGCATGCCGGGATAGGCTGCAGCACCAGTCGGAACACAGATAAGTGCATATGGAGGAAGGAGGATTTTACTCCCAGTTTTTACATGTTATAATTCCTAGGTGCAGGTGACTTATGGGCCATTATATTATGTTTTTTGAGGAAAATTATTTCTTCTATTTAAAATAATTTTATTTAATTTGTAATCTGGCCTCTTGTGTTCTGTTTTTGGGGCCGGCTCTGGATCCACATCAACTTTGAATTGAAAATCTGCACCTCTAACTAAACTACTTATCACCTTCAGCCTTGGTAACACAGTTGCGGAGCACGATGCCTTGAGCTAAATGACACAACAGACACTTGTCACACACAGCGTGCAAGAGACAAAATGAGAAAGAAATGCAACTGTTTCCTCTGAAGGAAATGAATTCTTATTTTCCTCCTCTTCATTAATTTGTTAATGTCTCATCTTCAGGGCGAGAATTGGCATACTGCATGTCAGTTGCTCAGTGGCACCTTGGCAACCCGTGATTCACTGCTGAGTCATGCAACATGAGCTGTGAGGCTTATTCAACTGTTCCTGGATGCGATCTAGTGCTGAGATGTGTCATATTTTCTCCTCATTAGTATACACTGTTAAGGGAACTGAGTAGAAGTATCTGAAACATCAGGAGGTCAAGTCCAAGGGGTTAGAGAGTGTGGGCTGAAAAGGAGTTGTTTACTTTTTCTTAGTTAGACTTAGAGAAAAAAATATCTCCAATATACCACAGGCACTATAATGATCCAGGTGCAGAGCGTGTCTGTCCTTTTCCCAGTGGCTAAATATTGACTGTGCTTGGTAGCAGCAGATGGGCTGAACGGTGAGTGCAGACTGTGCTGGAAGGAATGAGTGAGTGTACGAGCGACATCTGGTCCTTCCTGCGCCCAGTGGACCTGGTTGCTACATCAAGCTGCCTCATTAGAACTAGCTGGGGCTTTAGGAGCATTCTGCCACTCAAGCCACCGCTCTAGTGCTCCCCATCAAATCCCTCGTTTGCCACTGTGCCAAAACTGAAGGACCATATAATGTGTCATGTCGGCAAGTTTTGCACATCCCATCACTTTTCTCTGCATTCTGTTGGGGTCACCTACTTGCACTTTGGGGTGATTTCATTTTGTCGGGCGAGAATTATGATGTGTTTGCTGTTCAAAACGTGCGCATTCAACCTCAGCTCACAGCTGGCTTTCAGTAAATGTGGCTTATACACCCCCAGCTTCACCTGACACTGAAAATAAAAAATGTCTGTGCTTCTACACTTAACAATAGAGTGTTTTAAGGGCATACTTTATTAAGTTCAATGAATTGAGTTTTGCAATCACATTAATTCAATAATAGAATAAGCCCTGGCATTATATGCAATAAACCGTAACTGTTCATTGCTTACAATACTCCAAAAATACTTACTCAAATAAGGACTGCTGTTATAAGACTATAGGTCAAACCTCAGCTTTAATTGTCATGCAAATATATTGCTGCCTATGGAAATGAAGCTTAGTGAAAGTTCAGTCAGGAGGATTATTTAATTGCACTTGTTGCTAAATCATGAGCACAGTTTCCTGCTACCCCCCGCTGCACCAGCTCATTCTTGTCTTCGTACAGACACAACCTGACATGCTGGCCAATCACTTACAAGCTGTAAACTTTAACAGTGTTCTCTCTCTCTGCTGTCATTTCAGCACCAGGAAGATTTTGGGAACCACCTCCAATATCCTTCACCACCGCAGATGCCCTCTGCAATCAAACCCTCCGATCAGACGTCGCCCTCTTTCCCGACCTTCAGCTCCATTCCTCATCACCACCACCAGTATCTCTCAGTTTTCTTCACATTCGAAACACTTCACTCATAGGTCTGCTTGCCATGATGGTCTACATCCTGCAGTCATCTCAGCACCAAAGTCTATTCTTCTTGTTCATAATAAATGTAATTTGACTTCAATCTTTCTCATTCTCTTTTGTTCCTCTCATAAGTCTCTCCTGATTGAACTATTTTGCTTACTATATGGGGGATTTTCAGGCTGATTTACCTCCATATCCACTCACAACAGTCCTATCTCAGCAAACCATTTCCAACCTTATATCCAAAATCAAACAACCTCCTACCTCATATCTAAAACTATATGCATTTGATTTATAGAACGTGTGGTACACAACTGAAACTGTAGGTGTCATTCATTCAGGGCTGATGCATTTTAACTGACCCAGTTAGTCTCTACACCAAACTCTTGGTCTGGTTATATGTCATGATTGTTTTGAAGTGTCTTACAATTTCTAAATGTAACTGCATTTTATTAAAAATACTTAAGTGTCATGAAATCTATTGTAATTTTGAAGAAATTATTACTATTCATGCATTAATCATAAAAAAGCTCCTGGACTGAGTGTTTAGAAGAGAAGTGCTGTGATCATAAGGCACGGATCCACTGATTTCCACTCTGAGTAGAGAGTCATCTATTTCTGTGATGGCTGTGGAGAGTGCTCATCTCACTGCAGCCTGTGGCCCTCTCCTGTGCTTGTACAGGCGGCTGGGCTGGGCTCCGGCTCAGCAGCTCAACTCGCCTCTCTTCAGGGCTACAATCATGTACGGCACCATCTACTTATCACAGAGGGCTGTTTGGATTACCACACCACGTTTAATGGCCAGCTGCCATATGATTAATATCATAATCCACAACACAAGCAGCGCTACACAGCCTGTGCTGCCTCGCAGATTTTGCCCCAGAAACGCCCCCCTCCCCCCTCCCTCAGGGCTCTGCACTACAAATTGTTCTGAGAAATATGGAAAAGTGAAAAATCTAAAGCATAAAAACCAAATAAGCAGGATTCACATTATTCTTTAATATTGATGCTCCTCCTCATACAACAGCACTATACAGTAAAAAGCACTGTATTCCGGTGAATAACAATGTCCCTGAAATCAGTCTTCAATAACCACTATCATTTGCTGGGGGTGTGCTTTATTTTGTAGGGACTATCTGTGCAATAAATTGAATCATCAAGCTGTGACAAAGCAGGCATGTAATTTGTAGTGCGCTTTGAACCTGCTGGAGCAATGGGTAGGTGTGGCGGTCATATTGCATTTTCTCATTTCAGTCCACTGGCACAAAGAAAGAGTAACTTTAGGCTATAGAGGGGGTGGACACACTCAAAATAACACCTGTGCAATATAAATCAATGCAATGGAATAGCCCTGCAATAAATCATACCTTTGTGAAGCTCATAGTTTTTATTGAGAGTGTGTCAGAGAGCTGCTAATTCAACTCTATGGTCATTTAGTTTATAGAAAAACACAACAACCGCAGTGTTTCATAATGTCTCCTGTCTGTTATTTGCAAACTGCAATTATTCTGTATCACTTTCTTCATATTTTTTAATTATACCTCCTAACTCCTGCTCATTATTGTGAAAATGAGTTCTCACTTACCTTCCAAAATAAAGTTAATGACCAAAATTCCCATTTCAGTCAGAAACTCATGTCCCTGAACCTGTAACACTTAACATCCTAATTTTCTCTCTGTTCCACCTCCATCTTTACACTTATGACCTCTACAAGGAACAGAAAATTTCATTCCAGATTCTGTCTGAACATTATCCTTTTCACCATTGCACTCTTGACTATTAAATGCTTGTTATGCTAGAAAAAAAAACAAAAAAAACCAAAAACAAAAACAAAAAAAACCCCCAGAAATTTAAATTCACTCAACTGGTGCACTCATTTTATATCATTTTGGAAGAGAGCTAAATTGCTGATATGAATAATGTAGATGGAACGAATCTGAAGCAGTGCCAGTGGAAACAGAAACACATTTGGGAAAAAGCGCTTTTAAGCATGACAGTCCCCTAATTTCTCATCAGCACAATGTGAAAAGAAGCATGGATGGATTCACAAATGATAACCTCAGTCATTCCACTAATGCATTAACTTCCTTTTTTTAAACTAATCAGCTACATTTTCCCTACGAGTGAACAGTTTTTCACAGGGTTTCTTAGGCCAGTGCAGAGCTTTCCCTAACTACCCTGACTCTCATAATGGCCCTCAGATTTTCATCTGTGTTAAATGTGGAGTTCAACAAGCTTCTAATAAGTTCACCATGGAGTTCAATGAGCTCTTGAAAAGGAGAGAGAGCACTTATTGGATAAAACACTGTTTATAAAAAAGTGCAACAATATTGCAATGTTTCTCCCTCTAATCAAAATAATCACATCATGGTGCATCGAGAAACTGAGGCTATTGATTCTTCTGTGTGCAGTGCTGAGACTGCTGTCCTGACTCTGATGTCCTCACACTACAAACACATGTAAACAGAACGCAGGACAGTAATCACACATGTCGATAGGACTTCAGGATCATTACAGCCAATCATGAGAGGGGAAGAGAAGCCACATTTAAGGGACTCCCCTCTAATTCATTGTGTTTTAAGCAGGCCCAGCTCTAGTCAATGCTCCGACTGCCCCATCAAATCATCCCGCTTCATCCCAGAATTTAATAAATAAGTGACAAATATTCTATTTTGTCTTTGTCAATTTGACCAATCATACACATGTCACATTCAAATAATCTAAGTTATATATCTGATTGGTTGGTCTGGTCATATTAAAACTGGACACAGTGAGGAGAGCAGTTACTTCTATGTCATTTTACTTCATCACTACTCAGTTGCCTATATTCTGGTTACCAGCCTACTTTGCTCACACACTGACTTGATTCTGATGAGAATAACTTAGGTTTGGTTTAAACTATCTGCTAGATTTATTTGGCTACTTACAATTTGTGGTTTTTGGGATTATTTATTGTCAACCATTTGCAATCACCTTCTAGACGTAGCTGTTAGCTAGTTAGCTGTGTGCGTGTTAGTGTTAGCTTACTTCAGTGTTACAGCACATAGTAGTGGCACATCTCTCTCTCACAAACAAGCGAAGGTTTTTAGTGGTTCACTAAAAATACGACTAGTAGACTAGAAAAATATACTTGATTAAGGCAGATAACATACCAGCGCATGTAAGAATAGACCATTAGATATAAATGAAGTTGTCATCCTATGAGGGGGGTGGAGGTGGGTTTTAAAATTAAACGCATTATGTGCTTATGTATTATTAGATTCAATGACTTTAATTTTAGATAACATAAAACAGTGCATATTATAGCTGACAGTCCTAAAGAACACATCTATTAAAGACTCCTAATGCCCCCCCAATCAAAGAAGTCTAGAACCAGACCGGGTTTTAAAGGTTTTAGAGAGAAATAAATGTTTTATGGGTCTGTGGTTTAAAGCTTTACCTGCTGGTGTGACGGCAGACTGTCACACAGACTGATTTAAAAAAAAAAAAAAAAATGTATTGTGTTTATTTATCAGTTTAAATGGATGTACAATATACTGGTTTGGAAGTGATCATGATTGCAGTCATTACACACTCCTCTCTTGCATCTATGTCGTTCTTGCACTTTGATATCAAACAGCTAACTGCTGAGATAAAAGAAAATGGACAGTGCATCAACATATGACCAAAAAAAAAAAAAAAAAAAAAAATGCTGGTCAACATACTGACATGGCCAGTGGCGTTCCATTTAATTCAACACTGTCCCATGAGCTGCAGGCAGCTGACGCCTGAATGCACGATCTTCTGGGGTGCTAAGATGCGTCTGGGCACTATATTAACAGGGAGAGGGCTCCTGCCTGATGGAATATTGATAAAATGTTTTTTGTTTGCTGCACATTGCTCTGAGAGTTGACGGCTCACTGCACTAAATCATAAAGCCCACTTGGGCGTACTGTGGAGTCAATAACCAGTTCTTTTTCTATTCTGGGAATGCACTGAGTTTCTGGGAGGTCGTCCACTGAAGCAACACTGGTGTTGAAAGACTCAGTGACTCTCAGAGCTCTGTGGTGCACTGTGTTCTGTGATGTACAGGGTTTTCCTGATAGCCTTGCCCAGTCTAAAACAGTTTCTTGTCCAGAATAAGTGTTGATGATATGTATACTTTCCTTTCAGAGTGTCCAAATGTACATATACTCTACACTATATACAGTGTAACGTCCTGCACTGTCTTTTTTACTCTCCACTTGCTGCTGTCATCCCCGTACTTTGTGCTTCAGCATGTATTGGGTTTTATTGCTGGTGTCTGACATTTCTCTGTGCCTACATGCCAGCAGGACAGTCCCTCTATATGTTATTGCACTTGCTAAATGAAGCGATCCTAGCTCTGACATTTACTTTCTGTGTATGCTCATACCTTGAAAGACAGATGCGTGTATCAGAAACAGCCCCCCACCCCCACCCCCCAAAAAAACAAACAAACAAACAAACAAAAAAAAATCTCACTGATTTGACAGTAAATGCTTGTAAATGCTTGTGGTTCTCTGTGAGAGCTAGTGACATCTTCGGTGGGAAAGAAATGTTTTTTCTCTGCATGGTGACAGGTGGGTAGAGCATGCTGGAGCTCTGGCAGGCTGTGCACCAGCCACAGCACCACAGCACCGCAGCAGCAGCAGCAGCAGCAGCAGCAGCAGCTCCAGCATTGAGGCTGAGAGCAGGAGACGGCCTGCCAGGGGAGGTGATGATGCCAAGAGCTGTTGTATCATTACAAAGCCTCTCTCTCCACTATAAATTATACACTACGTCTTGAAATCTTAACTCTGGTGTTTCCAAACGTTTTAGATGTCACCTGAGTGAACCGCCACGCTCACTGTAGTGGACGCATCTATTTAGAGCAGAATATTTTTGTAGGATGTTGTAATTTGCTACATTGAAACTATCAGGAAACCCTGGGGACTAATTACATTATTTATGATGGTGTATGCTTGGATAATTCTTTGTATAGGCGGGTGTTAAACATTCATTAGCCACAGATTATGCATGTAATAGTATGTCATAAAAACCATGTGGATATACTGAGTGTATGATGTATGCATGTTATGTGAAGCAGAGGTAATACTAAGGTATATTTAGTCTGTTTGTATCATAACAGTGTAACAGAGGTCCCTGATCGATGTGACATGTTTGCCTGTGTACCCTGATTGCACGACTGGATTTTGAAATGCTATCTCATCAGGCAGAGCATGGGAGGGCTGTGATGTGTTTATTTATAGAGTACAATGAGCCTAATTGGTAAATTGGTCCAATGATTGATTCACTATAGAGTTTGGTGTCGTCTGTCTTGACTCCGCAGTGAGGGATGTCTCGAAATAGCAGGGATGACAGCGAGGAGAAAGCGGAGCCAATACTTTTCCCTAAGTGCATGATCCTCCCATTAACAACCCAGAGTCTCCCTGAGAGTTCAGCCCACTGTAAGCAATTAGACATCAAGGTTACAGCTCAGTCTGCCTGTCACCAGGCTGAATTAATCCCTTCTGATGACCGAGGGTTTCTGTTTCAACACCCAAGGAATGGGATTTAAAATTTTTTTTTTGATGTTTTTTTTGCTACCACTGTTTTTGATCCATTACTTGATCCAATAACTTGATCTCAGACTGTTTTAAAATGTAATGTGTACTGATGGGGATGGAGCAGCTTCAATCTAGATTCAAAAATGTATGAAGTGAACAGCCTCGGGGCCTCATGATGCTCACCTGCGTGGCAGGCAGTGCAAATGAATCAGATCTGTCAAAGCGTAGCATAACAGTGCCTTGTTCAGATTTTTATGTCTGTGTAATTAAGCATGTCCCTCTGTCTCCTTAAAGTTTCCATTGTAACTGGACTCAGGCAAAATGTGTAAATTTAATAACTGGATATGTCTGTTGGTCATAGCAATCTAATTTTTTCCACAGAAGTGTTGTTTCAACAAATGGGCTTATTCATCTCCATGGCAGAGAGCAGCCCATTACAAGATTTGATAGGCACAAATAAATCATGGGCTTTATGCATAACAGTATTCCACCTCATGCAGAGGACTTAGCTCAGGGGCCTATCTGCTTCCTGGCTTCAGGTTTGAAATTCAATTACCTGCTGCCCTGGGTAGCTGCTTGCTGGAAGCAAATCATGGATCTGAGGTAAGGTTTAATGGATTTGAAATATAATTTAGCTCTGGCTTGGCTCCTTAGAGACAGGTCACCATTACCTGTAACCACATTAGAGGTAATCAAAGATTCTCCTGAATTCGTTACCTTGGCTTCCAGCGAGCACCTTGAGCCTTCTATTTTTTTTCCTCCTCCGATGTATTTAAAGGGCACGTTATGTAAAGGCATAAATCACGATTTCAAGTCGATTTATTGTCAAAGACGCATAACCAGTGCTGTGTCTTTTTTTGTGGCAAATGACAGTGAGAGGTCTATTATTGTGACTGTGTCAAGAATCAAATTCATTAATAGCAACAGCTTGATAACTTTCTAACAATTTCATCTGGTTGATTGAAACCATACTAAATTTCTCTTCAAGCTATTGAGTGGGGTTGATGTGACACAGCAAATACACTCCGGCTCACGGTACCTGCTGCTCTTTTGCTCTAATTGCAGATTGTGGCTTATTGCTTGGCCTTTCTTTCCAAAGAGCCCTTTTTTTTCAATAGGCAGAGCCTCCCCTTCCTCAGACAACTGTTATTAATTCTCTCCTGTTTAATCAGAAACCTGGGAGGTAGCAGCCGCTCCTCAGGCTGTGAGGATGACAAATGAATTGCCAGGTTAGAAAAATGGACTCAAATTCATCCTCTCCTGGAATTTGTGTTCACATCCATGCATTGTTCCTCCTTGAGGATAATGGATGGCATGGGGGCGATTTGGAAGGTGCAGCACAGAATTCCAATAAATAGTTAATGTTGCGAAAAGTCGCCCATAACAGCTCTCTGGGCACTCAGCACGGTTTGGAAATAGCTTACTGAAGTTAACACGGTTAAGTCAGTACAGTGGGAGACAATGGAAGAATAACTCAATAGACATATAAACCATCACTAACCTGAAAAAGCATCAGAGAAAAATTTGATAAAAATACTAAAATGAAGAAGAATTTAGAGGTAAAAACTGTGGCCTTCTTTTGGGCCATTGAAAGCTTTCCTTTGCATATAAATAGGACTGATTCTCATATGTTTTTAAATCCTTTTGCTTCGCTGTCTTTCCTCCATCAGTGAAGCTACCTGGAAATGTCACTGTTGCTGTCTCCCATGCAAATACAATCCCTCCATGGACGTTTTATGGAGCATATGAGGATAAGACAGCGGCAACTCACATTTTAGATTTAACTGTACTGCAACAGTTCCATAAAGGGATGTTTAAGGTTTCGCATTCAATAAATTTGGACTTATTTTAAGAAAACCATAAAGATCACCATAAAAATCAGTTAGGATTCTTCTTTTATTGCTTTTATTGGTTGTGATTGGCCACAAACAACAAGCAACTAGAATGCTCTCATGCGCACTCTGAAGGACAGGTACACAGAGAGGGCGTTATGGATTTTCCTGTTGTCCCACTGATGCGGCAACTCAGTGGGATTTGTCCATTTATTCCTGATGGCCAGTGCGACCCTGTGTATAAAGATTGAGCGCATCCCCTGGCTTACACAAGCAGGCTAAAGAAATGTTCCAGTGACAAAGTTTTCTAGGGTGCAAAAGTATTTACTCAGGGTTGCGTCATCAATAAGGAGCTGTAGTCTACTAAATCCTGGAATGGTTGCTCTTTTAAGTGTCTGAGAAGGGAAGGCATGTTTTTCTCTTGTCAACTGGCATTCGATACAGTGCAGAGAGGAGGTGACCTTGCCCTGCCAGGTGCTGTGATGGACCAATTCCAGTCTTAGAACTGCTCCCTACTGTCTGCAAAAAGCTTTCGACAAGCTCTGTGAAATGATGTTAGCTACAGCTTTGCTTTAAAAAGGTTGTTTTACTGTTGCTGCCTTTGTGAAATGGGACTTTAAAAGGGACAGTATGGTATTTTGTTTGGGGTTAACAAAACAACGAGCAGTCAAGACCAGCTTATGCACATGACATCACTTTCTCTTATGGTGTTTTCCTTTTATAAAACAGCAGACAATTAATTCTAAGCCTCCATATGTCTAGTCAAGCACAATAAAAGTTGCAAAATGTATGAAAAGAACACAACAGCAACATACTGTGTTTTAAAAACTTGTGGTCGAAATCAACCTTTAAAGTCTATTTTCCATCCGGTGTTTTAGAGTCTGTTAGAATGGGGTTCTAACAGCTGTCAAGAGATTATAACATCCTTTTGTTATCATCACGACTGTCTCACATATCTAAAAGTTCAAACCGACACAAGATATCTATGGCTTGGGAATATTGACTATCCTCACAGACTTGATGTCTGAATGAAAATGAAGCGCACTATGTGCCACCTCACGATTTGAAGGTAAATATCTGTGGCGGTCAAATATTGATTCAAATTTTTCAAATGGGTGTTTTGAAAAAGCATGTTTGGTCTTAGCATCTCATACTTAACCAACAGTTACTGACAAAGATAAAGAAACCAACATCCACAGCTTGTGTTTTCTGTTGACCACTGTGTGCTACTGTGTGCCTGCCAGCGCAGCCCCACATGCAGTCATGAATAAGGCAATGACCATTTAAATGGATGAAAACAAGGACGGTGTGTTCTGAATCCTATGTGGATCGTGCTATCTTAACATCAAAGCAGCTGCCACCAAGGGACCCACTCTGTTCTGTTTCATCCAGCAGCTTACTGACAATCTTGTCTGATAATGTAATACAGCCAATAGACTGCATTGTGCTGAATTTCAGAGGTTCCAGTTGTCATCAAAGTCCTTGCTTGCACAAGTTATCGCACTGATTGTTTGAAGACAGTTTGCCATCTATGATTTATGCACATAATGCATACTATATTACAGAGCATAAAACCTTACCAACGTTACAAGTATACAGGAGCATTATAACAGCTCTACGGGCTAATAAAGTGTTGTGTTGATCAGGCTGCAACCAGCAGACATAGGCATGTCCTTCAAAATCAAACACTGACAAGTAGCTGTCTAACCACTGCTGCTCCTCTGGTACTCTTGTCCTGAAATACCGCTTTTGTCTCCTTAGAGTTTGATGTGACACAGTGTAAGAGTCAGTCATCAAGTGCAAGAACGAGCAGAAAGTGTCAGATACAGGAAGTCTTAAAGGTCTCAGTCGTTCCTCAGAGTGAGTCTTTCTGGACTTCTGACACAGTGTATCAGCCTGCTAGAGGCGTAAATCAAGGCCCATAACCCTCATTCTGGAAAACTAATACTATTATCAGTGTAAGTGAAGCTGACGGGTAAAAACGGCTAATTAATTGAATTTTTTTTTTCTTTTTAATGAGCTCAAGTATTAAGTCACTTTTAAGCGTCTGGCTGAAACAAGATAACATTCCCTAATAGAAAGAAGCTTGACTTCTCTTTAATGAGACTAAAGGTCTGGAAACCTCATTTAACGAGCTATATCCACGAACACAAATATTTGATGGAAGGAGGATGTTGTAAGAAAGAAAATAAGCATTGGGTAGGATGGTGCAGCGTGGCATTTTCAGTGACTTCAAAGCTGACGGTTCCATCAGAGCCATCCATATTGTGCGGAAGCAGCCCACGGTCAGGTGGTAATCAGGCTGCTTTGTGCTGCCTTACCCGGGTTTGTGGATAATCATGATGGGCCAGTGGGCTGGTGAGTAAGGCCTGTGTGGTTGTCTATCCTCTAGCTATTTGATCACTGTAGGAGGACAGCGCTGCGGCAGAGCAGGAGAAATAATCAATGCCACAAGGCTATAAACAAATAATTACCAGGATGGAGAAATGCCTGAATTTCTGAGATTTGTGGAAAGGTCTACCAGAGGGCCAGATAAATAATGGAAAACAAATCAGTGTTATTCCTTCTGTTGGCATCACAACTTTTTTGAGTGGCATAAAGGCACAAATACTAAAGTTCAGTGAATCGCTCAGTCAATGATCACTTGGCTTTCAAATATGCAGTGGCTGATGCATTTTTTGGTAAATACTGCATTGCGTTTGGCAACCATGAGCGAGACAGAGAGCAAAGAACAGGGGGGCAGCTCTGTGCAACTGACAAAGCGATGAACAGATGTGAGGCCAAGCCACTGTGAGCAACATGTTTCAGACACGTAGCCTCTAATCCACTGAGCTGCCAATGGAACATGGCCTTACAGAGCCACTGCCTCAGTCAGTGCCGTTACCCCCTCCTCAAAGAACGACTGGAGGCCTGAGATCCAGAAACTTTAAATACAGTTTGAAAAGCCTGGTAGCCTGAAGCAATTTATCCCAGACTTGTATTGTTTTATAAGGTCACAGTCAGGCCTTAGATTTAGCTCCATGCTGATGGGGTCATTGCAGCTGCAAACAGGCTGGTGAACACATCAGCCAGCGAGCAAGAACTGATGCATCTATGGCTTTTTATTATTATTTTTTTTTACCACATAATTAAGATGTATAGTTATCTCCAACACAAAATAAAAATTAAATTAAAATTATTAAATTAAAAGACAAATAACATTGCACAAGAACAGCAAATAATTTAATGTATTTTCATTCAGTAATGATCTTTCTATATACTAGTTGTTTATTGGTAGTATCGGAGTCTGTCTTTCCCACACTACATTCAGATTACGTTAATGAGCAGGAGAATTCACAGGAAATGAGGTGTGTGTGATTTTGACATCCTACTGCTTCACAATAAAATGTTCAGCTTTTATTTTCTGACAAACAACAGAAAACTCAGTTTGTTGGTCACTGGGGTGTTAGCGCTGAATGTGATGAGTCATCAAAAATGTATCAGCAAAACTTGACAGTTTTTTTCAGCATTTTTTTTCATTAATGGATCATTTTAGTTTTTCCTTTGTTTTTGTACCTTTAAGCTCCATCTTTGTTCTTTTATTTCTGGTTGTGGCACTGTGACCACAGCATCTTCAACCCTCTGATCCATTATCCAATAGATTTAAAATCTTGTTTACCCACGTTTCTAAATGACAATATTGTACACCTGCTCTCGTAGATTATACATCTTTTGTCTTTGTCCACTTTGACCCTGATGAAGGCACTGTGGTGTCAAAACATGGGTCTGTATAGACTATTAAAGTGTAGTAATATGCTACCTCATGCCCTGTCCAAACTCTGCTACAACTAGAAAATACCCCCCCTCCCCCCCCAACAATGACAAAAAAATAAGCCTGTTAGTACAAAAAATGATACTGTAGCACATTAAAGTTTAATGCTATATCTTATTGTCTGTCCTCATCAAATCCTTCCATCAGGACTCATCCTAAATGCATATAAATCAATCCCAAAGATTAGCTTTCATCAAAAACCTCATGAAGACACTAGTCTGTCACCAGCCATCGATCCTTCAACACAAAGAGCCACTGTACTTCATTTCATTTCATATCAGTGGTCTGTACTCTGCTCCAATCATGCCCACAAATGGAGGGTGTGTGTGTGTGTGTGTTTGTGTGTTTGTGCATATGCAGCAAAACACACACATATACCTGCATGACTGTATCATGGTATGAGCTGGTTTGTCAATGAGGTGGGATGGGTAAGAGCAGGATTATATTCAGATCTGGCGGTGTGGCTGTGAGCTGTGGGAGCCTGACCCTGATAAATCTCCACTGACTGTGAGGCAGCGTGGCTGCATTTTGTAGCGACAAGCTCATGGAATATGGGGTTCGATTTATGTGGGAGGACCGCTCTGGTTGGGAGTGTGAGGCGGGAGCCAAACAGGCGGACCACACCGCCCGCCTGTCTCAGCAGATCAGCGGCAACAAACAAGCCAGGCGCCTCTCATGTGACAATACACATCTCAACAATACACTGGCAGCTGATGTGTCATGTCGCTGCCCGGCGAAAATCAAAGGCAGTGCTATGAATGCAATAAACAAGCTGGGGGTGGGGGGGCGAGTAGAAATGGGTTGAGGGGGAATTCAAAAGACCGTTACTGTGGCTGGACACAGACAAGAGGAGGGACTGTCCCTGCTGAGTTTCTGATTATCTTTTGATCTAAAGTAAAGCAGCAAAAAACAGAGGACTGCTTCGCTCGCTGTCATTCTCCACAGCATGTTGGTGTCCACACCACACCACCACCTACTGAATTACTGCTGTAGCTGCTCTGCGTATGACAAATCACTTTTATACATTTTCCTCCGAACATAACAACTTGGTTTTTGTTTTTTTTGTTGTTGAAAGAAATGTGTTATTTCAGCTTGACGTGTCATTTCTTAGTTGCAGCGCAAATCAGACCGTCATAGCTAGGTCCGCTATCTGCTTAGCATTTAAATGTCAATATAGTTTTCTGATACAGTGAGCAAATCATCTGTATCTGGGAGAATCTGCTGTCTCAGTCTGCTGTTGACAGGAAGATATTGTTGGGTGTAACGATGGGAACTACGTGTACTGTCCAATCCAGGTGGAGTACAGAGTAGTGCTGATGAGTAGTGGAGGGTGGGTGTGTTGTGGGAATCCAGAATTTAGCTTTGAGGCCTCTGGAGGCATCGTGTGTCTAAATTAATGAAACATCTGTGATAGGAGGAGCGTACTTCAACCCCCCAGTGACATATTCACTCTAACCTAACTCCCCCTTTAATATCCAAGCCAGGTTCTTCAACAGATGATTATATCACAATGGTGTTTATTGGTAAATCATAGCGCTGCAACATATATCACTTATCATTTAAAGCCTCTGCTGTGAATTGTGGTGTAAGAGAGGAAACATGGTTCTCATTCATTGGATGTGATCAGAAAGTCAATAACGAGCAAGCAATATGTTCACAGCTGAGTTCAGGGACCTTGAAGCAGCCGTCAGAAGGTCTCAGTTCAAACTGCCCTCTGAGGGCGTGGTTAAGGCAGTCAATATTTGGCTTTCCTTGTCATATGCCTCTGAAAGATTTGAGTCAGCTATGCTTAGCTTGAAAAGTACTGATAACATAAGTGATTCCAGGTATTAGACTGCTGCAGACTTGTTGGTTTGCAAAGTGAATCCGATTACACTCAGCAAATCCAGATCAATACAGTCAATAGAGGGAGAAAAAAAATAACGACTGACCTTCATGGTGTCGTAATTCAAGGGATGACCTGATCACTGTCCACATTCCCAAAGATGAAACCCTTCAAAGCCATTCTGTCACATGCTGCTGCGGTTTGATTCCACGAGAGTGAATGATTTACTTCACATGAAGAGCCTTCAGCCCACAGTTTCTAAGCAGTCTTTAAATTCCTATCAACAATATCCATTTTCTAAGGTTACTTTTATGTAGCTGCTCATAAACAGATTCATTACACGTCTCGTTCAACCGCCTCAAAATAGAAAACAATTCACAAAAATATGCTCCTCCAGCAAGCCAAATTCCTCTAGGGGGAAAACAATAGCCTTGATATCTTCAAACAAATGCAAGTATGCAAGCTCTGCTGAAATGTTTTCTGCCATGCTGCACTGTGCATAGGGATGTACTTTGCATATCTATTATGCGCTTTCTCTGTGAACAAGCAACCTTGTGGAACTCCAAAATCTGCTTTATATTTCTTTTGAAATCAATATTCAGCTCATTGCCGGGTTTCAAGTCTGCCACTGACAACTGCCTACAGGCATCCCAATCATAGTGCGAGGGAAAGCGTCACTAATACTTTAATACATTACTTAACACTAGGAAGAAACAATAATGACAACTGTATGTACACTTGGCCACTTAAGTTCTGCATTGTTTTCAAGTAATGCCTGTGTGGCTGCGTGGGAAAATTTCAAAAGATGGGTTCAACTGCTGGTTTAATTAGGTGTTGGATGTAACATGAGCCTTTTAATGCTTGCAAAGCTACCTTATTCCTGACTTCAACACTGGTGTGTTCAGTTGAAAGCAGCAGTAGGAATAGGGATTGTGCTTACCTGTCAGGATTCAGCAGAAACAGAGGAGTGAATGGCAGCGCAGAAGGAGAGAAGGGAACAAAGAGGAAACAAAGTTAGTCACATCACAATCACTGTGTTTTGCATTACATGTATCTCCTGGGTTAACAGTCATAGTTTTTATTAATATAAGCACTTGCTTTATATTTACTTTTTTTTATATAAGGGAGAGAGATGTGACATGCTTGCTATCATCCTCATGTGTAGCCAGCAGATGGTTTTAGCGTGGTTTTGCTCAAGGACTGTAAAACAGAGAAACAGCTAGCCTGACTCTGACAGAAGATATCAAAGTCCATTTACCCGCACCTCTTGTGTTAATTAGCGAGCTTTAGCGGTGCTGGCAGGCACACTTTGTTACCTTTAGACACAGCCAGTCTGGCTGTTTCTCCCTGTTTCCAGTCTTTGTGCTAAGCTTAGGAAATAAATGTGTTTTCAATAGCCTAATATGTTCAGTAGTAGATTGCAGTGGATTTTTATCACAGATACACATTTAAATTATCTTTTCACCAAATTTTATTATTCATGAGGTGTTTTAATATTTTTTGATTTTGCTCATGATGTTCACATTCTGGCTTTGACTCGTGAGGGTTATTGTTTTATAAAAATAAGGAATGAAGGAAGATTTGCTGTTAAATTCAATACCTTCATTTTGCAAAGCTACACACTAGCAATAATACAACAGACAGTGCTGTTCAGTACTGCATCACTATATGCTGCACTGCATTCTTCTGCATACCCTTGTATGTGTGTGTTGTGTTTTTGCATAGAAGTGGGTGCCTCTCTCCCTCACTCTCTCTCTCTCCTTCCTCGCTCTTGCCCTCTCTCTCTCTCTCTCTCTCTTTGTGTGCATGCGTGAGAGTGCACAAATGCACACAGAGACTAGGGGAAAGACAACTTTAAGAGGAACAAGGAAAACGCATTAAAACCACTGCACACAGGACATGGAGTATGCACAGTGCTCTCAGTGTCGGGCAGCTGGACACAGCTGAAGCAGAGGATCAACTTAACCTTGCTCACCATGAAACAGAGAAATCTCTGAGGCCCATTCATGACAATCCGAAGACAATTCCTGCAGACTCTTTTTCTTCCCTTCAAGCAATTTCACAGCCCCTGTCTTGCTAATTAATGCAACACCCGTGCTCTGTGGACTTCTATCGGCCTGTGCCTTTCTGCTCTTGCCCACAGCCGTCAGCCCCAGGGCCTCAGTGAGGACTGCCCTTGGCCCTTGGCCCCCAGCTTCCTCCAGCATGACTACAAAACTTGGCTTTGAGGCCTTGCCCAAGGCAACATAGAACAAAATCAATGTGGGAATGGTGAGGGAGCGTTAGAATTGTCAGATGAGGTGACAGAAAAAATACTAATGGCTGAGAAGTCAATTAAATTTGTTCAACTGTCAATTCTAGTCCATTCAAAAATGATGAAAACATAGTATATCAGTTCAGTAAGAAAGAAATGATCATAGGCCATTGTTTTAGCACAGCTTTCATGTCATTATCCTATTTAGTCTGAGCAGCCCGTGTTGCTGCTTTATAATAAATTGCTGCTGATTTAATTAATTATACAGTGGTGTTAAATAAAACATTAGGGAAATTATATTTTATTGAATTAAGTGTTCACCTCGACAATTAATCTAAATTTAATATGGCCTGGACTGTTTAAATTATGAAAATCACTGGTGGTGGCTGCACTATAAACTGCTTATGCACACTTACAGTATCTTTTCCTGAAACATTATGCAGATGACAATGGATGTTTCTGTAATCAATTTCTTCTATTAGTGTCTTTCAAATAGAGGACATACAGTGAAGGCTGTCAGCAACAAGAGGCAAAGCTGAAGGGTGAAAACAATACTAAGACTGTTCTCAGGCAAAACCATTATCATATGCTTCTAAAATAACCTTGGCTGCTGTTGCTCATTAGAGTTGCCTTTAATAACCTACTGTATGTGTTTATAACCATCAACTGTCAACGCTGTTATCCTGATTTCAAATGTCAGAGTAATATAAAAAAAGGAGAGCATTACAAACTAGTTTGTCACTATTATTTCTCTTGATGTGATTCGTGTCTCTCAGGTTAAATACTTTGGTTCTGGTAGGGTTTGCTGTGCAGAAGTGACCAAAAAAACTGAGAAATAGTCGAAAACAAACACGTTAAAGAACAAATCTTTTAATTTGGTATACTCCTGCAAAGAAAGTACTTTTTAAAATTTGTCAGATGTTCCCCAACTCCTTTGACACTTGAAAATAATGTCACGTATTCCTGCAACACACCTATGTATCACACCTAAGTTCATGATACTGTATTTTAGGAACTTTATGACTGATAGTAAAAAAAAGTGACCTTGACTGACAAGTCATCATTTGATGATGAAATATAATTGTCTTTTTTAATTGGTAATGAAGCAAAGCAGACCATCTATCTTTTATAATTACCCTCAATTAATTGGGTTTGTCTTAAATATTCAATTTCATAGATATTTGCATTGTAGTAAGGGATTTCCTGTCTTATAAAAACAGATCGGAGCTGGTTCAACTACTATTTGGAAATACTTATTAATGTTTGCCTTGGACTGCTGGGAGTGGCAGAGGTGGGACTGACAATTCAGATGGTGTCAGATAAGCTGTCCATCACGGAGTAGGGGACTAAATTGAAATGAAAATCTGTGTGGCAGAATTGTATGCAGTGATATTACTGCAAGGCATATGGAATAAAAGTGATAATCACACTGCAAATGCTGCAGTACAGAGCAAATTCCCACCTGTAGACTATTAGCATAATAGCCTATAGTAATGTATTCAGGTTTAATAGAAGCATCAAACTCTATAATTACTTAAATGCAAAAATCCACATGCTTGAGTATGTAGTAATATATGCTTGTGTATTTCATTTTAGCTACAACAAGCTAAAAAGTAATGTAAGGTCTAGGTTTAGCAAGGTAAGTGCATTAAGGCTGGAGCTGCCATTGATCCTCCAGCTCTATGACACAACTACTCCTTCTGCAAAATATTGACACGCTTACTTTTTTTTTGGTGAGGATCATTTACAGTGCTGCCTCTAGTGTTGTTCGAGATAGCTGTAATTCTGTCAATGAGCTAGAGTGGCTGTTTGCAGCGCTGACATCTTCCTCTGAAGTGCAGGAGCAAATAAAACAGGCCTGAGTCCGCCTGTGGAATATATGAACTTAAAAAGTGCATTTATCATGTGTTAGAAAGAGGAAAACTGGGCTGTGTTATGTATGAGGTTGCCGTCTTTCATTTCACATCACTTTTATCATCCGGTTTTAAAGTTTATGTATTTTCTGACTATTCATGACTCATCTCAGCAACTTGCAGATCACAGTAACTGTCCTTGTTTCCCATTGTTTACATTGTTGATACGCGTGCGCGTGTGCACGCACACATGCACGCACACACACACACACACACACACACACACACACACACACACACACACACACACACTTATACTTGCACTTGTACTTGTACTGCCTAACCCTAACCCTTACCCAAACCTTAACCTAAACTTAATTCTAACCATAACTCTAAAACCAAGTCTTAACCCTCAAAATGTGATTTGAAGGTGTCTCAAAAAGTGAGGACCGGCCAAAATGTCCTCACTTTCCCAAAATGTCTTCACTCTGTTAGTAAAATACTTTTTTTGGTCCTTACTATGTAGCAAGTACAAGTACACAAATTCTCACGTAATTCTCAAGTAATTTGAACTTATTCTGATATTTCTCAAGGGTACCGGAGGCAGTGCAGTGTTAATTAATTAGGGCCAACCACAGACTGTACTGGGGCCGACTCAGTTGCAGTTCATGCTCAACACAATTAGTCTGCCACTCTCCACTTCGTGTGCGAAAGGTAAAATTGGCTGAGGGAGGAAGTGGATTCATGTAATGAACTTTAAGATGTGATGAACTTCACACACACACAAACACACACACACACACACACACACACACACACACGCACCTGGCTAATCTAATCTACAGCTGGAGAGTTGGGTTTGTTTTGTTGTTTCAGTGCTGGACTCACTGCTGGTCCCACAGGTTGAAAGGCCTGCTGGGAAAACTGTATTTGCACCTGCTGGTTAACGAAGCTACAACCTGGGCGCTTTCAGCGTCTCTGGCTGATCAGACCTGTGCTCAGGTTGAACAGACCTGCAGACCAGCCAACATTTTGACTTGTCGGAGTAGGATAAAGGTGAAACTGATCACATTAATGACAACTCTGGTCCACTTAAATCTCACTCTAAGCAGTGTCCACCAAACTCCAGGTAGTGTTAGGATGTTATTTTCTTTATATTCTCTTGTCTGATATTTATGTAGACATCACTTGAGTTCAATGCTGTACTACAAAGTACATTTCCTCATGTGCTGTACCTGAGTGCACTTTTGAGTTACTTGTACTTTACTTATTTCTATTTAACGCATCATATCAAATATGACCATCTTATAAAACAGAAAACACTGTTACTAAACTACCCAACAATAGACGTAATAGAGATGCATTGATCCTCAGTGGGATGGATAATACTATATGCTTCCATGAATATAACTTATAACAGAACACACAACAAGACGCAGAAACTGTATTCAGTGTGGATAGATCACCTCTGATCTGCTTAATAAGGTCAATATCAAGGCCATTATCTGTCTGGTGCATAACTAATAGTTAAAATTATCACCACCTCACCCAATTATAGCAATAAGATGTTGATTACATTATATTCAGCAGTGGTAATCATATAATAAGCAGTAAAATATAACACTATTACAGGGGCCATTCTGTCTTTAAGGAGCGCTTTAACTTTTGAAACCGTAAGAATTGCATTGCTAATACTTGTGTTTGTCCACCTGAGTAAAATTATGAATGCAGGATTTTTACTTAAGCAAAAGAACTCAATATTAATTCCGCCGCTGATTGAGCTCAATTATTGTGTGCATTTTGCACGATAGTTTAACTGTTCAAACAAGTAACATCTAAAAGTCTAAATCATAATAAGTGCACTGTGTCATCCTGAGAACAGGTCTAATGAGGTTAATAATACACCCATGTGGGAGCGCAGGAATTTTGATAAAGTGTATTTTCATCACTTCTGGAAATAGACAATAGTTTTATGTCACTTTTGGTTCTTTATTATTGACGCTGTGAGACACCATGTCCTCCCACTCTTTGGCAGCTGGATGTCAACAAGGCCCAAGTGTTAAGAATAGCTGCTCACATTGTAGCTTTTGGTTATATTGCTTCCAGAGCTGCATCTTTTTGGTCAGCTTACCACAACTTTTACACAGATTCCCATTTTTCCCCCTCTACTGTAACTGCAGAGCGACACAACATTTCAGCTGAGCAGCAAGTGCAGCTCATTATGTGAATGTTGCCAGGCTCAAGATCAGTCAGCAAAAATAATTAGGTGTTACATTACCGAGTGTCATATCTTGTGAGAGACTAAAGCCATCCAGTTGGGATCGATCGCACTCACTTTGTGTGGGGAAAAGTAATAAACATAATTATGCTTTTTGCAGCTTTTTGAATCGAAGCCGCACAGTGTGACTGAACGGGCTGTGTATGCGCACTCAAGCTTAACGCCTTGCCAATTACCACAAATCATAGTCAGCTAGTTTTCTACCTCCTTTAATGGGACTCAAAACTTCCCTTCCTGCCTCTGCTTAGCATCACTGAATGTGACCTATTCAACTCTTCCATCTCATGCCACGCTCATTAAAATATAAATTGGCTTATGATTAGTACCTGCAACTTTGCAACTGGCCCAACTGATAATAATTTGGCCAGAGGCAGAGAGGAATGAAAGACAGCGTAGTTAGTCATCAGTATGTACACGTTACAGTCGTACTGTAACTGTTACCGCTCATACAACACTGTGATCATAATAAGTGCTTGAATGAAAATGAATGAACAAAATCAATCCATCTCTCTCTATCTCCTACCTGCTGAAGCTGCCTGTAGAAACACCAGGACCAGACACTGAGCTCAGCCACAGGCCCTGTTCATTTCCATTACCATTAGAAAGACATGATCTCTTTTTTTTTTTCTGTCTGAGTCCTTGCAGGCTGCCGGATTTGTAAATGCTGACATTGCTAATATCAAGACAGGCTTGATGTTTGGATTAAGCTTCAGCAGATACAGTTTTATGTAGTTTGTAGTGTGATATGCTGTACTCATTTGCTCATTTGCCCATGAATTTCATCGTGTTGTGCTCATGTTTGTTGCTACACTGCAAGTTTTTACTGCTGTTAAAATTTCAAAAGATTTCCACATCTGTACTGAAATAAACTACACCTGCTGGGTGGCACCATGAGGGGGCTGTAATTTAAAGTCATGTTCACTAAATACTGGATTCCCCCAGTGAACCCCTCTCTGTGCTATAGACCCCATAAAGTTGCCACAGAGGGACGTAAAAACCCGGAATTAGCTGTCACTTTCACACCCTTGAATTTCCATCAGATGTGACAGAAAAGGAAATAAAGGTTAAAGCAAATATATTCCTATCAACAATGACAACAGAGTGTTAAGTAGCCACAACAAATCCAGTTTTCCGGTGGTGATTCAGTGTTCTTAAGAGCGATTGGGAGCTATTTTTCAATGCCACGCTTCTGCTCTGGTGTCAAACACATAGAAACACCGCTCTAGATCTGAGGACAGACGGTCTGAGCCTTCAGACCTCCTCCCACTCCCATGCACGAGCCGCCAACATGTGATGCACAAGTGTTGATCCCTGTCACAGGCAGAGGATCCCATTATATTAAAGCCTGATTGATTTCAATATCCTGCCACACACAGAGCTTGACATTTATATTGAATTAAAAAGTGGGACTTTAATTAATTCACATACCCCGCTCAGCTTAATAATACTCTCTTCCATCTTCAACACACTGAATTTAATCGAGCATGACTCATTGGAAATGTGAAATGGATGTTTGGTTCAAATAAGCATTCTTATGGAGAACAATAAATCTTCCTAATGGACTTTAATACAACTGCCAGGTTTCTAATGTCTTATTTTTGCCACTGTACCACATAAGAAACTCGTATGATTATAGATGAGGCGCCTGTAACAGACAGGGCTTGGCAATAACTAAATATGAAATGGGTTTATAATGAGAAAGCTGCAAATCACGTAACCACAATCCATTAGAATTACTGGGGGATTTACTCTGATGATCAGAGTAATCAGATTACTCTGAATAGCTGACTCGTTTTGAATTGTGATAAATGTATGGATTGTGTTGTATAGACAAATAATTAAATAAATAAATAAATAAATAAGTCATAGTTTACAGCCTTAAACAGATAAAGATCAGGTCCTTCACACATCCAAGGTTGGTGAGGAGTTAGTGTGTAGTAGCAGACTTGACACTGAGAGAAACCTTATGATCTACTCTGGCACTGAATCTGAAGTCTTTGTTGGTACGAGGAGGCAAGACGCCGTTACCTCTGTGCTGCTGAGCAGGTTCACCGAACCTGTACGTCACTGCACCTTACATACATCTAAATTAAACTGCTACTTTATCTGCAGCACTCTGTCACAACTGCACATTTCTTGTCTTGACAACACACCTATTCAGACGATCAGTATGTATTGCGAACATAAAACATACATATAACACTGGCGATGAGGATTTATGCAGATTTGCTGGAGGAGTTAATCTTGAATGTTGCTCATGGAGGATATTACCCAGTTTTCTCTCAGGAGACGCTGCATGAATGTGCTCATTAATAAAGCATCTTGAAAGACGTTTGACAGCTTTTGCAGCAGGGAAAACAGGAAAAAAAGAGTAACTACAAGAGAGGGAATAAAGGAAAACATTGCCACTCTTGTGAGTGGTCGTCATGTAATCTGCCTGGTGCTTTCAGTTTGGTCCAGCAGGATGGTATAGCTTACAGTCTGGCAGGCTGCACATCACAAGAGGCAGGGTGGGGAAATAATGAAATATACATATTAAAAAAAAAAAAAAACGCATACAAAGACTTCATGAGTTGGCAATAATACATACGAGTCTACTCTGAAAACAGAGCAGGAAAAGATGCATCTACTACACACACAGCACACATCTTATAACAGGAGTATAACAGTTAATGAAAAGTTCCCTCTATCACAAATATGAATAAATGTACAGCAATGTATCTTGGTGACATGGACTGATGAGTCAGTTCAACTACACACAGACACAAGGCTGTACCAGCTCCTCCAGCACAACATATGGCACAGACGCTGCTGTGGTGGACATGTAGTGAGAGGCCTGAGGTGCAATAAGGTCCAGCAGAGCATGTGGATATTTGCCTGAATTAATTGAGTTGCATTGAAAGAGCAATTCTCCAATATAAAGGAGGTTCAAAACCATGCCACAGAAAAAAAAGACCACAGCAGACAAACAAGAGGGCATTTCATGGCCATGTGGTGGAATTAATGACATTGCTCATGTTTTCTTCTTTTTAGTTGAAATGCCCGTCATAAAATAAACACAGCTCCTGGCTGCGCCTCATAAACCTCCCCCACGGTGATGGTGGACCTTTTGACAGAAATGCCCAATCAAAGCAGCAACGGGTCAATGTGGGGATGTTCCAGGAGTGTGAATTATAGCAGGAGTTCAGAGTGTTATTTTAATGGGGCTCCAAGCAGTGGCTGTAAAACCTTTGGCAGCTTGTTGGCTCTGCAGGCACCATTCATGTGTATCTCTTAGTTGATAAAAGCCTTATATAAGCTCTGTGGCATGGGGGCTATCTCTGTAACATAGTGTCCCGACTCATGGGACTTTTTAATGCTGAAGCTGGATAATGACTTCAAGGTCTGTTACTCTGTGAGTCAAACGGACAGGCAGATTGTTTCTGTGGCAACTTTAAAATGATGGTGCGAGATCATGGTTTACATACAGTATGTTCTGGATCTTCACGCTCTGTGTGAGGCTTCTGGACTGAACTCTGACAGCAAATGTGAAAAACCTTCGAGTGGCAGCGGGAGCAAGGCACATTACAAAACTGTTCTGCCATTTTGCTGTGAAGAGAGAGGCTCATCATTTGGAGTTTGATGAATCTACTCCCTTTCCCCCCACGCTCCTTTCACACCCACAACATGCCGCCATGAATTATACTTGACACTTCTCCCCATACAATTTCTCTCCAGATGGCACCTTAAAAACAAACAAAAACCAAAAAAAAAACAGACATTATTATTATTATTTTTTTTTTACTCTTGAGTAGAATTGAAAAGGAGTAAGTAGGAGTAAGAGTGGAGTTTCTATAATTAGTTTTCCCTGACCCCTGAAACAACAGGCTATTATCCTCCCCGTATTTGCACCCAAGTTGCTTCCTCTCGATTTACAACTTAATCACCGGCCAGTGCTCAAAACCTCTGTTCAGAAAAAGCTTTCAGTATTCACGGACAGTTGACCCAGCATCTTCATCATGAGATAATGTGCTTCATGTTTATTCCGCCCAGTGCTAGACCCCATTTGATAATGAATTTATCTCCATCAGCCTCTCGCAGTGTTTCTTTCAGGGGCCTCGCTTCATTGTCGTTAAAGTGGCAGTGAATCAGTTTGGAAGTTTGCAGAAAACACGGACAGCCTGTAAATAATACACATAATTCACAAACCCTAACCTACAAACATACCTCACATCTCACCAAAAACACTCATATGTGGTCACACGCACAGACACAGGCGTGTTATACAGTATGAATATACAAAACATCTATGGAGAGCCACGGCTGCCTTCATTTTCTCCTGCACAGATAACATCTTTCAGTCCTGTCATCATATGAATGACACGAAAATCAATCAGTTTTTTGTGCGTCACTGTATAGCACAAAAGCCGTCTAATTATTGTATACTGAGAGTGTTCCATCAGACATCGCTGCATTATAGTGAGACAGAGCACACGCTGGCACAGGGAGTGTAGATGGGTGTCAATCCACTCAATCGCTGTTACAGTAATAGACTGGTAAATAAAGAGAGAAGGGGAGGGTGGTAGGGCAGTTGAAGGGGGTGGGGGGCGGTGGCTCCTGAGTCATTTGACATGCAAATTAAATAAGAAGTAATAGCTGCTGACACTGAATTCACAAGAGATCACAATCTGCAATTCCACGATGGTAATGGAACCAATATCTGAACATACACTGCTATTAGTCTGTAGATGAAACTATAATTTGATGAGATTTCCCACATGGTTCTCCCACTTGTATCTCTCACTGACGGAAATACATCGGATTCGCCGATACGGCTTATGTACAGGGGTGGCATGACTCCTTGATGGTGTGTATTTGGCTGCAGTTGTGTTTGTATGACTTCTCCTGGTCCAAGATTATAAAAAACACCAACTGCTTAGTTCATGTAGCAACTGCATTTTGAACATGTCGTTGTATCTGTGTGCCTTCTCCGTGATGACGTCAATGATTACAGGGTGTGCAAATATATCATATAACTTAGGTACATTTTCATCACATGATTCCACCACTCATGAGATCATGGAATCATGTTGATTTTTGTGAATCTTACTTACCTTACCTTACTTATGGTAAGACTTAAAGGGATAGTTTGGGTTATTTGACGTGAGGTTGTGTGAGGTAGTCATGCATAGTCAGTGTGTTACCTGCAGTAGATTGAGATCAGCGTGTTGCCGGTTTAGATAAGCAGCCGGGACCAGCTGAGCGATGTACTGCTGTGCACGAGGCCAGCACAAAAACACAAACAGTCCAATATCCGTTTAGATGTAAACTTCATTTCGAATATTTTCAGCGATTTATCTTCACATCAAAAAAGAGCTGCATATATTCTAAATGAGGTGTACATTAAAACAGATATTGGATTGTTTCAGTGGGCCTAATTTAAAAGTGTCTAAAGCACATTTTTCCTGCAGACCCTGTCCACAGCAGCAGATCATTCTGCTGCTGTGATGGTGTTCCCGCCTG
Organism: Trachinotus anak; assembly: GCF_046630095.1. Lineage (NCBI taxonomy): Eukaryota > Metazoa > Chordata > Actinopteri > Carangiformes > Carangidae > Trachinotus > Trachinotus anak. Next base: position 6,507,572 of record NW_027273862.1, on the reverse strand, counting down.
CTCCTATAAACTGGCAGCATGCTGATCTGAATCCAAGGCAGGTAACACACTGACTAGGCATGACTACCGCACACAACCCCACATCAAATAACCCGAACTATCACTTTAAACTGATACTAAACAGATTAGGTCAACATCCTAACTTAATGAAAATTATTCATAAATACACAATGAAATGTTATATCTATGAATTGCATTAAGTAACTATGTACTGTAATGTGATCATGTCTTTCTGTCATTGGTGTTCAAAAGATTCACTATCAGTTAAAGTCTGTGACTGCAGTGTATGATGCCTTGCAACAAATAGATGTATTTTTTTCATTTTCATTTTTTTTTTTATTCACACGTTTTCTTAAATAATGAGCCATTTTCCCAGTATGTGGCCAGTAATTGATCAAATGTCGGCTTTTCAGACAAAAAAAGAAAATCAAACTAAAGAGTGTTGTAAAACTGCATGCTGTGAAGCAAATGCAATATTTAGCCTACACATCACAGTCTGTTTTGAAGTTATTCAAAAAACATGCACCAATGTATCAATTCAAGCATTTGCCAGACTGCACTGTCCAAACTACATTTCAATCATCAGTGTCCATTTGTGTCAATCATTTGGTTCAGATGAAACCAAGGCGATGCGAGCTGTGGAATGAATGCCCTGTGGAGAATGTGAATGAGGACCACAGCCATAGGTCAGCATGATACAAATGATAAAGGCGAGGATGTCTCAGACCCACCCTGACCCTGCATTACACAAGTGTAAATCTAAAGCTTATTTCCAAAAGTCAGAGTGACCGTTTACAAAAATGCAATGCGTGTTCAACCCTCAATTTTGAAAGCCCAGACAATTCTGCACAGGTGCAGGTACACATGTGGCCGCAAGAGAGTCCCTGTAACCATAGAAACTCCCTCAATGCTGAGAGGCTGGCATAGGAGACATTTAGAGCAGACAGGGCTATGGGCTGATGTTTGCACAGCATATTAGGAATTAATGATTCATGGACAACTAAATCACACAATTTTTATTCATAAAGCTTGTGTTTATTGCAATAAAGACCAGTTATCTTTTATTCCATACAGGGTGAATAGTCAAAAAGCAGAACTGTTGCCGACAAATTGCAGCCTTTGGTCACCCTGTAGGTTTTGTAATATTTGTAGCCTGGCTCATACTTATTCCTCTGTGCCATCTTGGCAGCTCTTGGAACAAGAAAATCCAAATTTGGGCAAACAGCAGAGGAGCCTGGATGTAGCTGAGGGAGAGATGAACCAGATGCAACCACTGTGACTGAATGAGTGACAACCTGAGAAACCAGTCAGTCGTCCCCGCAAACCCATTTCTCTTTAAGTCTCCATATTGTCTTTAAGGAACTAAAATAGCTGCTGTAAGACACATAAGATGCAATAATTCTCACTCTGTGTGGAAAAAACGTGAAGCTGGAAGTGCTTGTAGTAATCTGCCACCATTTAGCAGACATAGATGACCTTTAGCGTAGGGCACATCAGCATCTGCACAGTTAGCCAGCTGTAGTGGCTGTCAATTTGCATAATCAGACAATTGAGTGACTACACTGTATATTATTATGTATGTGCTGTACAAAAGGACACATAATGACATTTACTCCATAAAAATTGGAGTGAAAGGAATTAAGTCAAAATCAAGTGTTGTTAAGTACTAGATATGGTCTAAAATTTTCCAGCACCCTAGGGCCATCACTTCACTCCCCCTCTCTATAATACTGGATTCTCCTTGGGGGTTGTTGCAGCTCTTTACCATGGAGTGCTTCACGGTTCATGCCCACTGGCGAGTGCTCCCTCAGACGACATCATACAGCTGCCAAGATAAAGTTAGAGACATAAGGATAAAGAGCAGCACAAGCTATTTAGGGGCCTATCTCCAAGAGTCACTGAAGCCTCGGTTCACCAGATAAAGTGATGTCGTTTGTAGCAACACTGGCTGATACAGTGCAAGAGCACTCTGGTATCACTACCCCTTGTGCAAAAACAGAGCATGGATGGCCAGATTCATCAAACTTCCATGTCATAAAAAGAAACAAATGGAGGAGAATCAGATTCAAACAGTGCTCTGACTGCTGAAGTTCACATGAAAAAAGCATTGCTCCTCCTAAGCTATCAATCTGCAAATCTAGAGCTATGAATCATTTGTGCAGTGCTTAGTTAAATGATTGAGGAAAGTATTTCCTCACAAAATTAATGGAGTATTTTAGCTTAATTAGAATTGACGTTTGAGTGAGTCGATCATAAACGGACACAATTTGGAAATACATGTTTTTCAATTTGTAAAAATCTATTTGGAGGATCAACCTTGACAACTCACTTACTGAATTTCCTTTACTATGATGATTTAAAGATAAATGCATACAGCCAATAGTACCCAGGCTGTGTCATAAATCATCAGTGGGAAAGTGTCTTCAAGCCTGTAACATAATCAGCGGATTAGCGAATATGTGCAGCCTGATCAATGTATTCCAAGCACTTTTGTATGAATTCACCTCAGGGTTGCTGCATATGTAACCAGCTGCAAATCCCCAGGCTCATATTTGCTACTCGAGAATGGAAAATAAGTTTGTCTTGTTAGTTGTGGATGATTTGATTAATGGCCACCCTGCCTGGAATGCCACTCCCATGATGCATGTCAACCTGGAGGGGATACTTGCTTGTCTTGTCACGTGTTGCTTGGAAATTGTAGGTGTGCGCAAAACTGATATTTACATTAGCATACTAACAAGCACTATTAGTGTGTGTATGCTATATCTCCTCCTCTGCCTGCGTACAGGCACAAATAGCGAGGCAGGACATGCTTTTTGCTGAATCCTGGAGATGAGAGTAATGAATTGCGTTCCACATATGGCACATTGATAAACTCACTTCATGCCATTAATCAGCAGCAGAGGGAAATGGGAGAGTCTTGGGAATGTGCTGTGATTGACAGGCTAATTTAGTGAGAGGAACAGCTTTTCTTGCAATGAATATGGCTCTGCTAACATCGGCTAATTAAAGATGGCCGCTGTGTGCGCTGGTACAGAGGAGACTTTACCACAGGTTTGTGCGGTATGATTAGTTTTGGTGGACTTCAGTTTTTGTGTTACGATGATGTTTGTGCGGTGGCATGGAGTTAAAGGTGGCAGAGGCCTTCTAAAGACGTGGTTAGTGGCTGGTGCAGCCCAGCTGGCTAGCTACAAGCATGCCAAGATTGGAATTGTTTGGATAGGGAGGGATGATTACTGTTATGATTGCTGACATAGAAGCTGATCGTGCTGTGTGATTATCTCACACCGAGTTTCATCCTTCTCTTGCAGCAGCAGATTTGAGATGGCATTACACATCAGCCTTGGCCTCAGTTTTAAAATATATTATATGCGTTGCCTCCCCTTTGAATTTCTTCCGAGGGCAATTCCTCTTTTCTATTAACATCTCATCTGGCCTTACACATTGAATTTTCTCACTTTACATTTGTGTGCCAAGCAGCACTTCTGCTTGAATAGCAGAATAATCCAATCAACGGGAAGCGCCTCAGACCCAAGACATGTGACCTCTACCGAGGACAGGATCTTGTCAGAGAGCCTTTTATTTCTGATAATACTTCTCTTTCTTTGTTTGTAAATCCTCATTTCAGCTCTGTGCTACAAGCTTTTTTTTTTTTTGTAGTGATGTATAAGACATCAGGAAAATGTCATGGAATATTCATTCAAAGAGGGACCTTTGATAATAATAAATAAATATCTGGAGGTGGAGAATGATTGCAAGGTGTGCGTTTGCATGTGAATGTGGTGAATGCAGATTTGGAGAAAGAGAAAACAAAAGTAAATTATTGCCTCAAAGTTTTCATCATAGAAAACCATGCATTTCATTTTTATGGGTGTTTAATGACCAAACAATCATTGATGTAGCTATTAATTGAAAACTGACCATTTTTAAGGGTGTCAGAGACAAACCCTGCAACAGATAGGACTACATAAATACTAATTAGGTTCATCAACCATGAAAAGAATCAACTAACAAGCAGCAAACCCACAATGATTTCAAGTGTGTTAAAACACAGAAATTGTGCTTTATCTAGATGTCATGCAAATTCAGTTCCCCACAGTTCATTTACCAAATTACCATAATGAATCCTTTGCTCAGTCCAAAGAGTCCAAAAATAAAGTCCAATGCTCAGCAGAAAAATGTCTTCCATGGAGCACCCCTTTAGTCCATACCAATGACTGTTTATACAAAAAGTTACAACCAAAGTATGTGTTCAGTCAGTTATTATTTTTATTGAACTTTAACCTTAAATGGTATGAAGTTAAGCAGTCAAGTAACCAAAAAGTGAAAAATCACCTAAATTTCAAAGTAAGCCTTTCTCAGTGATCAACAAATTAACTTCCAGCTTTCCTGCAGCAATTTCAGTGAATGAAGCCTTGAAACGGAATGCAAATTATTCCAACAGCTGCCCCCAACTGTCTGAGCAAAGGCTGTATTAAAACATACTGTGCAACTACACTCTCTGATGCATTATTAGGATGACACTGTACTGCAGGAAGTAGTACTGTATATTGTTATCAGGGTGGCAAGAATAAGGCAAGTCACAAAGGAAGACAGAGTGGTTGGTCAAAGCTTCCTCCTACAACAAGATGACAGAAAGATGGCAGCTTCACATGATGCCAGACTAACACAGTCTCCAGACTTAAACCACACGGAGCTGGTTCGAGATGAACTGGACAGAAGGTGAAAACAAACTACAAGTGTAACACATTTGTGGGAACTTCTGCAGCAGTGTTGGGACAAACTGTCTGAGCTATATTTGATTTATATTGTAAAAAGAATGTCAAGAGTATGTTCGGCTGCTGAAAGAGTCAAACATTTAGATGAATTAATTTAGGATTTAATTTAAAAAAAAGAGGGATATTACACTATTCAATGCTAAAGTAAAGCTTTTGACCCGTAGTGTATATACAATTAAAAAAAGCAAGATAATGGAAGGAGCATGTGATGACGCAAACTGTGCCAAAAGGAACAGGTGTTTAAGAACCAAATGACCTTGTTGCAGAGACATGCAGTGACTTTTAGTAAGCAGAGCAGAGCTGTAAAACCAACTACCCCCCCCCCCCAAACCACAATCTTGGCATGCAATTCAGACTAAAACATACCTTTTCATGACAATAGTATTAGAAAATCACTCTTAAATTCACACCCTGTCCTGTTTCATGATTATGTGCTGCCTGTCTTTCCTGTGCTGAAAGTCTCTCTGCCTGGACATCTTCACCTTTCTGTTCTCCTTCCCGGCTGAAGAACTGAACTGACAGTAAATATCAAATGTGCAGAGGACAAATACATAAACACTTCTATGGTAATCTTCAAAAATATTTACCATTACCTGACAATGAAACCCAATGAAAATGCATTTTGCTGCCTCAATATGCTGTCTCTTCTCAAACCTAACTGTAGAGCTTGCACAGAAAACCCTACACATTTCTACCAAAATCAGAGCAGAATTAAAAGGCTTAGGTACTATATTGCATGTTTACCCATAAATATGCAAACTGAACAAAAGTCTGTGAAAGATTTCTTGCAAAAGTATTATCCACAATACACCTCATCGTCACACAAGGTGACCAATGTGATAAGCATGACAACTTTTACTGAATTGAGATGATAAATCAAGTGTTGTTACTATGTAAGGATTAAGAAAAAAAGACAGTTGTAAAAGTACAGTTTCTGCACAGGTGTATAGTATCATAACTGATCTCAGAACAGTGGAAGCTGAGTCAAGGGCAGCTGGACAAGGACACTTGTCTGTAGCTAGCTATAGCTTGTCAAACATCAAAGATCCCAGGATTATCCACAATATGAAAGCAAAAAACATCCATAAATGCTGCTGCTCCTTCTGCCTGACTAGCCCCAGCCTTTGTCAATGGGACCTGACCACACCCACAAAAAAGACAGAATCATTTCTGTCATTTGCATGGACAGGTAGTCAACCTCACCTCCAGAGACAACAGCCTTATATATAAATCAAGATGAATGCAAACAGGAAATATCAGATCCTGGGACAGAACGCTGCTGTTGTTCTAATTGATGACTATTTTTAGCTTCAACTGGTCAAGCACTGCTTTGCCTTGTTTGTCCTGACGGCACGTCACTACCTTGTTTCCACCTTCTACTCGTCTGAAAGACAGCTACAAGGTCAGTTGCTGAGAGCCCAGAGCTGGCAGTAATACCAGCTGGAGACAGTCAGGAGACAGCACTGTCCGTATTGCATCATGTGACAACTTGAGGCTCAAAGATGTAATCTCAGAGAACCCTCTGCCTTTAAAAGTAGTTTGGCTCCCCTGACAGACCAGCCAACAGCTGTCTACTTTTGTTTGCCTTGCTGCTGTCCTCCACAGTCCTCTGCTGTGAGACCAATCACCTAACCTGTCGACAGAGGAAGTATGTGGCATGCCCTCCTACATTGCTCTGACAGCCACTCTGTGTCTGCTACCGAGCAAAGGCTCTCCCCTTTTCCAAAAGGAAAAGCCTGCAGTAATGCGCCATTGATTTTTTATCTGATTTTGTGCAATCAAACATAACACTTGGTTGACTGTTGCATTTATGTAATTCCTTTTGAAACATAATGTCAGGGGAGTTTAAAATGCAGGAGCAGTTATGCAATAGTGTAAATCAATGGAATATATATAGGCACCCTAGGACACTGGGTACTTGGGTACTAAAAGAACTCCTACACGAATGACAGATGCTGTGGGTACAATCAAGTGAGGACAGAGAAAGGGATGTTACCTGGCTCTTGATAAGCTGATAGTGTGGCCTCTACTTTATAAAAGGTTATACTCTTGAGTAGCTATAAGTAGTTATCTCAGCCTGAGGTGGTACTTCAAAATAGCAACTGAGAGTTTGCAACCTTTCAACAAGGAAGCATAGAGGTTCTGCGGCTGTGGAGCAATGTCTTTGATTGTTACATCACATTATGCTTGTGAAACGTTATTTAGGGGACTGTTTATTAGCAATAACAAGCACTCTTGCAGGCAGCATTGTTGTGAATTGATGTCTTTTGTTGTTTGGTCACATTATGCTCATGAAAAATTATGCAAATAGTTCAAGTAATGGCAGAATATTAATGAGGTTTTATTTTTGACTGCTGGTAAGGACACTGGTATGCACAGTAGAAGAGGCTAATTAGAAGAACATGATAAGTTATGGTTTGATGGGTTTTCAGCCCCCACAGCGCTTGCAGTATAAATCTTATTTACCAGTCATCTCCAGATGCACGCAAATCTTTGGCTTTGACTGTATACTTCGTGCCTACAGTATGTTTAATCTGCTATTACACATCCCATCTGTTGCATATGTTAGGTCCTGTTGTGATGTGTCTTACATATAAATTGTCAGTTTTCTCATATTAGCCGCCTTGTAATATGTCAGAAACAAATTGTTAGCTTTTTTTATGCAACAAATTAAAACAGTCTGATCTTGCTGGCGGAAGAGAGTTAAAGACCTATGACTAAAGGGAAAGACAGAGGCAGAGAGAGATGAGAGATTGAGTAATATTCATAGTACACCACATCACTCACTAGCATGTGGGAAACCTCTGCCATAGTAACATAATCCTCATCCAAGGCCTTTGGATTTAGTAAAAGGACATGGAGCCTGAATCTTTCATTAAATGAAGGCTTATTTCATTATTTAGAAGGTGTTATTTTCTGCCTCACTTCCCAGGCTAAACGCCAACTGGCAACTCCAAGGCCTATTAAAGTGAGTCAGATTCTGGTCCCATCTGCCCTGCTGGTTCTTTCACTCTTGCCTGCAAGTGGGTGGGCAGACTGGATAATGCAGTCAGCCTGGGAGATGCAGACTGACTTCTGCTGTGTCATCTGTCTTGCCACTAAGCAGCCCACTCACCTGTGCCAAAGCCATGGTCTATGCAACATGCAGACCTCACAGCCACAGGTAGAATAATTTTAATTGGGGCACTTCAGCTGCTATATTGCACAGAGTGTTATCAGGAAATTGTGTCTTATATGCCCTTCACAGTGATGTACTGTATATTTGAACAGCTCCACGACTCAGGTAGTCAGGAGTGACCTGTGGAGGAGGTATGAGATCACAACCTTGCTGAAAGACACTGGCTTTGGCAGTCCTGTGACCAGTCAGTTGTGGGATGACCACTCATACAACCCGGTGAAACATTAACAAGTAATATCAACAAGCCATATACTGTATATTTAAGCATGCCAGTGGTGTGGTCTCATCAAATGGTTTCTGATGCACAAGGAATTAAAATACACACACATTCACACACACACACACACACACACACATATACATACATCTAATAATGTATACTGATCCAAAGATTATGAGAGCCACTAAGCAGATAACATGTCACCCCAGCAGACCAGCTGAGCTTATCAGTCTCTGTAAGTAAAACACTTATATATGTGGGATATATGGCTTGCTGTGACCTTTACAGATAGGCATGCAGAATGCCAAGTATCCCCCATCCCAACTCTGTGATTCAGATGTTTATTACACTACCAACAAAATTATGGTCCAGACAAAGACATACCTTTTCATGACAGTAGCAAATCAAATCTCTCATAAATTCAGGGCCTGTCCTGTCTCATGATTTTGTGCTGCCTGTCTTCTCCTGCACCTTGCTGCTCTCTGCCTGGATATCTTCACTTTTCTCCTTCCTGACTGAAGAGGTTTCAGAACACAAAACATATCAAATGTGTAGTGGAAAAAAATATCTAAAAATCACTTCCATGACAACCTTCAATATATTTACCATTAATTGACAATGATGCTTCAGCGGCAATGTAGAATCCTGAATTTTCCAGCCTCAGTGCATTTATTTAGGCTGACAAACAGCCTGAAGTGCACATACATTGCACTGCTACACTGACAGCTAGCCTTCTGACTAACTAGCTAACTCTCTGCTCCGGTTGCCAGCTCACCGCTCTCTCTCTCTTTCTCCCGCCCGCTAAGCACTCAACCCACTTAGTGATCTCTTCCTGACAGAAGCTGCTCTACTCCTGTATCAATATTCTGCCTCATACTTCTACTTACTGCAGATCTTACACAGAGGCAATAAGTCAGTGTCATTTTCTCATTTTCTTTCCAGACGTCTGCGCATGCGCATGATGCGTGCACAATCAAAACGATCTCAGAATGGTAGAAGCTGAGTCGAGTACAGAGCCTCCGGCACACTTGGCTGTTGACCAAGTTGTCAAATTGTCCTAAATGCTACAAATCCTCCAAATTAACCTTCTCTCCTCTTCACTTGCCAAACTCCAGCCGTGACGGGACATGGTCACACCCTCGAAAATGACAGAAACGATAAGGCGAGCTAACTTGCAGGGACAGTACCCCACCACAGGTGGGCAGTAAATTACATAATGAATGTCAACAGGCTATGCATACACAAATGTTTTACTTAGGGGGACTGATAAACTTCATATACTCGGTTGAGGGGACATGCTATCTGCTTAGTGGCTCTCATCAGCTTTGGATGTGTACATATTCTACTCTCTGTCATTAGTTGCTCCGGCCACATGATCTGAAAATAGCTCCTCACACTGTTCTTTTGTGTTATTGCCTGAACTGTTGGTGAATGAACTGATTCACATTCTGAATATGGATTTTCAAGAGAAAAATGTCTTTTTTATGAGCCACGGAGAGAGCATGGCCTTGTCCTCTCCCAATGACACGAGAAGCATGCATAATCACGTCATATACTTCTGGATTTGGTGTGCCTCGTGAATGAAGGGCTGCAGTTTCACAGTCTGTCAAATAGAGAGCATGATTACACACAGCTCAGACTGCTGAGGGATCATTTGAATAATGTAGTTGGTTACATTATTATCTTTTTCATTCATTACTGGCTGGTAGAGTGGTTCTGTTGCTATTACAGAGGGATAACACTTCAGTGGATGAAACCTTTCATTTACTGAGCTGGGTTTGGCATTATGCTGTGTGTTGTCTCCAAGGAGGAAACTATTATCTGCAGCACAGAAATCCTCTCTCCATAGAAAGTCTTCAGCTTCATAACAAACAAAAACTGTCTTTTTTTCTTTTACTTAATTTTCCAAATGACTTGGTAAATAAATCTCTGCTGAGAAATGAAGCAGCTTCCATTGCTACTTATCAGGGGATTTGTGTAGCTCAGTGCACTAAACAGGAAACAAAGCCAGAGGAAATAAAAGAGCCAGCACGAGCCCATAACATAACATCTGTTGACATCAGCGTTAAGTGAAATATGACCACGATGAGCACTTTCATTCAAAAAATATTTTTTTGTTGATTGTGGTCCAATCTGCTAATCTGCAGAGCACTTTCATTGCATGATGGGAATCTCTGAATTAATTAGAAGATTTGGCACCCACCAGTCTTGTTTCCCTAGTGTGCAATGTGCTCTCTTGTTACAGTGATGCACAAAATAATTCCCCACTTTGCCAGATGTCCTGTTATCTCGAGCTATGAGTTTATTATCATTAGAAAATGCAAGGGGACAGTCTGACTTGCAGATGCTCTGTCATCTATATTTCCCACAAAGGATATTTCTGATGTTGGAGGAATGTCAAAATAAGTGTGGATAGGTGAGAAATATTTTAATTATTTTTTTTGAGAAACTTCATTGATCGATTCCTCTGCCAATGAAGTCAGAGCAGGGGGTCAACCAAAGGGCAGGGCCCCTGGAGTTGGTATTGTCTTCACTTTATTCAGCTCAAGGTCAATACTGCATGGATATCTGCACACCACATGATCCATTATATAAATAGAAGTTTTACACAAGCAGTTGTTGGTGGTGAAATGCATTCAAAACTGGTGTCAATAATGTCATGAATTACCTCCATATCTGCCTCTGCAGTGAGGTGCAGAATGAAAATGAAATCAGGCACCGTGAGGGGGGCGATCATAGAGTAAATGAAACGTGGTTTGTTGTATGTTATAGAAATAAAACACATGGTGACTTGGAATATTAATTTTCTCATCCATTATTCATGTGCTGGTGTGCATCATGAAGGGAATGCTGATATTAACACTCATACAACTGACAATGCAGCGCAACTGGAAATAAATTGGGAGATAATGACTTCACTTACTGCTTGAGTTTAGAATGAACAAAATTCAGACCTTTCTGTCATTTGAGCAAATAAAATCAGACTAACCCTGAGCACATCAATATTTACACCTGAAACATTTCACCTTGTGCAGCACCTGCTCTGAGGGGCAAACGCAGCCCTGTTGTAGCATTAACCAGTCAAACAGAAAAGATCATCCAAAGTGACTGGTTTTGTAACTTGATATACAATTAACTTAAAAACCCATCAATCAACATGCTGCCAGTGTTTCATAAAAATGATTTTCCACGTAGATTCAAGCCTCAAAAGCACAAGCAAGTCACACAAAGCATCAGTATACACAGGTGCATGGTTCAAATCTCGGTGACAAAGTTACAATGTGACGTGTATAGGTTTTGTATTCAGGGCTTTGGTTAAATCCTGTGTGTGTGTTAGTTTGTTTTCCAATGACTTTTTTTCACAGGAAGTAATCAGAAGTAAAGCAGCAAAAAAAAAAAATGCAGTATAATTAGAGTAATCAAGGAAGCACAGGGTGTTTTGGATGCCATGAACCACTAAGCACAGTCCCTGGGTGGTAATTACATGTATACACTACCAGCCTGAGCTTTGTTCAAGGTTTTGCTACACTGGCCTTGAAATACAGAAGAGCGGTTTGAGCATGCAGGAAGACATAATTGCTGTAGAAACAAAAACATGATCTCAAACTGAGATGGTCTTGTAATTTAGCATCTTGGGAAATAAACAGGTATGCAGTTGTTTTTGTTCAAACTTCAATTAGAGATTATTGCATGCCTAAAATGGAGTGACAACAGGAGTTAACCAGTGAAGAGGGTTACAATTATGGATTATTTTGTTTCACCTGTTTTGCTGTTGAGGATGAAATTTTGTTTTCTGCTGGAAAAATAATTAGATTTATAGATGTTTTAGTTGTGGATGAGTTTATAAATGGCTTTTTTGCCCAAACATAGAAGGTGAATGAAGCTATCCTTGTATCTACTGTACGTGACAGGTTCATATTTCACAGCGTGGACTAGATTTAATCGAAATGACCTTGCTGCATGGTTACATCAGTGATGCTCCTCCTCTCTGGCCTGAATCTACCTGTCCTGCTCTCTCCTACACGAAACACTTTCAAATCAGAGCTTGTGTAAGGAGAACTCCCCGTTTTTTTAACCCCACTGTGAACCTCTCTACTGGGGACACACACTATCAGGGGTACACCTGGTGAGCAGACCCTGGTGTGATACTGATAAGATATATTTTCCAGACCTCTGCACCACTGATGCAGTTATGTCTAGTTGAAGGGACACACTGACACACTATTACAAAATCACTCACATTCTGGCCAACACAGTCTGCCTCACACTGTCCCATAGATCATCTCCAGGGACGAACCTAAAATCACATATTGGATGAGGAGCCATCCATCGCCTAGCTGTCAATTAAAACAGCTTACCTTGGCTCTGTGAGTCAGACCTGTGACACATCAAACTTTAAGTGCAGCTTCCACATACTTAACACCAGTCATGGTAGACATTAAACATTACAGTCTCTTTTAAAAGGTTTTGAGGGAAAATGGTTAAAAAGTCAGTTCTCGTTTATTGTTCCTTGATACAGGTCACCCACGGACTTGTAACACTGCCTTGCTACAGTAAATGCTACAAGCACAAGCTCTGATTGGGTAATTTCATAATGTTCATGCCTACTCTTTCTCACAAATGGCTTTTCATTGCCTTGCCAACAGTCATGTTACACTTTCAGTTCCACTGAGTCTAAAAATAAGAAATATAGTTTACGTTTATGACTGTTTTTTTCAAACCTCTATTCACCTGTTTCAAACAATAACTCATTTATGTGAGTAGTAGACACATTTTTATGCTAATTTTGATGCATGCAGGAAAGGGTTCATCTGGAGGTGGCACTAATTTACAAATTGATATAATGTAATGTAATGTAATGTAATGCATATTTTAGCTAGTTCTTGATCAATGTCAGATCAATTTGTGCATAACTTCACAGAGCTTGCTATATGTTTTCTTTGTCTGTTTTTTTTTTTTTTTTTTTTTTTTGCAAAACAAACCTCTGATTAGAGGATGTTGCCAAGTTACATATAATGATGATTTCATTAAAAAGTGATAAAACAATGAAGATATGTCTTCTGAGCCTAACAAGCGCCTATGGCTCTGTAGCGTGCTTTAAAAGCCGCTTTCATTGGACGATGTTCTTAAATATTACCTTGAGAAATCTCATTAATTCAGCTTTAATTATCATCATATTCCATTTGGTGGATAACTGGGGGAAAGCTGTGATACAGGACAATAGTATCAATACTGGAATTGCTTTCTGACAGGCACCTCTTTCACTTAACAAGCGAACGATACCAGTGCATTCTAGATACTGTAATTAATCATTTACATACTTTGGGTGTCACCTGATAGGTCATCTTGCTGTGCTTTCCCACTGCTCATCTCATTAAAATGCTAATCTAAACTGCTGACCCACCCTGCTGTTGAGGAAGACTCCTCATAATGTCTCTTTATCTCTTGACTCCTCGTGCCTCCCTAAGACCTCCGTAACAGGAGGTGCCATGGGCCGAAAACGGGGAACTTTCCCACAGAACAGGAGCACTTCAAGTACATAGATATTCATTTATTCCACTGTGCTCCTTGACGCCTCTGTGGAAAAGCAGGGCTCATTAACCAAATGTGATTTTTAAAATAGCTATTTCCTCTCGCTTCACCCAGTTTATATACTATACACCATAGGTGACTGATATTCATTGGTGTAACCTAAGAGATTACTGACGGCTGGAGACTCATCTGTCTGTCAAAGTACAATAACAGGCAGGGCTGTGTGCTGACTGAGGAGAGGACGAGCTGCAAGAAGCAGCTCAGGCTCCCAAAGATAATGTGGTTCATCAAATGATTTTACCAATACATACCTGGGTAGTCGTATAAACTTTAACACTTAGGGAAACTGTAAGAAGACACCGAATTTGTGGCTCAGTAATGTGCAGCGTTGGCATGAGCACCTCTGTAGAAATAAGCTGAACAGCAGGTTGAGGAACAGGTGAACATGAGTCAGCACAACACAGCACAGATGTTCTGTTGAATTAAACCCATCACATGTTCAAAATTAAAAAAAGCAATGAGTCCTCCAGTCTATACGACCATATGGGGAGTTTGTCCTCACTCTTGGATATGACCCATAGCCGTACCAGACCTTCATCGTCAAGGTAACAGTAATAAAAATGCAGCTAAGGTTGTGGAATGGCCATGGATATAAGAATCAACACTGACTGACACAAACAACGATCTCAACAATACGTTACTTTTTACATTTCACTTCCGTCTGTGTGTGAATGTTTTCCCATTTGACATGAAGATACCCTGAAGTGTTTCAGCCTGCTAACTGCCAGTGTGTAATGACTATAAAACACTTTCCATAGCTGATGGATAAGAAAGTGCATTGTGATAATGGAGCGGTTATTTTGACTAAGCACTGCCGGTAAACAGGGCATATAAGAACACACATGAATGGGCGGCTGCACAGCAAACCATGCATGCTGGCATCACAAGCCAGAGGAAGGCCTGTGTTGACTGGTGTAGACAGCTATAGAGACACAAAATATGCACATGCACTCTCATAGTTCAATGCATACTAGTAAACTGGAAGCCCCAGTGTGCTGTTTTTTCAAACGAAAATTAATATATTTAAATGATTGTAGCTCTTTAGCATAAATAAATAAATCATGAACTAATTAATTAACATCATGTTGTTGGATTTGTTGCTTTCAAAGTATCTGCAACATGCACTCAGACATCAAATATCCAAATGTGTTACTTCATACTTGGGGAGGCTCTTAAAGGAATAGTTTAACATTTTAGGAAATATGCTGGTGGATAGTTAGGTGAAAAGATTGATACCTCTCACATATCTGTCCATTAAATATAAGGCCAAAGTCTTGGTTAGGTAGGTTTATTACACAGATTGGAAGAAAAAGCTTTCCTGGCTCTGTTCAGAGGAAACAAAATTTGTCTTCCAGCTCCTCTGAAGCTCACCAACCTAATGTGTTATATCTTGTTTGTTTGATCCATACAAAACCCGAAGTGTCAGGCAACAATTCACAAGTGCTTGGCTGGAAGCCAATACATAGTCTGGCACATAATACTCACAACTATTGTTTCTACACTTCACTTTTTTGTTTGAATTAAACATATGACATATGACTGGTTAGCTAGAGACCCTAACAATTTTTGATAGGTAAGTAGGTCCCCTTTGTGTAAAGCTAAGCTAACTGACAGCTTGCTTTAGACTAGCCTTATCTTATATTTTATGGACATAAATGACAGTGGTCTGAAACCTTTAAAACAACTCTCTGAAAAAAGAGAAGAAGCACATTTACTAAAATGTCAAACAGTTCTCTAACTGATTTGCTCCCGCAGTCACACACAGGGATGTGTATTTTCCAGTTCAGTCACAATATTCCCACTAATGCAGTCATTTGTGTTTTCTGGTTGCTATCAGCAACCTTCAAATTGCCTCTGCAATACTGTATGTGATGTATAGAGAGACTCTTTGTACACACTGTTAAATTACAGCATTGATAATGTAATATAAAGGTAAAAAGCCAGCTTGCCTTTTAAAATGTGCTGCCTGTCAGACTGAAGAAGATACCAAGGACATGGCGACAACTGATGACAGTGATGAAAGGGATGATGTGTAAAGTTGACTGACAGACACCATACTGATGGGTAGCACTGATGACTCTGGTTAAGTGAACTGATAAACGGTCCGTTTATGTCATGTCAAGTTGAATAATGTGCCCAGTTTCATTTGCACTGTAAAACTGATTTTACCATTTAATTCACCTTCAAATATTATGTTTGTAAATGTTAAAAGTAAATTTTTATTTTAGTGTTTCCAAATGGAATTCTGTTTTTTACATGTCTGCACCTATACATCATGTAGCTGCAATTAGAATAGATTACATTAACATGTAGTTATTTGAGCTAAGTGCACTTTTTATAAACTGTCATCTCAATTGCTACCATCATTACTGGTAGTAAAAGTAATAACAGTGTTTGCAGCAGGTCAGGTAGCAAGAGGATACAAATAACAGTCAGGGTGCGTCTGCTACATGGTCAATGGTGTTGTATTGTACTTTTTGTGATCTTTGCTACTGCAGTGTCAGTGCAAAAGCACATATGTTCAAAATTTTGCCCTGGGCTAAGAGAGTTCACACTGTGCACTAAATGACTGTTATACTCTCAAACTGTAGCTCTCCTCTGACAATAGCTGTAGTTCCCTGACTGTGAATTTTAAAGCTGCTGATGTGGGGAAAAGTACTTTTTCTTTATATTTCAGAAATGTAAATTGAACATTGTAAAAAAAAATGTGTTGGACTTGCGTAGACATAGCTAATACAGCCACCACATACACACACACGCACACACACACACACGCACAAACACACACACACACACACACAGTTTTCCTGCACAGGGATCACATAATGATGACTCCTTTTTTAACAACTGCTGGAGAGGCACCAGAGACAGCAGGATGGTAATTAATAAATGTATTTCTGTCTTGTAAAGCCTCAGAAGACACACTGCAGTGTCACAGCAGACAGCATGAATAAAAAAAAAAAAATGTGCCAAGCAATATACAGTAAATGCAAATGCACAGGAATTTTAACGACAGTTGTCCAGAAATATTGCAACATATATGCATAGGCAGATAATGCTGACAGTTGGACTGTATCAGTACATATGCAAAGCATATACAACAGAGAATCAGGGCAATACAGTGACACACAGGCAGAATACTATGTCACGCCTGCAGCATTTAAAAATAGTCATACAAAAACAGCCAAGCATGTGCTGAAGAATTGTCTTATTTGATCCCACAAAGCTGAAGCTCTCCATTTATTTTTGCACTCGTGAAAGCTCTGCTTTTGTCTGGGGTTTAAAAATAGACTTTCATTAATACTGGCCATGACAATATTAATCAAGTCAAACCTCCAATGGAGTGGAGGAGAGGATTGAAACAGCCTGTCGTATTCAGAACACATATTCTACTGTAGCTGCTCTTCCATAAAGCCGCTCTGCAGCAAACAAATGGCTGCAATAACTCCAGGCCTCAAACACAATAGGTTTTTTCCAGAGCGAGGAATCAAATAAATGGAACAAACTGGCTGGAAGTGATATGTCACTATATTAGATGCCTCCATGCCATCCATGCTATCCCCGCTATAGCCTCCGGGTCCGATTTAGACAGTGATGGGGTTAACTGCGACTCTACGTCATGTTGAGATACTGTTTTTAGGAGATACATGAGCCAAAGATTTTGTAGTGCTGCGTGTTTTTTTTCTATAAGGTGCACAAACAAACTGTAATAATATAAAATGGTGTGAAATTTACAATAGTTTTTGGAAGATTTCAAAGGAAGAAAATCCCAAATGAGATTAGTCTGAAAGAAGCAGAAGCAGTCCTGTGATTTCCCTCTGCTGGGAAAACCTCTAAACAACTGCTATTTATGTGCCTTTGACACAATGCACTTCATTCCTTCAAGTTCATGTTCTGTTGTGTTGTGTTTGTAAGCCAGAGTTTGCTTCCTCACCAAAGATTAGACACAAATTAAAGAACATTTAAAGACAGAAACAGAATCCTTTGGATTAAACTAAATTAGAACGCAGTCTTATTCCAGAAGGAGATAAAAACTGGAACCTTCATTGATGAAAAGTGTAATTCGAAGCAGCCATAAGGCACAAATCAGCCAAAGAACGGATCCAATTAGAAACCTAAGCCCATGTGGCACAAAAAGAATGAGAATCAATAACACAAATGTCAAGACAGACCAAAGTGGATCCAAAAATCCCCTCCATCTCCCAAAGAAAGGATGAGTATTTATCATTGTCTCTGTGGCACCTTACTTATCATCCTCTTAACTTCAGCAGGACTGATAACACAGGCGTGATTTATCACTGGTCAGCAGAGAGGCTACTGATCCCTGAAAGAGGTTTGCGTTTATGCATTATTCAAAACTTTTTTTTAATCTGCCACATCAGGATTACAGGGGCTGGGGGGTGGGGGTGGGGGGTTCTTTTCCAAAGACTTACAACAAATGTGCTTTCTGTTTTCCTCTAAGTTTGACTATTTTGTTGTACATGTGCCAAAGAAGCCAGGTTGAGGTGCCAATGAAATCATGAATTATCTTCAGTTGTAGTGTTTTATTTCACATGAGAAAAATCTGCAATATGTCAGGTCACATCAATACCTGGGACTCATGATGCACTGTGTAGATATTGTATTTGTCCAAACCAGATATCTTGGTATAACCGTATTAGTAACAAATGCTATGGCAAATCATATCTTGGGGTCATCTTTTCTTGATTTCGCCAATAATGTTAACATGTGTAGAAATTGCAAGCCCAATCGATCAGGCTGCGTTATGAGAGGTTCGTTGCAGTTGCTGATGAGTGTCCACGGAGCAGCGATAGGGTGAGAGGAGCCATGTGTTAATGAGGTGAGTAATTAAAGAGAGGGATATCGAGCCTGCTGATCCCTCTGGCCCTGGTGAGCAGGTGGACAAGAGAGAGACAGACCACGAGGCCAAATTACGCTAAGACGACTCATTAGATGAGCTTGGCTACGCAGGGAGGCCTCACCCATTCTTCACGCTCCCTCTGCCCGACATTGCTCACTGACCTGCACAGATTAAGACAATTATTGTCTTTTTTTTTTTTTTTGAGTAGCCTCATTATGTATTTCATTTTTGATAAGAGGGGCCCAATAAAAAAAAAAAAAAATGAGGAAATGCTGGAAAGATTTGACACTGGTACAGACTGACTTGCACTTTCAGTGAAAGAGGGATTCCTCACTTGGACGGCCGTGTGCCAAGAAAGAACGGTTACATGAGATAAGAGGACAGAGGAGACAAGGAGGAACATGACGTGGGGGGAGATGTGGGACTTTGGCCAGGGAAGCACCCACATCCACTGCCAGCTACAAACACTGTGTCAGAGATGAGACTTATGTAAGCTAAGAAAGTGTGCGTGTGTGTGTGTCCATGTCAACGCGAAGAACGATGACTAATTATAAAGAAAATGAATCACAGAACATAGATATTTAAATGTTGCTATTTCTGATGATTTAACATATGAAATTTAGAAGTAACAAAAACAGTGTGTTGAGTGGTGTGTTATCCACAATCCACTTACAATGCACTTATGCACATCATATTTACAGCATATAACACATTATGAGTTTTTATTGAATGTTTAATTATATTATAATTATATATAATCATATTATTCACAGTTATCATGTCATGAGTTGCTGCATGGTAACTGATACAATTAAACCGGTAAAAATAACATTATTGTAATCTGTTATCGGCCACTCGTGCTCACAGGCAGCGACTTATCAGCTGCATCATCTCTGGGCAAAAAATTTAGACTGAGAAGAGGAAGTGAAAGATTTTTCTCCAGGTTACTCAGGTTTTGGTATCACTGTGAAACAGAGTAGCCAAAGATCCGGCAGATTAATCCTCTGTTGCAGATAACTTTGTCTCCCTTTGGACAGTGACAAACCGGCTGAGGTAAGATTCAATAAAATAAAGTGCTGTATTGTTCATAGGCGCTCGATTGAGGTGATGAAATATATTTTTCCATGATTCATCCTGAGCTATTCTTTTCAGCACCATATTCATCAAGGGACTTAAAAACACTGCAATTATGGTGCCCCATGAGGAATTTGTGATTTGTATTTTTTTAATTAATTGGACTTGGCATTGAAACTGGCACAATGTGAATGGATCTACCTTTAGAATAACTTTCCCAAATAATGAGTCCTTTACTTGAGGCGTTTTACCTCCTGAAGGTGATTTTTAAGAGAAAACACAGGTCTTTTTGCATATTTTATCCCATGGTCAACACCTGGATTACAGCACAGCATTGCCCTCCCTGTTTAAGAGAGTGTAAACAGTACAGCCTGCACAATCGGCTGTTCAAATTTGGACATGGTAATCATCTCTCTGATGTGGTGATTGACA
Organism: Trachinotus anak; assembly: GCF_046630095.1. NCBI lineage: Eukaryota > Metazoa > Chordata > Actinopteri > Carangiformes > Carangidae > Trachinotus > Trachinotus anak. The sequence goes on along the minus strand of NW_027273862.1, from coordinate 6,487,437 downwards.
CAGAGTCACGCCAAACATGACAGGTGCCGCACTGAAAAAAGAGCCAGATAAAACCTCCTCTCTGAGCCCGTCCCTAATCTATTGCTGTCGAGGAAAAGCTCCTCTCCTTATTGACAGATCTTCTTCAAATATTAGAGCACACAAATTAGGCAATCTATAAAGGCATCTGACAGCATCTTATTTTCTGCAATCTCATTCTTCTTGAATGCACTAAGCTATAAGAGCTGGATATTCATAAAACAATGTGTATCACTTTGTATAGGTGTGTGTGTGTGCGCACGTTTCTGCTTAAATGTTACTTCCAGTGTTGTAGGAAGAATTATTTAAGCTGCTGAAAAAAAAATATTCATAGAAAATCTAGAAGAGGGACCCCTCCCACCTCCCAAATGTATAATTCCATCAGTTGTGAGTCAGAAAAAAAATGCATTAACACCTCTGTGCTGACAACACAAAGGAAATCAATGCACCGTTTCCTCACCCACGCGCAAACTATTTCTGTTAAAGGTGGATGAACCATACAATGGGCATGCATCCAGTTAGAGGCTGGAATTAGCAGTTATGATTCAAAATGAAGTTTTTCTTTGGTGACACCTTTACAGATGAGCAGTTGTTGCTTTGTTGTCACATTTCCAAGCTGCCACATTCTGACGGCACAGGACTGACAACCCAGCCTGATCAACTCTGACAGCCGCATCCACACTATACAAATATTCCTAGTAGCTTTTTATATGTTGTCCAAACTCGTTTGTTACAATTCCATATGTTTTGCATATATATTGCAGACAAATGATCAAATAAAAATGTTAAGGTGATTTCTGCTTACACTTAAGTTTGCTGTTTTTTGATCAAGCCAGGAAACACATGCTGATGTATCAAAAAGTTTTCTTTTGGCGAATGTTCAAGCCGTTGTTGGCACTGGCTCAATATGATGGTGGAAACACCATCTGTAAAAAGCAATAATGACCAAGCTTATTAGTATAAACAAAAAAAAAAAGTTTCATCATCATTTGTTGCTTTCATCTAAGAGATTCCTGTATCTTTTTTTTCTTTTCTGTGTGAAGCAGCTGGTACTGTCCTGCCAATGGAAAGACCTCCACTACAGCACAGGTGCCAGATATTTAGAATACTCTGTCTAAAAGCTTTGGTGAAACCATTACAAGCTGAACAACTGGGGTTGAATCCCTCTACGCAGCCATTCATCATGTGTCATCAACATTTGTCAGTGTGGTAGTAAGCACACTACGCTCCTCCCGGGGCGTCACTGTGGAGATGATAGTGGCAGGAGCTAGATGTCCAGATGGAGCAGCTGTTGGAGTTTTCCTGAGCTGAATAGCTCTGATGTTACAAATGAAGCTGATGATGCTTTTGAACTTTACACAGTCAACACATCCCCCTTGTTCTAGCTCCTCACAGTGCCACTCCATCAACCCCCCCCACCCCACCCACACACACTGCCAACATCAGGATCTGCCTGCCTCCCCACCACATCTTCCTGTTTCCAAGATAAGAAGGACCGCTCAAACTGGGAGACGTTGCACGGCAGGTCTCTCTCCTTAAACCTCCCACGCTCGTCTCCATGCAGAGATGGCCTGAAACTGACATCGACAACAGGAGCTTCATTAATCTTTATAGCAGCTCAAGTCAGAGTTTCCTTCTTCTCTCTGCCTGTCTGCTAGGTGGCATATTCTCTTGAGAGAGCTATTCAACATCTTGGAGGTGCAAGCGTTGTCACAGCAAAAGACTGATCACGTGGTGGGGAGCAGATGAAAGGCAAACAAGGCGTGCATTTGAATATAACCTGTGTGAAGGCCTTTACAGAATTAACAGCTTAAGCAGCTCTGAAATCTCCTCTTTTTATTTCCTTCATCTGTGCCCGTGACCCTGCATACAGCAGTGCAGCTTAGGCTGGTAACGCACAGAGTTTGTGTCCTCAGCCTGCTGTCAGCATGGAGACAATGTACGGATGCATCCATGAGAGCCTGCCTCGTGTGAATAACTGGACTTTACCTGTAGGTGTAAAGAAGGAAAAAAAAAAAAAAAAGCTTGTATTTCGTATTGTCATCATTTTTTATTGCTGTGAAACCCGCCCCGTTCAAAAGACATTAAACACACACAAAAGGCCACTGAGAAGGTATAATCGAGGCGATGCCCCAATTCTGTCAAAATGTTTGCTCACTGAGTCCTCCCTGCTTTTTCCAGTGGTGCTTTGTTGCCTGACTCGCCTGCAAGAATTAATCAGCTCTTTACACCTGGGTTATGATGGCCCCCACAAGACTCTGTGTGTTACTGTGGCATCATTAGAGGAAGGACAGACTTATTTTTTATAACTAGTTCACAAATGAATTGTTATTGCTTCCTGTGACAAATCCAGTTACAGGAGGAAAAATTAAAAGTTCTCTCTTGAACAAAAAAAAAAAAACAAAACAAAACAAAACAAAAATATAGATTTTAAAGATGTCAAATTTCAAAATAATGACGATGTTGATAAAAATCATTATTTGTATAACTTTGTCTTTACTTGAAATAAAACAAAAATAAATATGTGAAGCTATGAATCCATTCTGAGGGGTTTTGTAATGTAGTCACTGATAAACTGTGCAGATTTATTGTGAGGCAGTTCAGTTTATTTCCTCTGAGCTGAAACTATTTAGATAAAATGTCTGTTTGAAAGGTCATCAGCTGATCTCTAACTTCTCGCCTCTAAATCACGGAAACTTTTCAGTCAGAGAAGACATTGCTCGACGGACTAAAACAGCCTGGAGGAAATGTGTGGAAAAAAGAAAAAAAAAAGCAGAATAGCTTTCTTCCATACACGTGAGCAGAATTTTTATTATTGGTTAAGGGTCAAGAGCTGTGACCTGGCTCCAATCTTGGTGGCAGATCCAAATGTCTCCAGCAGCAAAATGACAAAGATTAACTGTCCCTTGGAGCTTGAAGACTCATAATTAATGCTGCCTCACTTCCCTCTGTGCCTCAGCTTGGAGGAGGATTGACACTGAATTGATAGAATTGCCATTTAGGGGTCAGTCGTACCATGACAGGACAGACATTGCTGGGCATGTTCTTTTCAGGTTTAAGCCTACACTGATCTGTTTGCAGAATTTCTAATTTTCAAATAAAGAAAACACGCTTATCATTTCTGATAGAAAGCTAGAAATAACATTAAAAAAACTTACAAGAAGGCAGTTAAGTCACACAGTGGACAAAGTATTCCAGTTTTACATTTTGGTTTTGAAAAATGAATGAATATTAGCAAATTATATTGGTAAGAAAGAAAAAGTTTTCATCATGAAGCTTTTTGAATTTATTGTTCTTTCTGTTAAGACACGGCAGGTTTTGACAGGTCTTTGGTGGAGCCTAAAGTTTTTGAATGTGGTGTTGCTCCCGCTGGCTGCAGGCTGAGGGAGACATGCTGAGTGGTGCCAGTCACTGTGTGGAGTACAGTGCAGTAAACAGCCTTGGAAAAAGGGTGGCTTTGAAAGGCTCCCTCCCACCTCTGAGTGGGCTCTGCAAATCCCTCCATTGAAGTGGGCTTATTTCTTAACAGCGCTCCTACCATTTTGTATGGATCCTCCGGAATCCTCTTTGCACATAAACACCCACAATGAAGTTGGCAAAAAAAAAAGAAAATATTCTGTCATGAAATATAGTCTGATTCATAATCAATAGATGTGGGCGTGAGAGGTGGGGCCCTATTTTCTGCACCGTGACTGTCTGAAGATACCGATAAGCCAAAGGGCCAGTGAGACATATAGTACTTTACAGTGGGGTAAGTGTATCAGTTCCATTGGAGGTGGGCTAAATCCCGCTACCACGATACAGCAGCAATTGGAAATTGAAGACAGTCCCACTGTATATATGGAGGTTAAGTCCTTTGGCCTCTGCTTCAGCTAAGTCAGCTCTCATAAAACAAACAGTGCTGTGTTTTATGGCACAGGAAGACAAAATGCCTCAAAGACATACTGAGGAATCAGTAAATAAATATAAGGGGATCTATGTCTAATTCTCTTTCGTGCCAGCCTCTGAGAAAATTGGAAAAGGGTAGTGAACAGCTCAATTTGTCTTGATGTAATTTAATGGCCTGTACCTGTTATGGGTTCAGTCTAATGGAGTAAAACACAATGAGCAAAAATGCTTCTGACACAGAAACTGCATGGCAGCTGCCTGAAAGCTTTTCAATTTTCTGTGAAAGCTGTGTTTATAGGAACGAGCATGTGAGGCACAAAAAAGAGAGAAAAGTTCCTGTATTTCACTTTACCTCCTAGGATGTCAGACACAATATGCTCAAATAATAACAGTGTTAAGGAGGGTGTCATATGTTTTGCAGGAAAAGAAATTGTGAAGTGAGGTGGAATTTCTGAGTTCCTTTTTCTTTACTTGAAATTAAAGTTAAGAGGTTAATTTAGGTGTCAAGTGGAAAAACATCACATACCTTCAAAAATACAGGCTATCCGTGGGAAGATAAGCACTCATTATTCATTTTACAAAAGTCTCCCAATCATAGATGTGGTCATCGTCTGACAGTAGTAATAGAGACAGAAATGAGGTTTAGATTGTTGTGCTGCATCCTCACTACTGACATTAATGGGCTCTCATTCAGTTGCTGAAGGCCATTAGCTAAAGAGGACTTTGAAGCTGAGATAAGGTGAGATGATGTACTCCATTGAAGTTAAGTGCCCCCCTATTCAGGGGTTGCACTTAACTACTTTACTACTTTACTACTACATACAGGGAAATAACTTGTTACCTGAATACAAAGTTACACCTGAATGAATTTAAGGGAGACAATGTAATCTGTAGCAGGAATATAATGGATTAACAAAACATCCTGATAAGGTTTAGTACATGCATCTAGTGTTGCAGTGTTGCTCAGACCATCAGATAGTTAATTCAACATGGACTATAAATCAGTTTGTACATGCACGATACATAAGAATTTACGCTGTCCATTGTGACATTTGGGACAACCAAACAATCACACTGACGAGAATAACTTCTGTTTCAGGCACCTCCTGAATTTTACTTACTCATTAAACTTTTAAGTTGCGGTTTTTCTGCAATGCACTGATTAATCTCCATGTAGAACCAAACAATCCCAGTGGCATCTGTCCAGTACGAACACAGTTTTCTGGAGTGCTTGGGATGTAAGTGTCATACATAAGGACATCTCAGCAGTGTTTATTATATTAAAGGTAGATAAGAGTGTTACTTACATTCCCCTCACTTTTACAAACAGAAGAACTGACAGAATCTCGCTTGTGAGATTGATCTTCAGCATGTTTGATAAAAGCATCCTCAAACCGTCAATTGACTCCAGGATACAAGAATGCAAAAATAATTGAACAAGACAAACTACAGGATCTTCAGTCTACATCATTTCCTTCCTTTGTCCCACTGGTTTCACTTACACCAGCCATGGGCACAGACACACACTCATTACCAGACCAGTATCCCCGCTACAAGCCAGGAAATTGACTTTTTTGTCCAAGGCCAAGCTCTTAGTTTCCGATACTTGACAAACACTGTCACAGTTTGATCAGGCAAATTGATTTCTGGATTAAACCTTAGGATAATTATCAATAGTACTCTGGCAGTAAATATTAATGCAAGGGGAAGCACTCCACCATAAGTAACAACACTTATTGCAAACTTTTTTCCTAATTGATTAAAATGTCCTGAATATAGCAACTAATGCTAGACCACAACAAAATGTGAGTTATTCATTGTTTTCTGGTGCTTCATGTTAGCTGCATGGCTCAGTCTGTTGGTGGGTATGTTGGTTGATCTGTTCACCATTGCGGCCCTGAGTGAGACATCTCAACAACTATTAGAATGTTAAGCTGAATCCTTTGGTGATCCCTGACACCAGCAGGTTGACATTTTTAGTTGTAACTGAAATAAATACCTTAAAAACTATTGGATAGATTGTTGTGAAATTTACTACAGACAACTTTGGTACTGAGAAGATAAACAGAAATTATGTTGATCTCCTGACCTTTCATCCACTGCCATCATCAGGTCAAAATTTCAGTTTGTCCAATAAACTTTGGTTGTATGACCAAATACCTGCAAAACGAATGACAAGCCCGTCAGCTGAAGCTGTATTTTGTGTGTAATGCTAAATGGGAAATGTCAGTATGTTAACACGCTACACTGAAATGATGCTCATGGTAAACATGAGGTTATGCCTGTTTAGCATCAGCGTGTTAGCATTGTCAATGTGAGCATCACAATCAGACCACATCAGTATATTGGTATCAGCATTTAGCTCAAAGCAGCACTGTGTGTAGTCTCACAGCGCTGCTAGCATGGCTGTAGACTCTCAGTCATATTAACAATTTATATATATTTTTCACACATGAATGAATCCCAACCTATTACACATAGTCTGTACTTCATTTGTTTTCCTGTAAGATAACTTTTAGGAAAATATGCTCAATAAATGTTTACAATTTCACTCTGTTGCTTTGGTTATTCTACCATTATCGATTGGTACTTTTGGGCAACAGACATTATCAAACCAGCCTGCACAGAATGACTCCAGAGCATCCAAAATAGCACCAGGTCAAAGTCATTTCTCTCTCACTCAGCTGTACAGAAAACAACTATGGGTATCTATTTCATATCATATGACTGTTGTTTCAGGATCAATAGCCCCAAGTCCACAAGGGAAAACCCCTGGGCCCTGGTCTAAAATCAAATTGTAAACAGCCTGAAATAGCTCCTGGGTGACTAATTCCCTCTCTCTGCCATAACTACTGAGACGGCAAGTGGCTTTTTTTGTATAGACCAGAAAATTAGATTCTTTACCCTATTAGAGACAAAGCACCAATGCAAATGTGACAACAAAAAAATTCTGGCTTGTCAATATTAATAGCTAATATGATCAAAGATGGCTTTGCATGTTTTATTAGCCATCTGGCAGCTCTGTTGGGTAATTTAAAAACAATTTTCGAGTTGTAACATTTGGGGGAAACAAACAGAGTGGGGGTGAAGGGAGGGCATAAGGTTGATGAGAGACAGAGAGATACAGTGGGTGTGGGCAATTAGCTGTGTGGCAATCCCCCTGTTAAAAGGCTGGATAATGCCCAGGTTGAACTGATTTACTGGCTGCAGCCTGGTGACAGCTCCCATATCGCAGCCACTCTACCGCTGAAGTGTGCATTAGGACTTAGTGTTGGCAGCAATATGGCTTTTACATTTAACAATCTGTGGCCTAGACGGAGTATAGGGGGGCTCCAGAGACAAGCTGACAGAGGGGAACCTCCCATCACTTGTCAGCATTGTCAGGGGCAATGCCTTATTATCCCCACTCTACTGGCTGCTATTCATGTCATTTATCATTCCCATCACCTTTTCTTTGTGGCTCACATCAGAGGGAGTGACGAGGTCTGGCGGGGATATACAGTGGGGTCCAAACGTCTGAGAGCACTTTCTTATTGGGAAACTGTATGTATATAAATATATAATATGTCGAAAATTGGCTCAGTATGGATTCCTTTGCACGTGCAGACTTCTTTGTTTGGTGGCAGACGGAGGTGGCTTTTGTGTATCTGGCAGCAGGGCAGGGCTTTCTCCATCAATGACCCATTCAGGAGATAAGCATCAGCTGGCGGCCCACTCCACTGACACCACCACTTCCTCCCAGAGTCAGCAGATTACATTTTAGGAGTTGACAGCTTGTTATCACTCTGGATAGCAGGAGGGCTTAATCTTTTGTTCTTTTCTGGCTGGGGGAGGGCTGAGGAGTCGTCAGCTCAGGCCACAGATTCCACTGACTTCCCTCCTCGTGCCCTCTGCAGTAACACAGACAGTGAATAGGCCACTCTCTCGTTCCTTCTTTTCATCTTCCTCTAAGAGTGCCTCCACTTTGTAGAGGGATTACAGTGAAGGAAGCATCAGCAGTGCACAATGATATCCATTCAACATGTCTCCCCAGCAGACAGGGGATGGGTTCAAGTCTGATTTGATAATGGGAACGCTGGCTTCAGTCTGCAGGGACGGATCACAGCTCCTAAGGCAGAGATTGTCCTTTGGGAACAATCATGTGGAATCCCTCTCAGAATAATACCCATGACCATAATAGGGGCGGAGAACGACATGGTTCTTTTACAATATTGTAAGTCACGCAGATAGTGTTCAGAGGAAACCTTCTCCTAAACTGAAGTTACTGCACAAACACCAGGCACCAGGAACAAACTATACAGAGGAGTGTGGAGACTAGGTGTTTTATTGGAAACGGCAGATCCCAGATGCCAAGGTTCTACAAAGAAAACATGAAATTTCTTATGTTATATTTTGACCTTGACATGGCAGCTGGTTGTCGAGCTGCCTTTTGTCCAAGCTCTCTTACAGCTGTCTGTTAATGGTACACTAGATAGATATTTTTGTGGCTCAAATATTTTGCAGCAGAAATCTGAATGCCGTCTGTCTACTAACAGATAATTGAATAAAATGGCACATTCAGAGCCACAGATAAAGCTCATTATTCTGTTTTACAGGACTCGCTAGACGGACAGATTTGAGCCTTGCATGCTGTACTGATCTGTTTGGTAGAGAGCCACTTACACTCACATATTAATCCACCTGTTAAACAGAAAAATGCAATATACATTGTTGTTGTGCTAACAATAGCCAATTTAGCATAATTTTTCCTTGCTGAGCAAAAGATAACTCAAGCAACCTTGAACACAGGCATTTATGAACACTGCTTTGCCTCTGAATCTGAGATCTCTCCTTGGTGAGAACTGTGGTTATATAACGTCCCTCTCTCCTCCCACTCTCTCTTTGTATGTCTCTTCCTGTCTGTGTATGGTGTTCGCAGCCACTCCAGCCTACTGGAAGATGGCTGCAGAGCTCAAACTTACAAGCGACTTTTGGTTGGTGAAACTTCAGGCTTTATTGTGTGTTTGCAGTGGTGAAGACAAGCCGTCTGACAGGAACATCACATTTGATGTGAACAGACTAATACATGGGCAGTGACATTAGAAAAATCCTACTGCTTATGCAACACGTCACTGCTGTCTGATGAAATTAATTCTACAAAGTTTCTTCCTGTCAGGCTGTAAGAACATAGGGGTAGATGGTATCTCCACCAACTTTCAGATAAATTAAATTAAGTAGTCCTACCAACACTGACACCTGTGGTGGTAACAGAGGGCGGGGGGGGGGGGGGGGGGGGGGGGGGGGGGGCAGGTGTGTGTGTGTGTGTGTGTGTGTGTGTGTGTGATGTAACAGCTCCATAACAAAAGCTGATATATATCACACCTTGTCCCACATTTATACCCTGACGACAGCAGGTGCAAGCAGAAAAACAAAGAAACTGTTAAGTGGAGTGATTGCACCCAAGGCTGCTGTGTAAGAATTCATGTTTAAGCAGGTGTAAAGACACATCTGATGAAACTATATGACTGGAGACAATGTCAAGGCTGCCTGTACAGCCTCCTAAGTGCTGGAGTTTATGAATTGAACATTGCATACATCCTGATTTCTGTTGCTGTTACTATGGCGTAAATAAACCTTTGCAAGTATTTAATAAAGAATTTTTGTCAGTAAGACTATCTGACAGATAATAGTACAGTCTGTCCATGTTGAGCCAGATAATAAAAAATGTGGGTATAAGGCACCAGTGATTACATAAGAGCAAGCTGTTACAAATTATATATGCATGTTGTAGGTAATGTTACACAATGTAGGTTTTTTCCAGCCACCGAGGCTCTGTAGTGCCCTGCTCGATCCACTGATCCATTATTAAACCTGTCTGACTGAAAAGTAATTAGCTAATGTAATAAGAAATTCTGTTACTCTCCCAGTTTTGGAAAGTCAAAGAAAGAAAAAATATTTTTGTCTCAGCTTGCTGGATTCAGAGCAGACATGTCAGGTTTGGCTCTGTAACAGTCAGTCACGTTGCTGTTATTAAGCAGTTTTTGATCACCAGTCCAGTCCTGATTAATCATTTCTCCCATGGGCAGGCATCTTGTTCCCAGAGACACCAGAAAAATCAGTGTTGGACAGAGATCAACTCAGGACAGTGACAGCACGGACAATGTCATAAGTAAGCAAGAAGCCAAGTGCTGAGTTTAATCAGTGCTGGCACAGAGGCTGACCTGCTTGTTATAACAATCACAGAGGAACACAGTTACAATCCATTGTTAAGGAGAGATGTCCTGCCAACTGCGTCTCAGCTGGCGTTTTGGTGCGTCCACTTGGTCAGAATTTGAAGGTACACACTGTAACTGATACAGATACTGATTTGGTACAAGAGGGAGAGGTAGAAAAAGCACAAAAGCAGATGTGACATCTTCACAGATAACTTTTTGAAATCAGTATTAGTTTGTATTGCTTTTGGGTGTGGGCTCCATCCAAAACAATCAGATATGGGGAGCATGATTACCACGGTGAACTTGGCCTCTCTTTGTGCCGGTTTTCTGTCTATGTTTATGAAGCTGTCTTCATGAGGATGAAGCCTTTTGTGTTCACAGTCACAGAGAGTGTATTGAGCCTCAGCTGCAGTTCTTGCAGTGACATAGCATGGGACAGACTGACAGTGCTGAGAGGTAGCATCTGTGATTACAGTCTTCAAAGATATTTTCAAAAATCAGCCTCACTGTTGGATCCACCTGGTGCTCTAGTCTTGTTCTGTTTTATTTCCTTTGGAGTTTTTAATGTTACCCAGCATGGCATTATGAAAAAGGGCAACCTCAAAGCCCCCCTCTCCACCAGCAGGATGGCCAAGCCGTGCTCTGCTGCCCAGTAGGAGTCCTAACCCTGTCTGCTTGTCAGTGGCTCAAAGGCCGCATCTTCAGTACTGCTGAGTTGAAAGAAAGAGCACAGCATTTGTTTTTATGTTTTCTTTTTCTTTTTTTGTTTTGCTTTGTTTCAGTGTCTCTCCTCTCACACTATATAGTGGCTTTCGGGTCTGTTTTTAATATTTCATACTTTTATGGATAGCATAAGATCAGCTGTTTTGAAGTTTTCGATAGTGAAGAACAGTTCACTTCAGCCTTAATGTGATTGATATTTGAAAACTAAGAAAGAACATTTTGTTATTTTCTATTTATTTATTTTTTGCAAAAACCTTGTGTGGTTCTTCAACTTTTATTTTCTTGTTCAGGCAACAATTATTTCTTAAAGCTATCCATAAATGTATAAAAGTGCACACAGAAGGATCAGATGGCAAGGAAAACAGATTATGTTGCAAGGCTCTCATGGCATAACCCTGGGCATTAATGTTAATGGAAAACCACATGACCTTGCACTGCCTCTGAGCGGCTCCATTTTAAATCCAATTGACATGGCCCAGGTCTGGTGGAGGCTGGAGAGACAGTGATGCAGCCACCTGATACCCATGCATGAAAATAGTCTGTTTTTCTTTTTTTTCTATTCAGGGTATCCCAGGGGCCCCCGGTAAGGTTTCCTCTGCTCCCTGAGGTGAACAGAGGAAGGCAGTACAGAATGTGGAACAGCAGATGCTATAATAGTTGCTGGAGTACCCATGTCTCATGCCAAATGCCATGTGATCCCACCCCTGAGCAGGATGGCAAATCTTAGCTTGCACTGCTTTAACATTCCAGTCAAGGTATGTTGATGTACTTATGCTCAAGAGACAGAGCACCCCTTGTTTTCTGGGGGCATATTGAACTTAAGGTTGTATAAAATCACTGTGATGGAGTTGGCTTTGCCAAGTATTGCTTTCCAATGATCTTCCTACTCTGGGTGGAATGGAGGGGATACTGCCAACACAACACAAACAGGCTTTGTTAAAGGAGCTTTATGCACACAAATGAAGAAAAAATAATGGAAAGTCAGGATAAAGTAATATTCAATTCCCACAAACATCCAGTGGAGGATTTGCATTCAAATACGGTGCAGTTCCACTGCTCTGAGGGTCATCAGCACAATTTAATTACATTAAGAGACAGCTAAATTGGGCTTTGCAAACAGACAAGGCTTAAGGGATTATTGGACCTCTGACAGAGAGATCAAATTTTACCTTTGAGCATGAAACAATATGCTCATTTCCTGGCAGCCTCCGTGTGGACAGAGATAGAGGGCTGAGGAGTTGGATGTGGCCAATAGCCAGATGAATAATTTTATTCTGTATTCCAAATGGCCTGCATGTAGAAAAACATAGCATTTCAGAACAAACTTGACATGGCTACAGTCAAAACAAGAGGCCTCTGTGCACCTAAAGATGTTGTTTATCTTGATCACTTTACTTCCACCCCTGTGCTTTCCCCGGTGTCTCCCAGTTCCTGCATGTGCATGTTTTATCTGTGTGTCAGTTTATACTGTTTTTTAAAACTGCTTCAAGGCACATTACTCCAGTAGTTTATTTCTTTTGCACTTGCAATCTTACTTTATACTGTAGCATAAATGCAGGGGAAGCATGCCATGTCTGAACATGGACCCTTTAAGAGCAGCCGTAGTAGACTGGACTGGGCTGTATCATAGAATTAAATGTATCATGGCATTCAAAGAGAAGACGTGTTGAGGAAAGGTTTCTTTTTACTTTATACATGTAAAGTCAATGGAGAGTGACATTTTCCAACCTTGGCCTTTAACTATGCCAGCACCTCCCTCTACACTGACTGAAGAAATGTCAGCGACATCATGAGGAAACAAAATCAAAGGTATTGATAAGATCCTCTCTGCTAGATGAAACAAGAAACAAGCTGTAAACACAACACTGACATATAATCACCCTTCAAGTTGGTATGGTGACCCAGCAGTTGCCTATCCACACTCCTAGCAGTCCAATACTCCCTTTCCAACTAGCTCTATTTTGGTCTCCACCAACTCCTGAGAAAGATTTCTGGCTCTTCAGCTGCTTTGTGCCTCACTTTGTCAGACTAACTGTGTCTGACTCGGCAGTGTAAAATGGGCTGATACAGCTTTTTTGTTGAAAAAAAGCTGTCTGCTGCAGCTGACGACAACACTGTGTGACAGTGAACAAGTTCATTAAAGTTGCGGGTTTGAAAAACCAGCAGTGAGCAGACAGACATTTAAACAGTCAAGTAGAGTTGAGCAAAACTGCAGTCAGAGAATAACTCTCTGTGGCTTCATGCTATGGGCGACCCCTCTCACAGCCACATACTCATTGAACCATAGTTAAAAATATATTGATGATTGCTGTTTCAGGGGAATGTCTGTTTTCTTTTTGTTACTACTAGAGATCAATAATATGAGAAAATTATATGACACAATCATGTGTCTGGAATCTTCAACCACTATCATCCAAATGACTGTCAGTTTTTGCTGGGGCCTGCAATTATAGAAAATAATCCAATTTTGACATCCTTGTAGGTGTTATGGCACTTTCATGTTGAATAGGCCTCTGTAGCTTTTGCCAGTGTCATTTTCAGCTGATCAACACTCTTAAGCTGTTGACACCTGCACGCTGCAGCTGGATGCTGATGGATATAGCAGCAAAGCAGGCCGAGTGAAAAGGCATTCAAAACTAATTTCTTTAATTACAAGTGGCACTTTTATTTAAAGATCTCAGATGAGAGCCATCAAAACATCTGAACAGATTTCTCAATTTAAGTGAACATGTTTTGACGAGCCACTGCTGTTAGGTTGTGTTTGTGACCCGCGGGTAGCGTACCTGAGAGGTGAGTGAGGTTCAACATAGTCCAAGATCTCTCCTCAAAGTTCTCGAGTTTGATTTTTCAACATATACTACACTGTATACTTACAATGTTACAGTAATTTGAAATAAGAGATTAAGATAAATAGAGCGTATGGACCCAGTTGTACCCACAAAGCCACAGCCAGCTGAGGCCAGAAGAGCCAAATGCTTCTGTTAAAAGCACTTAACAAAGTTGCCCCATTTGGTGAAATGCCCCATTTTGGAAAATGGGGCAACCACTTCACCTCTTCTCCTCCACATATGGATAACTCTGTGTTGGGGTATGTGAGCAAACACACACACCTTCCACTCACCATAGCAGTTGGTCCTCACTCCCATACTCATCTGAAAAATGCCTGGAGGTGTAAATTTGTGCAGACAATTTCTCTGAGCTGCTAGCTCTTCAGGTGTCTCTTCTCCCTGCGAAACTGATTGCCGTTTCACCAATTGTCCTTAAACAATTACTTGGGAGAGATCAGGGGGAGACTGTTGCCAGTTAAACTGCAGTTTTCTCAGCTACCATTGTGCAGGCAATCTAAACCCTGGGATACAAAGCTCTCAAGCACACTGCTAGCCAAATAAAGAGGTGGAGAGGGAGGGGGAGGTAGATAAAAGCTGACACCCAATGTATTATAACTCGGCTCTATTAGATATGAGCTTCTGCTAGGGTGAAGCACCATAGCTTAAGGCACTGATACTGCTTGCTCATTGTGCTTTAGCAAGGGGGCTGGGAAGGCTGTGTAGCCACTGTGTTCTGTGTACAGCAAACAGTCTCTCATGCATGATTTAGTAAACTAGAATTCTTACTAATACTCAAATAGTGAAATAGCAGGCTAGATAAAAGGATGTGCTTAGGCTGCAAAACGTATCCTAAGACATACACTGTGTGCTTGAAAAATGGCTGGTAATCAAAAGACAGAGAAAAAGTCAATGAAATGCCGCTATCGTGTTCATTTTCAGCACTCATTCCATTTTATAAACATAACAAATAAATGCTGTATATTCCACTCACTGTTTACACTTAGACATCTGCCATAACACATGGACATATTTTTGTTTTCTGGTTAATAGTAAATTGTTGTGTACTGTGTAATTATACCAGAATGAATAATTCTGCATATAATGGCTTGCTTACCCAACGATTACTTTGTGATTACCTTGAAAAAAGGATGAACAGGGGACTGCTTTATTTCACAGCCCACATACCTGGGACTAACACTACAGTAAGAGAGCTTTCTCCCTTCCTTTCTCATGGTAGTGTACTGCCACTAAATGCTGAAGGCCATTACCTTAGCTTCAATCTCTCGTGCATGCTTTTCAAAAGAAAAGCTGATGAAAAGCTTGCCACACTATTTTTTACGCTGCATATTGTTAGGTTCTTCTCTAACATCAGTTTCAATCAGCTGACGGATGTCAAATTGTTCCCCAGTATTTCATCATCATTTAAAAAAAAAAAAAAAAACCTGCATGCACATAATACAAATACACATTACTATTTCAGCTATACTTGTAATGGTACACACTTTTCTCCAAGGCTAGCCTAATGTATTGTTCTTACACAACAATACTGTACTGTATGGCACATTGATAATAACTGATAAGTATTGATAAGTAATATTTACAATGTAAGTTCCCAGACAGTGTCTTTGTATATCATCATTTTAAAATATGTGATACCCAAACAAATTTTATTACAATATTTACAGTTATCCTGGTTTTCCTGTAGTGTTAGCTAGTTACAATATTACTATACCCTGTAATTATTAAATAGGTATTTTGTGGGGCGGCCCAATGGCGGAGTGGTTAGGAGCCGGTTGGGAGTCGAACCAACTGTCTGCTAAGAGCATCTTGCGCTCACATGATACACACTCTAACCACTTGACTACCGGCTGCCCAAAACTTTGCCTTTCCTAACCTTAACCAAGGTGCTTTTGTTGCCTAAACCTAACCACATGAAAAAAACTTTATCTCATCAACTCAGTCTGACATGAATTAATATATCAAAGACTAATAATAAAGTATTATGGGTTTTAAGTAAATGAACCTAATGTTAACATTGCAGTCTGTAAGCACTGAGCTTGTTGTCACAACACAAGAATAAAAATATACACATTGACAAACAGCAATGGGAACCTAATGCTGATTTCAAGCAATTGGAGAATTGGGTTCATATTTAAATATTTTTACTAAATTTCATCCCTCTGGTAAGTAAGCAACTAATAAAGTTTGAATGAGGGTAGAGAAAAAACTGGTTGGTTAGGTTTCGTGAAAGACTGTTAGAAGATGAACAAGTCCTTCAAATTAAATGAAAAAACATATAGTTGGTCCATGCTCTCCGGAGCAACACATAACACAAGTGTTTTCTGATCTGACGCCACTAATGACTGGACGACATAAAAAAAAAAAAAAAAAGTCACCTGTCTTTCTTCTTTGCTCCCGACTGACTGATAATTACTACAGTTGTTAGAGGGCTTTGCCTGGCTATTAGGGCCACTGTCATGGCAATGACTGAACCGTGTCGGTGACTGCTTTACGCAAGTACAGACTGAACTTAAATGTTAGGCTTGGCTGGCCTAAAAGAGAAAAATGACATTCAACACTACAAAACAATGTACTGCTATTTATACTGTTGATATACTGTATTTACCTATAATATTGTACCTATAGATAATAATTTCAATGTATTTTACATATATTTACATTAATTGAAGTAACTGTACACTAATTATATATAATTAGTATATTTTGTTGCTCGTGCAGTATGTCAAAAACAGCATTGTCATGGGTTTGCAAAGTAAGCCTACTCAAGTTAAGAGCAATTTAGCATACATGTAACTGTGAGGTTATCCCATTTGGTTTTGCTGCTCTGCCTGTGAAGAGAAAGTTTCGTTTGTTGTAGTTAAACAGGAGTTTCATCAAAATGAAACCCAAATCTGGAATCCAGATTCTAAGAACATGTCTAATCAAATCATTTTTGATTTGACATGCTCTTTGGGTTACAGTTGCTTGGATGAAAGCAGCACATTTAGCCAATGTGTTTTGAGTGGAATATTTCAACTTTTGGATGGATTTCCATTAAATAAGGCACATACATTCATGTCCCTGCAGGATGAAGTATAATAACTTTGGTGATCCCCTAAGATTTCATATAGAGGTATCATTGGTAAAAAAAAAATCAATTTGTGCAATATTTTGTTTCTGGAAGGGTAAGCTAACTTCTTAGTCCTTATGTTACACAAAATGAAGCCAAGAAGGAAATCGACATAGTCAGGGTCTGCAGGAGAAGAGACGGATTTTGACATTTTGATACCAGAAATGATTTGACAAAAACAAATAGTTTAAACAGTAGAATGAACTTAAGGGCTTAACTGAAGAAAATCCATAAATTAGACAGTGTGTAATATGCTCCCCAGGTCTCCTCTTCAAGACAAATCTATTTACATTTTAAACAAAATGAAATCCTACATATACTCAGAGGAGGACTAAGAATATTGAATTGAATAAATATTTTTATTAAAACAAAGCATAAAATGTGTGATTCTATGAATGTGCCTGATGTGTTTATCAGGCCGATTATCTCATTAGTTAAGCATTTAAGATGAAAATGCATAGGATGCTTTATTCATTACTGTAAGTATCAAAAAAAGTTGCAGTATTCTGATTAGTTCCCAACAAAATCTCTCCTATATGTTAAGTTCTAGGAGAGAGTTGGACAATCAGCTAGACAGTATGACTGAATCAAAATTAATTAAATGCAGCCCTAAAATCAGAATATCCACATCCTCTTTGCTGATGAATAACATCTCAGCTTGCTTTCTTCTGAGTTAATGCAAGTTAAAAAATAGTCTCATTTTATATACAGTACGTGAATAATAAAATCAATTTGCAGTTTGCAGAGCCATGAAATTCACAGAAACACGCAGCACTAGAATAATTACCTCAACATACTGGCAGATCAGTGTGAGCGCCAGATGAAAGATCCCTCTGATAGTCAGGAGGC
Organism: Trachinotus anak; assembly: GCF_046630095.1. NCBI lineage: Eukaryota > Metazoa > Chordata > Actinopteri > Carangiformes > Carangidae > Trachinotus > Trachinotus anak. The sequence goes on along the minus strand of NW_027273862.1, from coordinate 6,469,807 downwards.
AGTTTGTGCAGATTGCTATGGCAGTTAAGATAAATGTGCCATAGGGTTCCTCTGGAGTATATTGTGTCCTGGCTTTTACCAATCAGGTAGTTTCTATGCCAAGAGAGAACAAGCTGCTACGGTGCAGATAGTCTGATGTTCAGTAAGAGGTGGTGAGTATTCACTTACAGTAAAACTTTGTGAGATTATAACAGTTGGAAATGGCCAGGAGTGAAACACTGCCTGGAAGTCAAAGCTCGAGGGAGTGTGGGATTGCATATTGTAGTTATGCAGTACATACTGCGTCTTTTTGTCAATCTTTTGACGTCTTCTGCAGGTCTATTGTTATGAGAAACTTCCCTTGATGCAAGCGTTTTCCCTGTGTTTAAACAAACAAATGCTAAATACCTGCACTACAAAACAACAATGTAGCTGCCAAAAAGAGACAACTTTTGCTGGAGAAAAGAGAAAGGCATTAAAGCTTTTTCAAGTCAATTTTCCTTCTTTTCTTCTATCATCCATCGTATAACTCCTAAACTGGACACAGAAGTTTTGCTTAAGACATTAAAAGCAGCGTGTGGGAGTGGAAAGTGCGGAGGGCCTCAAAAGATGAAGACCTGTTTCCATCATGCAGTAACTAAGACTTTCAAAGAAAAGCCCACACAAACTAAAAAGGAGGACATCTGGTTCTTCTGAAAACCATACGTCATCTTTTTAACTGTTGTCATTCGTGCTTGCCTTGACTTAAGAAATGCGTAATATTAAATCAGAGGTTTACTTGAATTGGATCCTTATCTGCTGTCTTAATTCTGTTCATAGTATCAGAATAAAATACTCTTAGTACATTTTCAAAGTGCATAATGAAACTTTCAGTGAAATTTACGATTGTTAATGTGTAATCATTTATATAAATGTATGAATAACCATTTTAAAGATATTTACATATTGGCATAGATATGTTCTTGTTGGTCCACTGGACCAGTGATGTCACTGTGTTTCCAGATCTCAGCAAACACTTTATTGAGCACAACATTATCATTACTGAAATTAATGAAATTAATGATAATAGATAATAGAGAAAAGTCAAGGTTCAGTCGGTTCTTTTCCTCCCGGGATCCATGTGGGGTGGCCAAAGTTCAGGCAACCAGGTTCATCATCCTTTTACTTTCATTTTATCCATGTAAATAAAGCACAAAAAGAAAGAACGTCCCAAGCTCAGCAGAGATTTCAGGTTAAAACTCAATGCTCAGACTTTCATACCTGATTTTGCGGTTGCATCTGGTTCTGGATACACGTGAAAATTGTAAAAATGAAAAGATCAAGTTTGAATGCATGAACCAACTACTCAGAACCTCATGCAGGTCTTACTCTGATATTTGTCATGAATATTAAATAATGGTTGTGATGTGATGTGCTCCAGTGTGTCCTACGTGGCTGCATCACTGTGAATGGCCTTTTTTTCACCTGACACCGTGCCTGAAAGCATCTGACAATCAGGGGAATATTAGAGGTTTGGAGGGATTCCACTCTGGCTAAGTGGCTCTTATTGCTGTGGAGTGTGACACTGCTCTGATATTCATAATGATTCACAGTGCTGTTGACACACTGTAGTGGCGATACTCAGTGGATTGCAGCTTCTCTGACTCTGCTGATGAGGGTTTTATCTCCAGAGAGCCAGCTGGACCAGTTCATCAGCTTGTTCTTTGATCATCACAAGCCGACATCGACTTGTTTCTTTGCTCCCTGATTTATCACAGGTAAAAACATTCACATATCACCTGTGAACTACATTATGGTTGTTCAAGAGTTTAATCCAAAAAGACTAGATTAAAAAAAAAAGTTGTTTCTGAAATCAAAATGAGATGACTATCACCAATGAGTCCCTGATGTCTACAAACAAAGATTTGAGTTGAAGTCAAAGTCAGGGTGCATGTCCTACAGCAGCAGCAGCATGCAGCTAATGCTTCTCTCATGTAGGTGGAAATGTAGAACAAGCCAAAGAGGCACATAAGCAAGCAGCTGATCTCTTGTTTCTGAGACATGAAGCAGCTTAGTTTTACATGCTCAGGACACTCGTCCATCACGGCTGCTTAAACCCCAATCTCCTAAATGCTGAGAGCTGAGCAGGAGCACACTGGGTCTCTTTATGAGGACAAAGGTTTGACTCATTTGAAAATTGAATGTACGGCCTCTCTCTATCACGAAGAGACTCTGACCATGAGGCCACCGAGCTGGAATGAAAGGGGCTGTTTTTGGGGAGCAAATGTTTTCTGATTAAACCTGGATTCAACACACACCGAATAATATCTAATAACACACACACACACACACACACACACACACACACTATTTTCTCTTTTTCTTTGGTTGCTAAAGTGACATGTTATACGTAGTCTGTGTATTCCCTGTAGCAGGCGCATCCCGTGTTTAGAGGTAACCAGGTGTACTGGCACACGTGTGTGTAGATGTATTTGTGCATCCAGCATGTGTTTTTGTGTGTATGTGTGCTGTAATTGCTTGTGTTGTATGATTGCTTTTATGCATGCATGTGCATTAATCACCTGCTTGTATATTTACAGGAAGTAAAGCATGTGCTTATGTGTACCTTCAGAAGGCTTTGGTGTGCTTACATGTGCATTACTATTCATTGCCATACATGCACTGGCTCACCTGTGTTAATGTCTGTCTGTGTGTCTGTGCATGATGCACGTGTGTGTCCACAGACGTTTTGGCACTTTTGTTTTTGTGTGCATACATTAGTGTAATTGTTTCTGTGTGATTGTGTGCTTTCATATCTGTGTATATGTGTGTTAGGATTAAACTAATTAAGCTAAAATATCTGGCTTTATGGATTTATACTGTACATTTTGCAAACATAATACGTAAATGGGTTACGTCACATCAAATTTTACTATGAGTGAGGAGTGATGGAGCAATGATTGTAAGAGGCATGGAAAGAGCCAAAACTAACCAACCATGAAAAGCTACTGTCACACTTTACTTTTCTCCACTGGAAAGACAAGGAGTCTGGCAGAGCTGTGACAGTCACTATAGACGCACATTTATGTCTCTTTGAGAGAGTCACCGTGGATGTCTGTGCTGTAGCTGAGCTAACAGTGTGTGTGTGTGTCTGAGGGGGAGCGTCAGTACACGGCCACAGCCCTGTTGCTCATCATGGTTGATGTAACAGTAATGGTCATTGGTGGGCCCAAATGTTGTGTTCACTGCCACAGCAGAGGAATAACTCTCTATACAACACTGTTTTTCGGCTCTTATCTGGCTTGCTAATGCTAACATCAGAAGCTATGTCTGAGAGACACAAGCCGATGTTACGATTTGCCAGTGTTCTGCGTCTTATGTGGCTGCCAAAACAGTATTCATGGTCAACGGTTAAAACAGACTTAGGCTACATCCACACTTCTACATTTTCCTTTGAAAACAGCATTTTAAAATAAAAACGATCTCCGGACAGGAAGCGAAAATGTAGCAGAAGTGATGCATTTTAAAATGAAAACCTAGTAGTGTTGACATAGCTTTAGTCTTGTCTGCTATGTTACTGTTAGGCAGTGGACTGGGGAGCTGTCAACTTTCAAATTCAAGGAGGCAGACACATTATAAAGCTATTTTTAATGAATAAACTTTATGTGATTATGTGTGCAAAGAAAAAAAAAATATAGTTTTGTGGATTTTTTGCAATATTTTGTTTTTTTATGACACCAAATGAATGTGAGGTAACACTTTACAGATACTAATATACTTGCATTATGCATTTAATGCTGATTACTCTTTTCAAAAGGCCAGGCTCATATAATATACAGTCACTGGCTATAAGAAACAGCTGTAGCTGCTCTGCCTGGCTGTGGATATGGCTACTGAGGATGTGGCTTTGGCTCCATATGTGGTTGAATCTCTGGTGCTATGAATGTGGCTAAAGAAGCTGTACTGTAGCTACTCTTTATTATGAATATTAGCCAAGAAAGCACTGTTAAGCCACATGGGATTTGAACCTGTGGTGCTTCTATCGGATATGACAGATGCATTGGCAGTACACCATAGGAGTTCAGGTATACAGTAGCTTCAATACAACACTCAGTCAGGACAACCATGTCATCTCATTGCACACACACACACCCCGCATGTAGTGTGTGTGTCACAGCCATGATCATAAAAACCAAAGCAAAGCCACGGCTACAGCCACAGTCAGCAAGAGCTGCGGCCAAAGGTGTAATGTCCCATGAGTACAGTCATAATCGCAGCTACAGTCTGTCTCAATCAGCCTCTGCAGCAGTGACTCTTAACCCAGTGTGGAGAACTGGATTAACTAGCTCTGCTTGTTTGTGTGTATGTATGTATGTATCTATCGATCTATCTGTTTAGCTGCGATGATAGAAACTTGCAACTGAGCAGCCGCAGCTGAGGGTAGAGTCGGGGTTCAGCATTTTATCGTATCTGAAACTAATTTCGAATCCGCTTATCGAATCCAAATCCTTTCAAATCCCTCAAATCTTTTTAGGGAGCTTGTTTTTTGAGGAGCAAAGACACCTATTAGTTAAAAAAATTATTTGTTTCACACAGCAATGTCACAAAACAAATTCCAACTGTTTTGTGCAACAAAAGGTAAAAACTAATATTTAAGAATCTATTTTTCTAATCACATTAATAATACAATTGTTAATTTTGTTAATAGAAACTATCAAAGGCATCCTAATGAGCTGACAGGGTGGAGGGCATTCACCACATATTTTGCAGGGCTGTGCTGCAGCTGTAGAAGATGTAAACTCTGTTGTGTTTATCATGTTTTTGAGGGCATTTCTGGCTGAAATGTGTAAATAAAAAAAAACAAACAAACAAAAAAAAAACAGAACTGAATTTAAATTGTCACCCCCTTTTACACACTGCAGAGAAGGGACAAAAATGGGCCTGAGTTAATAAGGTTAGTACTGGAACAAAACATCTTTGCCAGTTGGGAAAGCACCAGTACAAGTATCATCTTAATATCCTTTCTGATTGCACCTTACTATATGCCATTTGAGGGCAAGACACTCACCTGGGCCTTGCTGCTGTACCATCTCTGACAGATCCTGCTGGTGGATGAAGAGAACCAGACCTCCAGCAGCGAACAGCAAGAGGAACCAGAGGGAACAGGGCAGCCTCCTTCTCCGTCCACGCAGGGAGTCTACCACCATCTTCCACTTCATCCACAGCATGATGTGGCACGGTCAGACGCTAATGTAATAAGTTCTGGGGAAAATCAAAGAAAGCGGGAAATGGGAGGAGGAGGGGGAAGAGGAGGAGGAGGGTGAGCAAGACATAGACAAAAGTGGAGTGAGCAAACAGTCATTTCAGTTCTCTGCATCTATATTGCAAGGCAGATTTCACGCTGTATAGTAAATGGCATTGGTGAAATGTATCTAGGCACATCTACTGAAATACTGTAGTTACTGTATTGTAATTATTTGTACTGTAGTACAAATGATTGAATTAATCTTTTTATACAATTTTTTTTTTTTTACAGTTTTTACTCCATTACATGTCTTTGATAACTTCAGGTACAAATTATTTTCCAGATTAAGACTTCACAAGCAAAACATGCGATCAGCTTCTAAAATACGATGCTACTCAACCACATTAGTAAAAATAATTCAATAATATAATGTATCATGGAATAACATTCACAAGGACCATGTTTCTAAATTATGAGTACTTTTACACTGTGACAATCAAAGTGTAATTTGCCAGTAGTAATTTTACATCAGGGAGATTATCAATGGCACATAAATAGCTGCTCTGAACTGATTCTAATAAATGAATGCTGGATCTTCTGTTAATGAAAATTACCATCCAAATTAAGCTGTGGCTCAGATCATAGTAGTAGTTCCTGATATGCAGGAAAAAAAAAATATTGTCTTGAAATGAACACAAGACAGAATCCTATCATTTTAAACTTGATTATAGTGTTAGCATCAGCATTAGGTTTGGTCTCAGTGTGCACATCAGCAGCACGGCATTTCAGTTGAGGTTACAGACTCACAGGAAGACTGTATATTATTTACTGAAACCCAACACCTCAGTATATTTTAGTTAGAAAGAAAAACCCATGAAGTCTGATGAATTAAAGCTGTGCAGAAATTCAACATGAAAACAAGCTGGGCTAACAGCTAAATCCTCCAAATAAAGAAATCTGTGTTGTGTTTGTAAGGATACAGTATAGTAAACACTATTCCAGCCGGACTGGCAAGAGTGCACACCAACTCTCGGCTCTGTTCATACAGCAGAACGACCAAGTAGCATCTGTCTTCAAATTAATATGCAAATGAACTTTGGTGACTACCATGTGTTGCCATTGCAGACAATATATTCGGCTCAGTTTCAGCCATGTCAAGAATTTGACTTTCGCAGTGTCAGAGGTTATGAATAAGCTGTAAATGAGGGTTAAATAACAAATGTGACAAATGTAATGTTTCACGGTGTGATGCTTGCATATTGATTCCTCTTAACATTTTGGTTTCGTGTCAACTTGTTTATACCAATGATACAGAGATGATGAACTGGTCTGTGGTCATTGTGGGTATGAATTTTACTGAAACTTTGCTTTTAAGCTTTAATCAGTGCAGATGCAGCCACAGGTTCAGCAGGGTTTGCTGATGCATTATAACAGTGCTGCACCCAGAGGAGGAAGGTTTAGCGAGATCTTTTTTGAAAAATGCAGTTTTTTGCTTCAAAACTGTCACTTAAACTTCCCCTTGATGTATGTTTTCTCTGGATATAAAGAATAGAAATTACTGCAAGTCAAGTACAAAACTATTAGCTGTTACCTTTTAGAAAACTTGTGCTTCAGTACAATATTATTGCTCAAAGAAAACGGTTACCACATACAACTGACAATGTTTCATAAAATTTGCAAAAAATGCAGTAATTTATTCATAACAAATAATCATTGTTCTGCCAAGTAATGTTGTTCTTCAGCGACATTTAGCCGAATGGTTGCTATGCAACACACAGACACAGTGGAAAGCATGCTCAGAGACTGGGGAGATTATTAATGTTTATCTGGATATCATCATTTATTGTGTAGTTGCTGAAGTAGTGTTCAGTTCTGTTAGTGCTCGTCTTTGCTGGTGCACTGGACATCACACTTTGCCAGAAGCTCCAGCATCTTCTCTTGGTTAAGTTGGGTGCCACTAAGATTGCGGTGACAATTCCCATTTTTGTCCTATCACTGGTGCAATAATAATACTGATGTAATGTGGTAACAGGTGTGTTTATAGAGTATTTTACAGCAGCTTTAAATGCATCTCAGTCAGTCATATTCAAGGACCAGAACCATGACTTATATAAATGCAGGTTGTAACATGCTGTCAATTACACCCCCCGTTAAAACATTCAAATGAAAACAATACTTTTCACTTGAAGAAGCATTAATTTGATCATACTCAACTCATATCAAAGTGGACAACATCACAGCATTTGCTTTTGTATGGATTAAATTAATCACTGGATGTGTCAAACCATTAGGCCACCCTGACACCCATTTATTCAGCTTTTTATTGGCAGCATTTAATTTCCATATGAATGTTCTTTAGGTCATTCTGAAGGAAAACCATGCAGGCAAAGATACCCACTGGATAGAAAGTGCCATTAAAAATGTGCAAGACTGTATTTCTCAATGCATAAGCATTATTATCATGAACAGACAACCCCGTATTTGATGTACAGGAGAGAAGGACGATGCATTTACTTTTTTAGATTTCTGTCTCGCTTTGCCCTGTGATGACTGTATTCAAAAGTCCATTTCAACAGATGGATGAGTTTATTATATCAGTTAAGTGCAATAGTCATAACAATCCCTGCAGAATGAAAGTATAGCTTTAACAAATGTTAGAATACAAATATTATGCACATGATGCACATGTTGTAGATACAATTTTTCTATGTGATAAAGGAAGTGATCTCTGCGGATGTGGTCATGTCTGTTGTTCCATAATGAGCATGTGGCATCCTCTGTGCTCAGTGGAGTTAATGACAAGTGCTGAGTTTTGTACTGCAGGAGCTATTTCACCGGAAATCTTATGAAATGTGGAAGAAAAGGAAAGATGCATGCAATATTATGTGAAATTCTTTGCTGCTCAATATGCATACATTTCAATCTTATTAATGTACTGTATGTTCTATTGTTTTGCCGGCTGCACAGTTGCCATGCCAACTCAAGTGGTAACCAGGAGGCTGTTCTTGCTGGTCACCATTTTAATCCCTATGAGTATACTACTACTTTGAAGCAAACTCTTTAATCAGTAGACAAGCGCTGCTATCCATTGTATTAAAGCCACAATACTCATGAGGGCGTTCTTTACTAGGATTATAGGGACTTTGGTCATTGAGCTGGTACAAAGCCAGTACCTGTTGTATCACCATCTTGTTCCTTAATCCTAGAAAAGTATGACATATCTGCTGGTTCTACATTGGTTTGTAAATAAAAAAATACAGCCTTCATTACAGGTATTGAGCAGATGCATATTTTAACTGCATTACTTTGCAATTTTACTCTGCATTAGGTTTATCTTCGTCAACAATTTTTCCAAAATGACATCTGTCTTTCATTGCATGAGAGGACTGAAGTGATTGCCATGCAGTTGACTTCGTTTTCATCCTAAACCTTCAGAGTTATGAAAGCATTTAATGCAAGTTAGGGAGCTGAAACATTTAAAGATGGTATCCTTCCATTCTGCTTTACAGAGTTTGACCATGTAATGGCACAAAAGCACGGAATGTAACCTTATCACAGAAATCATCCAAGGTTTTCACTTCCATTACCATTTCGTCAGCTCTCACACCACAGGTTTCATCACCTTAGTTTTGTAAGATATTGGGGTCAGGTAAACCTCTGGCTGTTGTTTCTGGTTTTTGGTGGTATTTTTGAAAGTGCATAAACTAGCGTTCAGATTTATATCCCTTTAGGGTCGAGTGCAAGGAATACCAATGGTGCAGAGAGTCAGCAAAGTGTAAAAAGCATGCACTCGTGTCAGTGTTGATTTTAGAGATCTGAAAAGACTGTCCTTGTTTTCTTGGCCTCAAGCAAGAAGCTGGTTTTAGCAGCTCCCTTTATATGATTAACCTAAGACTGTGTGACACAAGCCTCCATATACTGTCAGAATGTGCTGGACATTTAAGTTCTTTTTCAACCTCCACTGTTACTACATTTTAAGTGTATTTCTATCTTACTTATTACCAAAACCTGGGCTACAGAACAGCATAAAACAGTTAAAAGTGAGAGAGTAAGACAGGAAACAGCAAAAAGACACAAAAGCTGAATTTAAGATCAGATAGACAAAATACAAAAGTAGATGTAAAACAAAGTATTTACACAGTATTTAGTGCAGAATTTACAAAACCAGTACAACACAGGAGTTAATACAATTTAATAAAAATGCGTTTTTAGAATCATCATAAAAACAATCCTGGAAGTAACTAGCAGTCGGTTCAACAGCATTAAAAGAAGAGTGATATGGTCTTTTTTTGGTTTTGGTTTGTGACTTTGGCTCCTTCCTCCAATTTTTTGCCCTCCTACAATTTTGACTTATTTTCTGATTTAAGCATGTCAGGAGACCACTGCAGCCCAAAGCACATATTTCAGTAACTGTAAATCTCAACTCTGGAGTGGATCAATATTTCTTAAATAGTAGGAGTAAAATTGGACAACCTCACCACTGTGGCTCTCAAAACAAAAGGTATAACAAGAATTACAGTAGTCCTAGTGTAGGCCCCTGGGGCACCCCATAATTTACCAGAAATGAAAGTTGATCACTATCACTATCACTGTTCTTCTAATAAGAAGTGAACCACCAGATATGCTCCAGCCCATTAATGACAATGCTTTTAACTCAAACCACCATATTTTCCTAAACCTAACCAAGCCGAGTAATAACAAAATGTGTTCCATCTTAATCATGTGTTTATTATTGTTACCACTGACCGCAAATGTCCAATATGTCTGCCACCATATTATTGTTTCTATGTTGGTGAAGGTCCGGCACGCCTGCCACCTGTACACTCCTATGGGTCATATCCAAAGGCAGGGACAAGCGACCTAGATTGGAGGACTTATTGAGTGCAGTGTAGCATTTCTTAAAAGATTGGTCTGTTTCTCTAATAAGGATAGTTTCAGTGCTAAGATGTATAAACCTGAAACATATTTAAAACATTTTAATTTCTCTCAAAATGCACAAAGATTTTAGAGAGATGGGGGGTTATTTTGCACAAGCAGACATACATTAGGAAGTGAGTCAAAGTGGTGCTTACCAGCTGCAGGTTGGTATTTCTCTGACTTGTCATGGTGACACTCTCCAGCCCCTGCCACCCGGTGACAATAAATGATAGTGGCCTTGTCTGTGGTCTGGGCCATTCACTTCTTTTTTTCAGGAGTGAAGAACCTTCTTAACATATTGATGATATTGAGCACACATTGATTGAACAGTGAGGGTGAAAGAGAAGTCGTAGTGAACAGTTCCAGCTATGTTTGTGTGTGGCTGCTGCAGTAGAGCTGAATAAAAGAGCATGCATTCTCAATCAACTCCTGGAATATGATATCAGAAATAATAAAACAAAAGATAAAAACCAAATCACTGCAACTGTCACGGCTCGACACAAACATCTCATTATGATCAAACAACACTTCATTTTATAGACAGTGCCTTTGTGCTCCACTTCCAAACAGATGTATATGCCAAGAAATGACATAACATTTCCCATTTTGTGAAAAGAAAGAGAACCCTTCTGTGTCAGAGAGGAAATGGAGCTGAGTCTGTGTTTGATGTTCATGTATAATAGACATCAAAGAATTGTTTGTTTTTAGTTTCAGGCAATGAAATGAAAATTATGCCAGTCAAATGGATGTGGTTTATGGTATATAAATGTCTTTATCAACCAGTAAACAGTGATATCTATTCAAAACTTTTCTTATAAGGACAATTTCTGATTAAATGTATTTTGATCTACCGTTTGTATTATGAAATCATTGCAATGCAGAATGAAGGTAAATATTCTGTAAGGTAAAAAGTGAATGGCTCATTTATTATTTAGAGACAGATTATCTAGAGTTACTGATTAATGTACCTTAATTTGGAAATTATTTCATTAACTAAATAGCGATCACATTCTTGTACATGCACTAACTTTGCTAACTTTGGTGAATGTTTTCTTTTGGTCTATGTGATTTTCACTTCATCAAATGCTCTGCAGCAGCACCATGCCCTGACCGAGCCATCAGTTAAAGTAAGACTTTCAGTGTCTCTTAAGGTCCTCAACAGGGCATGATTCTTTCTTTTTTCACTCCCAACAGGGGATAGTGAGGAGAAAATATATTGTGATGGTGACATATCTGGATCCTCTCAGACCTCAACAGACCTTCAAGGTAACTGTCAGCAACTGTTGCTCCCCACAGTATTAGAAATGGGGCCATGCACTGAGACCCCTGCACACTTTCTTCTCCTTCAAACTTTTTAAGCCTCTCACACTGTTAGGGTTTGTGTGTTTTACTGGGCTGGCTATTGGTGTGGTAATCTCTGTCTTGGCCACAGTTGGTGTGCTTGACAGATGTTTGTGTGTGTGTGTGTGTGTGTGTGTTGGTGTAATAGCTGGGAGTGGTATAAGTAAAAGGGCTTCACTCCATTTAGCATATTAAGAATGTAGGAGGGTAAAGCCACTGTTCAACAGGGATGTCACAAGAGCCGATACTTCGATACCAAGTCGGTGTCAAAATTCTGAAAATGTGATGGTACTAGTTTTTCTACAGTACTGTAGGTACCATAGATGTTGTAGGTACCAGAGATATGACCCTTCCAGGACTGACAAGATCAATATAATAACGCTACAAGTGTAATCTCAGAGAGAAGAAGAAGAGAGGTGCAGTAAACACTAACAGCGATGGGTGAAATGACAGCAGCAAGTTCAGGTCCAGCAACAGGTCCATGGTGACTGGTGCAAATAAAGACACACCATGACTGATGTATATTTTGTATTTGACATGTATCATCAGAGACAAGTTATAGACAACCGAAAGCCAGTATGCAAACTTTGCCACAGGAGGAAACAGCTCAAACTTATCCAAGCAGGTTAAAGACAGAAGTCCAGATCTCTAGACTCTCAGAGTTCAGGGTGAGTGAGGTGCAGTTGTTAGCTTTATATTAACATGTCATCATGTTTACATCCTGAAATGTTTCTGTTCTTGCTTATGAATTGTGACAGCTTGCATCTGTTGTAACAGCACTCTACTTACAATGTTCAGGAAGGACAATGATAGCGAGTGTAGGCTAATGTTATCTTGTTTACGCTAACATTATCTTGTTTATGCTAACAGAGCGACAGCTCATATCACGAGCTGGCTGCCCACAACATTAGCAGGCTACAGGCATCACTGTTAGGTCTGTTTAAATCTAACGCTGACTTTTTCACGCCAGGTCTGTCCCCTTGTCAGTTTAAACTATTGCTTGGATGCTGACTATATGGAGGTGTGTGCACGTGCGTGTGTGCATGCATGCATGTGTGTTAGCATGCTGTGTGTGCAGCAGCCTCTGTTGTTTTCTGTTTTTGCTGTGCTATCAAATTTGGTATTGAGTATCGTGGCATTTCAAGGGTACTGGTACCGACTACCAAAATTCCAGTATCGTGACATCCCTGCTGTTTGACCCATGGTTCACAGTGTTGATTTTGTAAATGAAACTATGACAAAAAATATCGATAGACAATCAATTTTTCAGGACAAAATGACTCAAACTAGACTGGGAAAAAAAATAATAATAATTTTGAAAAAGTTTAAAAATGAGAACTATGATGAAATGAATCACTTATCAGGTCAACAAATATGAAAACTAAACAATAATCACTATACTATGAAAAAAAAATTATGAAAACCTGCAGGCTAGCATGTCAACATTTATAAGTAAATTAGTAAAAGTAAATAAGTAAATTAAAAAATGAATGTCTGGAGCCAACCACCTAAATCCTCTTCTTGATGTTTGTTAGAGAAATATCGCTAGTTTATCCAACAGTTTGGCTTCTCCTCCTAAGTTCAACTCAGGCAGTGAACAGTATTTTAGTGAGGAAGTGAGTGAATCTTGCTTCTGAATGCTTCGCTGCTCTGCAGAGGGCACAGCTTGTTGCTAGCTGCGGTAATGCTAGGTGAGCAGGAACAACAGAGAAAGAGAGAGAGAGAGAGAGAGAGAGAGAGCAGTCTGAAGAATCACTAACCTCACAATAGACAGGAAGGACACCTGTAACCATGGTAACTGTACACAACAGAGATGCTGACACCTGTAGCCTCAAAATATTCAAAAACTGAGACATAAAAATTTGTCATGCAAGACAAAAATCTCTTTCTTTGACAAAAACTAACAAAAGTCAAATCACAAAATATTGACTGAAACTAAGATGGAAACTAATCAACATCAGGTACAGACGTTAACACTGAGTGCTCTGAGGCTATTTCTGTGTTACAACGTTAGTTACAATGTGGAACTTTAATCTGTCTTTGTTTCAGATTTCCTTGAAGTTCTTACATCCCTGCAATCAGCTATAAAAGTCCAAAGCATTAGAACAATGTAGTTTTTTGTTTGTTTTTTAGTATTAACAGCTAAGAAGAATGAATCAAACACTACATGAATGCCTCACAACACGCGTTGCCAAAGAAAGCCAGCTAAATCCATTTTATTATCTAACTGCATATCCCATCACCTGCTTCTTCCCAAAGGCTGAGAGCATTTCAGCTGTCCTAGAAAATGTTGTGATATTTTTTTTTTGGAATACCATTCATGTCTAGTTCCTCCAGTCTGTTAGTGAAAGTGAACAGTGTTGGCTAGTGAACAAAAAGAAAGGGAGGCCGTTGCCTGGCCTGTTTCATAAATTAATGATTATATGCATGGGAATTTGATGAGGGTAGAATGGGAGCTGGTATAGGATCATGTTCAAAGCACTGCTAATTGTCTTTATTTATGACAGCCGGTGATCTCTGGGAGGAATTAATGCATTCTCCACACTGCTGTGATGAGCCTTTGCAATCAAAGTAGATCAGCCATCAGCCCTGCCAGCTTTATCATGCTGCTGCTTCCTGATAGCAAAGGTCTTAAGATATTTTAAAAAGGGTTCCCTTATTCAGCATCAGGAAGATGCCACACAGGCAAACAATACCCTGACTACATACTTTATGTAAATGCGAGGTAATAACATGCAAAGATGCCAGCACCTACACTGAAGTGATAGTGACAGAATCCTTGACTGTGGGCCATTTGTGCACAAATGGTATACCTCACATGCTGAGATTAAAGTGATCATATTTTATTTGAAATGTTCATCTGGAAATAATCAGCCACAAAAAACAGGCAGTAAAACCTGTAATTTACGCATGTAAACCTGAAAAATTGATAGTGAAAGCAACAATTTCCCTGTGAATGAGAGACCAATCAATGTGTGACTATACTTGTGACAAGCACTATTTGGAATCAGATTGGAAGCTAATCCGTATGGGCATCTGGTTTCCAGTTTCTAAATTTCTAACCATAATTGTTGTAGATGCATCTCTCTGTTTTCTGGTTTTGAGGGAGTTACTGAACCACATCTGTTCCTTTGACTCCATTCCCAACAGCAACCTACTGTGTGAAATAAAACCAAATGAATAAATAGTCACAGATCTCTATGTAGCACTATGTAATGTTCCTACCTGCAGTACACCAAAAACATCTCCCAACCCCTTCACAAATGAGAAAGCTGTGTGACGGTGACCTGGCACGCTGGCCTCAGGATAGTTACAAGCTCAGGCAGAGCAGGTGATGACAGCTCCAACACAATCGGACATGCTCAAATACAACACATCCTCGCCATATCATGTCAGCCCAATACCTGCCACGGGGCACTGCTGTGCTCCGCTACACAGCTCTCAGATGAGGTTACAGATTAGTTTCTATTTATACGTAGGCCTCACAGCAGCCCAGTGACCAGCAGAGTAGAGTAGATAAATTACATGCAAGCCTATTTGGTCATTCGGTTTATTTGTGTTTGCAATGTTGAGAATCTGTTGCTAACATTTCATTTCACAGAGAAAAAAATAAATCAAGCTGCTTCTATCTCCCCTTAGAGCATGGGATTTTTTGTGTTTCTGTGTTGTCCAAAACCTGTTTGGAAGCAGTTTTTCATTTCTAAACTTCTATCAAATTTAAAATATATATATATATATTCTTCTTTGACTGGTGACTACACATATTGTAGGGTCAAAGCTGTGGTCCAAATTTTGTTTGCAAGGAACATACCTGACCCTGATACACCACACAAATGGCTCATTTGGCAAACCAGTATGCTGTGTTGTCTGATGCATTCATTACTATTTAAAACTCATATAATTACACTCAATGGGGTCTTCTTAGTAATGGTCCACTGAAACTCATCAGCAACCCACGGCTAGTGAAAAGCAATGCACAGAAGGTCACCTGTTCACCCCAAATCTACAGTATGCACTGTTTGTATCTGCTATTAAATGCACTTCAGTCATGAAAGGAGGGTGTAGATGGAAAGGAGGAGACAGGCACTTTTACGCCTTGACATACTGAGAGACAGATGGTGCAATGCTGGTGCAACTCAGTACTGAGAAGGTATTCCTAATGTTTTCTGCCTCCGGTTCTGTCAAAGGGGAAGCAAGTCATCAAGAAGAAGGTGGGATTGAAAGGAATCAACTTTAGAGACAAAGATTGAGGTGAGTGCTTGAAGTGTAAAATTCAGTGAAATAAACATACACACATGTGCACAGCTGAATATATTTCCCTGTATATCAGATGCTTGCCTTGGCTTTGTGATGAACACAATGTACCCAGGCTTTTTTATGTACACGCAAGGGCACAAAACATCATGTAATTTGCATCAGGAAGATACAGATAGATTCATTTTCTCATTTGATCTACAGAGGAAGAAGAGTGTTTGGGAAAAGATTTAGTTTGAAACTAGAGCTTTATTGGGTATGAATACGCAAAATAGCCTTTAAATCAACCATCTGTATATGTATGTATTAGGTTGCTGTTGCTAAACAAGAAGCACGCTAGTTGGGCCAAATAACATACATAGAGAACATGAGCTCACCTGTAAGTGTCAAAACAATGTAATAATTTGGGGTTTAAACAATAGTGCCATGATAAATGATTGGCTTGAGTGTGCGACTGCAAGACTATACAGTAAGTCTGTGAGAAGTGCATAAGAAATAAATATGTGTGGTAAATGTACAATACAGATATTGTACACTCTGTCCTCAGTGGTGCATTAAAAATAACACAATTACACAATATCTTGGCCTCAATCCAAAGCCTGAAAGACGTCCAACAATAAATCATGTTAATCTAGGAATTTGGATTACCTGCATTAGCTGAATAAAATGTAAAGACACTGGATGATAGCACTGATTCTCAATCTGCAAATGAAGGCATAAAATAAGATAAAGCTAAAAAGTTGCCATAGAAATGTGATGTGGCCTCTGGTTTGAATTTTATTTACAGTCTTTTTTTGTGTTGTCACCTTGGTCCACTTTCTTCAGCACACTCAGTGGATGCACTTAAGAACTCATTATACCTCGCCTTTTGGAGGAAGGTCCTTAGGCTTATTCAGGCATCCACTAAACCTTGACCTGCTCAGGATTTACTGCATTCAGCTCTGACCATGTTCCCGCCCAAGTCCTCCACACGGGTAAACACACATACAAATCAATAATACTGAATCTGTGCTGATCCCACTCATATTTTCCTCACCAATTTTTTTTATTTTATTTTTTTTATTGTCAGAGGGTTTTGCAGATTGCCAGGAGGGAGGTCATGGCACATTCTTCAGATCTGCTAGATGCTTGTCTGCTTTGTTAATTCTGTGGAACCTTGCTGGTGTAATTTTATGTTATTTTCATACTGGTTGATTTCAGTGCGATGGACTGGCATCCTGTCCAGAGTGTACCCCTCCCTCGCCCAATGTCAGCCCAATCCAGCCCCAATCCAGACCCTGTATGGATAAGCGATATAGATAATGGGTGGATGGATGGTTTGAAGTTTGTTTAGCCAGACAGAAAGGATCACGTTAAGTGCCTAAATCCTGTTTGTTGAGAATAGCAATTAAAAAGTTAAATAAACCACCATTGGCAAGTGAGAAAGCTCACTCATTTCATACATCCTGGTAATCCCGAGCTTTCTACAAAGCTGTCCTCTTTGGTTCTGTCCTTGAGTGAATTATGCTCTGGGCACTCAATGAAATGATTGTACCTCTGGACACCATAATACTAACTAGAATATAATCATATTAAAAGCTGGTTTTCCCTCACAGATGTGTTCAATTGGCATGTGATTTATGGGGACATCAAAATGCCGTTGTTGGACAATACAATAACAAACAGCAAAAGTCAAATGCATTTCACTTTTTTAATTCTTTTCATGTTGGCGTTTACTGTCTGACCAAAGTGGGACCTTGGAAGTTGAATACTGCATGAAACACACAAACCTGGCATCCTTGATTAGAAAATGTAGGTGACAAATTCCATAACAAGCAAAACCAAAATCACACTCCTTTGAGATGCTATTTTTGTCGTTGTTTGATGTTGTAACACATTTAGTCTGTTTAGTGGTTTTGTAAGATGAATTATTTGGGTATCATTTGGAGTGGTGCACTGACCTAAAAAAAAAAGAAAAGAAAAAAAGACACTGAATTGTGATTAAATCTATTCTCAGATACCTATAATGGACCTGGTCTCTGCAATTATGTGAAAAGGAGAACCACTAGAAACAAGCAATAGCTTGTGGCTAAGACAAGGCAGTACAAAGTTTAGGTGCTTAAGTCAGACAAGTAGGTGAGGGTTTATTTTCTTATTTATATTTTTCCACTGTAAGCAAATCTTTTAGCTAGTTGTCCAACAGCTTTTCTTTCTTGATTTTGATAACAAATGTGATTATAAATAATTAGTCTCTTAGTGTTGTGCAAAAGCACCAACTTCAGGGGTTGAAAAATGAAGTCAACACACAATTGCCAAAAACTACAGTTCCTCTAATAACCCCTAGAGTCTGGCTCCAAAAGTGAGTCAGTCCCTCGAAGACTCCCATGCTGAAATGTGCAACTCTGCCGCAGAAATAAACACGTTTTATTGAGGCTTAAAATTATGTATAATTTAGGGCGTGGCCGCTTTAAGTGACAGGCTGGTGAGCTGAACTCCGTACGTGCCCTATCTCTTTATCTATTTTTGGATTAGCCAAGAGTTAGGCAGAGTCAGGCACTGCCAATATGGCAATGGTGGAGCAGCCCACTCTGAGCTTCAACACCGTGCTACAGAAACCATATGGGTGACGTCACAGAGGCAACCTCCATCTTTATTTACAGTCTATGGTTGTGCATAGCTTTCCTCTCCATTCATGCATACAGCAACTTATTCAAAATTTTCATGTCACTAAAATGACAGCAGCCTGGGACACATTAGTACTGTAAAGCATGAGCTGCTCCATCGAGATTCTGAAAAGCAACTGAAAATAGCACAGTTCTGTCAGAAACCCTTCAGCAAGAGTTTGGACCATTAATGCCAACAAATGATTAGAGCTGAATTAGGCAGAAGGATGTTCCAAAATGAATCAAAGCAACAAGCAAGTGCTGCTGAGGAGAATTCAGCAACAACAACAACAAAAAAAAAAACCCCAAACGTATTTCTTAATGATAGGAAAACCATAATGATAATAATAATAATAATAATATCAGTGATAACTTACACAAGCATCCTGTCGGTTATCGTCTGTTCTACAATTTGCAATCAGCACATTATTCAGATAATTAAAATACAATTCTCCAGTTAATTCTAAACCAAAAAAAAGTTGCTTTTTCCATAAAAGTTTTGTTGCAGTGAATTGTTGCCTGGGAAAACCCAACATGGTGCCATGTAATAAGGGTAGCTATGTAAAAGTTCTCACCTCTGTTTGATCCAAAAATAAATTAGGCATCTATTACCTAAATTTAACAAAAAACGAAATTTAAATTTTAAAATATATACATTTTAAGATTTATGGATCATGGAGCCAAAATAAAAAAACATACCAGATTGTGTTAGGAAAACAAAACAAACAAACAAAAAAAACTCAGTCATTGTACTTTGGATAATCTTAGATTTTAGGCTGCGACCTGAGGAGTCAGTGCTGAAGCACATGAGACATGTGGATGATTTAATAACTTCATGCTTCAGTTAAGTCACAGGTTAATCTCCCAAACCAAATGTGCATTTTGTTTACAGTTTGCTTTGATATTTACATATTTAATATTTTGTATAGATTACAGTATGAGACTAGTGTTTCAATAAGAGCCAAAATAAAGTATGTATTTATTTCCCAGTCAGTACAAGTAAGAGTGAGGATAATAAAAGCGCACTGTGCTGTCTGTAGATCTCACATACTAACAATGTTGGGAATATTGTTTCTCCACCTGCTCTGAAACTACTGCATTGCAGGATCCCCTGTTTTGCAGACATCTTTGTGGTGATCGCAGTTGGCAGCTCCGATAGATCACAATCAATCTGAATAGAGCGTTATGTTTATGACACGACTTGCAAAGTGCCGTGTGCAGGGCGTGAGAGGTTCAGCTCAAGTCAATAAGCATCAGTGAGACAGACAGGAACCCTGAGGTCCCCTGTGGGTTGGCCGGTTTAAAGGTGCATTAAGAGTGGTTTTAAAATTCCTCCCACCAATAATTCATGAGGTCAGTGAGCACTAACCTTGCATGTTTTGTCCATAATGTAAATCATAGTGTGTTATTTTAATGCAAGCATTCAGCCATTCTATATTCATTTTACATGATTTTCAGTGAACGTGCCTCCACTAATGCCTTTGTGACTATAATATTATAGTCATGGACATGGTGCTCTGCTATATAAGTCCAATATAGTAGAGTGATGGTCGGACAATCAAAAGGCAAGCGCAGCAGTAGCCACTGTACCAGTCTTTTGTTTTGTTTTAAAATACACTGATCTGGTTAATGTGTGGTGTGATGTAGTTACCTGCTTCTTATATTAATGCAAGATAGCTATGCTTCAGGATGGCAGTAGTGTATAGTGTGGTATTCTGCTGAGACGCAGTTTGATGCCAGTTATTGAGAGGTTAAGTTGTTTCATTATGTCTGTACCTAGATTCCTAATTCCTAAATTCAAATACCTGGTAGGAGATTTTATGGGCTACCAGAGCATGGCCCACCTCCTATTGTGACCCACAGTCTGAGAAAAGCTCTGTGCCCTTTGCACAATGTGAAAGGTGTATGTTGGCAGTGTACGTCAATATCACTCAGTGTGCGCACAACATCACACATCCTCAAGTCCCGAGGGAGCCAAGGCTTAGCGAGCCCTCTGCAAGACTGAAGCAACACGGCAAGGTATTATCCTCAAGCTGCTATGTTCTTCAATCAAGTGTTTCAATTGACACATTTTAAAGAAAGAGATAGAGAGAGGGAGCACCTGGTGGAAAAAAAAGCATACTTGATTCTTCTCTATGCAAGGTCAAAATAAATCTTTTCAAATGTTATCAGTTACAAAACAAAATAGAAAGATTTTGGTAATGATTAAATAAGACTGAGCACCATGAAGCCATTAATTATGTGTCTCATGTCACACAACACAATTACACAGGCAGGACCAGAGGAGTGAATAGAAAGAACAGTTTGTGCAGCAAAGATTTAACACACAACAGGCTTCAGAAACCATCTCATAGTCAATGAGGTTTAAAGAAAAAAAAAAAAAGGGAAAAGAAAAAAGTAAAATATTTGTGAGAGTCAGCTGCCGAACAGCTTTGCTTTCAAAAGCTATTCGGTCAGAAAATCAAACCAGGAAAACACACAAAAAGTAAAAAATGATGGTCATCAGCCTGCTGTGAAATAACAGTTTTTCAGCCAACTGGGTTAAATCATGCAAAAACGCCAGTATGGGGCTTGAACTTTGTTATAAAAGATGCATGAGTGAAGAAGAAAAGGTGAGTTTCCTTCTCTGAGGGTTCAGCAGCACTGTAGAGAGAGGGCTTAAAAAATGTAACATATTTCACAAACATGAATATTTATCTCGAGTATCTGTACAGTGGTTGTGTCTGGGGAAAAAAACACAGTATCACAGCAGTTACAATGTTTGAATGTCCCAGCTTCTCAAATGTGAATGCTGTGAGTGACAAGTCATGTATAACTGATGTTCATCACTTCAACCCCCTGATTCCTTTGGGTTAAAACACTGAAATACATTTTTCCTCATGCAGAATATGGGATTATTCTCTGAGCCATGGAGCTAAAACATACCAGCAGCTGAAGCCGCTGTGCATTGCATGGAGAAGAATGTCACCCAAGATCTATGCATCCAGCTTTCTGACATTAGCTGCAAATAAACCAACGGTGACCTTTCTTCACATTTGCTCAGGCGGTATGTGGAGCATGGGGGCACAGCATTAATGCGGCTTTAGTGTGACCAGTGGGACACATCACAAAATCGATACTCCTTTTAACTTTGGAGAGAGAGAGCAAAAACAAACACTGTCTCCATTTGCATACGAACAACAGTCTTCTTTTTCTCATCATTGAAATAATTTACAAGTCATGTAAAGCTGATGCAATCCTGCCCTGTGATATTTTGTGTCTGTGTTATATTCAATGTCAATAAATTTCATTTTTTCCCCCCATTTTGGTATTTCTGCCTCTGCAGTTTCAGTCATTGAGTCTCCAGGTGTGAATACTGGATCAGAAAATTGAGATTAGTACTGTCAAAATCTTTACAAAAAAAAAACAAACAAAAAACTTAACCTATTTCAGTGCAGATCCTCTTTTGTCAGGAATTTAACTAAAATAGTCAATTGAAATGAAAAGCTTGGCACTAATTAGTTGCTTACTGATATGCATATTAGTTGTGAATCCTAACAAATCTCGAGACAGGGCTCTTAAAAGTGTTTGGAAGATAAAGCTAGTACATATGTATGCTCAAACAGTGTGCAGATCAGGGATGATCCTGCTCTTTTTGACGCCCTTTTCAGACTGAAATACCAAGGTAGCATTTCAAACAGAGCTTCACACACACTGGTCATTTGATAAGATACAGTACAAACATGCAACACGTGTACATAAAATGTATCCTTTAGATGGGAAATGTGCAAAAACTAGAAATAGTAACATAGGTTGAGTGTAGTTCTCATTTTATCCAGCATTTTGAAAGTGGAGATGGAAACTGTTTGGTGAAGTCCTATTTGATATTTCAAAATTGCTGAGTTGCATGTTGGAGTTTATCTTTTACATGTATTTTGTATTTCACAGTGAATCTGCTAGAAATCCAAGTGTACTGCATTTCTCTCCCATAAAAGTCTCATGGCCTAGGACCACCTCAGCATTTGAGGGGAAAATGCACTGTAAAGATTATTTCTGTGGTATTTCTGCTGCTGCTATCAGAAACAGCCCACAGCAATGATCAGTCAAAAGACATGGGAAAGGATCCAACAAAGGTTGCAGGCTGATTCTGGACTGAAGAGGCTACATTTACATTGCACATCTTCCCTCTCAATCTTCAATGAATCTCTTACTACTTTTTGTAGTAAAGTACCAATCCATGGTCAAATATGTATATTGTATATCCCTAAGTCCTACTGACAATACTGAAAAGCTGCAAAACATTCCATTAAATAAAATACAATGACTAGCATAAAATGTTGAGTAAATTTGACAGGCAAAAATGATGAATGTCAGTTTATTAGTATAGCCTATATGTTATTCACTGCAAAGATTTAAATAAACTTCCTCACTCAGGCCCAGCTAGCCCTTTTCCCACAGTCATGCACAGCTGCGGAAAGGATAGGAGCCAGAATATATGAATTATGTGCATGCATAAATATATTGTCACTAGCTTTAACCACTTAAATGAATAAATACACAATTCCCTCCATCCTCTTTGGCTAGGTAGGCATAAAAATGAAAAACAATGGGAACCAATCCTGAAAGAATCACATTTGTAGCATAAATTCATACTCATTTGCGCCAGATGCAGAAAATCCGATGCAAAATGAATAAATGTGATGATGTATATTTCAGAATGGCTATCAAATTTGGTTCAGATGAACAGCAGAGGTCCTGTGGTTCATGGGATTTATGGAAGGGGAAGTCAGCATTTTAAAAAAAATTACTAGACTGTAGCCAATTTTATTACCAGAAACACATTCCCTTTACTCTGACTTCCTCCTCTCCCGTGGAGTCTGAATATGTATGAGTATTTTCTGTGAATAATTTGTCAGATAGGCCACCTCACTTTCTGGACACTTTTTTGCGTTGTAGATTTAATTTTAATTGGATAAAGTTAACATTTTTAGTCACCAATCAACACTCAATAGCCCATGATAACAACATCTTAGAAATGTTTCCCAAATTTGTTAAAAATGAAAAACTGAAATCTCTCATTTACAAAAGTATTATTCAGACCCATTGCTGTGGCACTCGAACTTGTGGTCAAGTGCATCCTGCTTTAATTATAATTAACAGATGTCTACAACTTCACTGGACTCCACCTGTGGCAAACTGAACTGATCATTCGTAATGCACAAAGGCACACATCTGTGTATGTAAGATCCCACAATCCTCGCTGCTATCAGGACAAAGACCTACTGTCTGCAGACCTCTGTGATAAAATAAAGCTTTGAGTGTTCCTAGCAGTATGGTGGCCTTGATCAACAATCCAACGGTCGCTCTAACAGAGCTTCAGAAGTCCTCTGCAGAAATGGGAGAACCTCCCAGAAGGATGACCATCTCAGCAGCACCGACTCAATCAGGCCTTTATAGTCAGAAGTGAGGGAGGGATGAGTGCAGCCGAATAGAGAAAGGGCCTTAGACAAAATCTGCTCCAGAGTGCACGTGACCTGGGACTGAAGCAGTGGTTCACCTCTTAGCATGACAATAACCTGAAGCACACAGCCAGAACAACGCTGGAGTGGCTTCAGGACAAGGCTGACTGTCCTTGAGTGGCCGAGCCAGAGTTTAGACTTAAAACCCACTGAACATCTGGGGAGAGACCTGAAGATGCCAGTTTATAAATACTTCCCATCTAATGTGATGGAGTTTGAGAGGATCTGCCACCTGCCCAATTCCAGGTGTGGAAAGATAGTAGAGACTGGAAGCTTACTGCCGAAGGGGCCACTACAAAGTACTGAATTAAGGGTCTGAATACCAAATTTCTATTTAATATTTTTTAATAATTTTGCAAAAATATCTAAAAAGATGTTTTCACCTTATAATTATATGTTAGGTCAAAAGTAGATCGATGGGGACAGTTTCAAGCCAGCTTCAAACACTGTGTCCCAAAACACAAATGCAGAGCAAGGAATGAAAAATACAAACACGCTTTACTCACATAACAACTATAAAATGCTTTTCGTCTCAGGCTGCTTGTGCCTACAACTCAGCAATTTTACTCATAGTTTTGCTCAGTCAACTCTTATGTTTTATATGCTAAAATATGAAAATGTACAGGATTTTGGAGCCAAAACATGTGCTTTATTCATGAGAGGGAATTTTCACATTTTACCTCTGACTCATAGCATAGAGGTAGGAAGCAGACAGCATTTTGTTAGAGGGCATTTTGACACACACACACACACACACACACACACACACACACACACACACATAAGTGTTGATGAACATAAATTAGCAAGTGCTGGAATCAAACTTATGACCTTTTGGTTATTGGACTTTGTCTGCCATTGCCACGCTCCTCACTGTGTGCTGGTTGCTGTAAGGCCTGCTGTAGTCAAGTTTCCAGTGCAGCAGTTTAGCGCAAGTCACTGCTCTTTGCACAACCATTGAGCCAATAGAATCTGTCCTGGGATTACATCTCAGTCTGAAACCCTTTTAATTACATCTCAGACATGATAATGAAAAGACAGTGGACAAGATTAAGGTTATTCATTAGGCTCTGCAAACAAACTGCAGCAAGAGAAAAGTTGAGATATACAGATATGCAGCATCATACTGCATGTGCAGAATATGTGGGTTTGATTCAAATACTAAATATATCACTAAAAAGCAACCAAAGAAGACGCTGATGAAAATAAAGATAACATTCAAAGGCTCAATTGAATTTGATAAGAGAATCTAGATGATGTCAAATACAACAGTGTCTTTGTTGACGTCTGGTTGCCAATGGGAGTTAAAAGATTGCTGAATAAACCACTGAGGGAAAATCAATCAATTTTTATTGTACTGTCTTGGATCTTTTTATTTTGCATCTGGTCAGGGTTTTTCTGTGTACTTCCATGCTCCAAGCAGCCTGTACTGATTCATTGCTCCGCTTAAGACATAAAACAAGCTAACAGCTGATGGGTCGTTGCTATTACTGAATTCTCCTGACAGGCCTCATTAAGTGGGCTCGAGCACTACAACGTGGCAGCAACAACTGCTGTTGTTTGCTTTGATGGTGCTGGGGCTGGGTTATTGCACAATGAGCAGTTTGGTAATAGCTAAAATTAGCATGAGCAACCAGACAGCAGTGACAACCCAAGCAGTCTCTGGCCTTTGCTCCCAGTTGCCTTTCATGCCATGCGCTTGGAGGTCAGACTAAACACAAGCCAGCTTGTCAACGGCACGGTTACGGTGACTCTCACACAGCAATTTCAGCCTCCACACGCTAAAAGCCACAATTGCAGTTACCTTGTCCATCTGTGACTTTATAACACCAGCACATTCTCGTCACTATGTCATGCGCTACACTCAGCAGCTTTCTCAAGTTGCGTTTCGTTGAACATGTTTGTAATCGTGACCCTGACAACTGCACAGCTCAAAATAATATCACTGCTATAAACCAAGTCTGCTGCACTGGAATGATTCATTAGCTTGCATTGTGTTTATATTCTGTGTCGTGTCATTTCTCTCTGTCATACAGCCCTGTTGATGTTTGCTCTACAATGAGAGTGTCAGTCTCGTATTGTCTGTCTGTCTTGTAGAGTCACCAACAATTAACCATGCCTAATTACAGCTGTACCTGTTGTGTAAATAGTGTAACAATGATTCTCATTCTTTTACACCTTCATGGAAAAAAAATCTAATACTCAGTGCGAAGCGGTGCAAAACGAAACAAAGGTGTTTTTTTTTTTTTGCTAGTCTCAGAGGCAGTTTTCATTTTCTTGCACAGAGCCCTCATTGTTTAAATAGCAAATACACTGGCGCCCATCTGAGTGCCTATGGAGATGCTGGTCTTAAAGTAAGGTGTGCTCAGCATTGCTGGCACATGGCTATCTTGAGACTGCGGAAAGCAAATGCATGTTTAACCACCAAAAACCCAGAGTGTGCAGAAAATGCACTTCAGGTGTTTGGATATATCGGGTGGAACAGTGTAATACAGCCTAAGAAAGTTGGGGGAAATTCGTTGTTTTTATATTGTGTTGCCATGCGTCATGGATGTCTCTTGGACATAAGTTAGGCTCTGCAGAGAAGTGTTCTTTCTTATTACCTGGTAAATCCACCGCAGTGTTTCCCATTCATCACCTAGAGTAAATTTGTCCCACCACACTTTCAAAATGGACAAACGGTAGATTGAAAGAGCAACAGACAACCCTGCCATCTCCAGTCCCAGTTTTCTTTTAGCTAACAGATATACTGGTTAAAAGTATAGCCGTGAAAGCTATCATCAGCCTGCTCCATTTAACCACCTTTAATTAAGACACTGCTTGAAGGGAGCTTGAGGCTTGAGGCATGGGCACTGGCAAACCCTGCTAACGTCTGTCCTCACCTCACTGTACCAATACTTACTGAGTGTGGACAAGGAGTTAATGGTCCATTTCAAATCATTTTGCCGAACAGAGGTAGCAACAGTGCAACATCAGCTCTAACATCGCAGACAATGACCAGCCATATTAGAGCTCAGCTGCACCTGTGACTTGAGACACGATTCATGATTCACGATTCATTCACACCCCAAACATGACTCAGTGAAAAAGTAAGGCTAACAAAACTTTAAGGCACAGTTACCAACTGGCAGAAAATTACCAAAACCTTTAAAATGGAAGAGGGGAGGCACATTTAAACGTTTTACAAAAATTGATTAAACCCAGAAATACTTAATCAGTTTTGCTTGTCCACTGTTCACAGAAGAAAATGGCTCAAAGTCCACCTCAAACCAAAAAGAAGTTCAGCCCACCAAATTAAAATCCTCAAGGTGAGGCTGTTAACTTGAAGAACACCATCTTCTTTTGAAAAAGACAATTACTATGTCCCAGCTACTCCAAAGGCATAATAGAGGAACCTAGTTGACATTAAGAGCCCAAAGCCAGCTGGGATTACTTTAGGTTTGATTAATGGACATTAATATGCTTTGTGGAAAGAGCAGTGGATAAATCAGCCTGATGATACCTCTTTGAACAGGTCTCATATTTTACTGTAAATCTCAAGATTTGTGCACATTATTGTACTTTCCACCACATCTTTGCTCTTTAATTGTGACCACAGAAATATTGTTTTTCAGTCATTAATACAACTGACTTCCCAATGTGAAATGATTTTCAGCGTGTTCCCTGATATTGACACAGAGAGGAAATTTCCTGCTTCTGCAGATGGCTGCCTTTATCTTACAACAGGTTCTCTGTTATTAAGCATTTCATAGACACTTAAAAAGGATGTAATACAGCTAGGACAATCAATCTCCCCAAAAGGAGGTCCCCTTATCTTTTTAATGTAAGGGTTGAGAATTTAAAAAAATCATCTTGAGCAAATTAAAAATATGTATACATATATAAAACCACAAAATGGCTTTAATCTGTTAAAGGTAACTGTGGCAATATGGACTTGTAGCTCACACTTCAGGATGACTTAAAATCACTGTTAATAGTAGTTTGATCTTAACCTCAAGGCTACATGGTGCAGTCAAGTGTTGCTCTGAAAGAGAGGCGGCTGCTCATTTGCGTGATTTGCCCAAAGAAAGTCTGGGACAGATATAAAAAGTCACTCTTGTTGATGCACAAACAAGTGTTGAGGCCTCCAGGCAAATGCAAACAGCCTCTTGAACAGCAGCGAGTTTTGCTTTGCTATCCTTTGATATATAAAGCATAACATAACTAGTTAAGCAGCTAAACATGATTTGCATCCTGAATTCTGTGAGGTTTAGTCATGTCAGGTGGCATCTGTATGTTGTGTATCGATGTACTGCATTGAAGCATTAGTGCATTGCCTTGCGCAGCTCATACACTGTACTGACAAAGAAACTAAAGGACTGTATGTGATGTTAAACCTCTCTTCTTGATACTATTTGTACATAGTTAATGTTAGCATGTAGAGCTGTTTACTTACCAATCTTGACAAGAGCCATTGTTGCATTTACAAGACAAGAGGTTATAATATGCCCTCTACTTTTTCAGGACAGACTGGACACTATGGTGACTCGGTATCGGAAAGTGAAAGGACAGACCAGCTGGACCGGGGCTAGCTGCTTAGCATGCTAAATTCAGTAGGAGAGAAGAAGTGATAGAAATTGAAACAAAAATAGAGGGTTGCCTTCCACTGCTGCAGACAAAGGAAAGTAATGAAGTTTGATGCTGAACTCACAACATTTCTTCCTCACTGGTAAGTAAACAACTCCTGATGCTAACATTTGCTATGTAGCAATAGCAAACTGACAAATAGCTCCTTGAATGTTTTTTAAGGTGCCATTATTTGCTAACTGGTATTGATACTGATGCCTGGACATTAAGTGAATCTCCGGCTCCTGTAATCTGAGATCTACCAGCTTGCTGATGGATTCCCACACTCAATGTAACAACATAGTAAATCTTAGCAGAAACCTTTAAAGCCACTAGTCAGCACGAGGAAAAAACCAGCAGCCACAGCCCTTTTTTGTATTTTTCCAAAGTTTGGTTCTAGTCAAAGCACTTGCTGCAAAGTCTCTGGAAGGAGACCCTGCAGTCCCTTCACATATCATGCTGAACCTCAGAGTGTTTTTTCTTATAAACTATACTGTAGGTGGCTGCTGCCTGCCATTCATTTTCATCCAACAGGTCATTGCTGTTGCAGGTCAGGGATTAAATGAGCAGTGGTCTGACTGAAAACAAGCAGCATCTTGGGAACTTTAGTGGATAGAAATGTGCTTTTGTTTGGAAAGAGTGCTGCTGCTCTTTTTTGACTTGTCACCTACAAGCTGGCTGATCTTTGATTATTGGGTTTGTCATCTCAAATAATGTCAACCTGCTCAAATAATGTCGACCTGGAAAATACTTTTTATAGTCTACTAATTTGTTCTGCCAAATATGGTTTAAAGGACATGTAATTGGACTGCTTGGATTAACAGTGCTCTCAAGTGCATAGGACACAGATACTAAGATTTGCATATTGGGTTCTGGATGTGGTTAAGTTAAGGCAGAAAAAGTTAGGGAAACATATAAATAAAGTAAACAAATACTGCATGAAGAATTTCCTAACTCTGACATTGCCATGATGCCAGCATGACTACAAATCTGAACCACCCATTTAAGATTATTCATTCTCTTTCTTTTGCACCTTTTCAGTCACTATTACATTGGTTAAATGAATGCTCTGTCATCATAGTATTCATATATGACAAAATAGTGGGGAAAAAGTGGATCAAAGTTATATTTTTTTCCAATAAACAAGCATTTTCTGTGCAAATGCAGGAAAAAAAGATATTGAAGTGGGGGCTGTGATTATAAAGTGAGACTTCACAGGATATCACGGCTTCCTGTGTGAGACTGCAGTTATAAATATATAGTGGTATGATCCTGTAGTATATTGCCTTCCTTTTCCGAACTGCATCATGTGTTTCTTAGACTTGAGACTGAAAACTAACCGTGTGAATTTATGGATTATGGATGCAGGCGTTGCTGGAGCAACCTGAGCATGTTCTGTTTATTTTCCTTTTTAAACTTTATGCGTAGTAACTGGGGTTTTCACAAGGAAATTTTGTAGTATTACAATAGGATATTTTCACCCAGTGTTTTAAAGTGTTACTCAGAAATGGTTCTCTCCCTAGCAAAGGCCAAACAGCATCTTTTAGATGGTTTTAGAAATTATCATTGGTATTAAAATTAAACATGTGATTACACTACTGACTACTGTAAAAAAAACCAAAAAAAAAACAAAACACTGTCCCAACCATAACATCTTTACATTCCAGAGAGGTACTCCTCCATCCGTTTCTCATGCATGACATCCTTTCATTTCGGAGAAGTGCACGTTTTTTCACCTCGTGCACTGAGCACAAATTTGCATTTCAACTTCCATTCTCATTTCACAAAATTTTAGGAGACCAGACAGCTGACGAGAAAAAGTATCTGGTACAGAGTGGCCATGACCTTGGCTGTAACAGTATAATTTCAGTCTCAGTAGTTGAATCTCCTGTTGGATGTTTGTTACTGAATTCCTAGTAAATTGTGAAAATGAAATGTAAAGGAGAAAAAAAACCCTTCGCCAGCCGTGTTTCAAACTTAATGATATACGGCACATTGTTTCAAATCTTTAAAAGGAGCCACAACACTCAAAACATGTTCCCCTTCTTGTTTCTGTTTTATCTGAGCTCTGCTAAGACAAATTCCTACCCTACTCAGTTGATATGCCAATAAAATAGTTGAACATGAATTTTATATCTATGCTGGAGCTACTCCTGTGACAGTGGACACCGGTACACCAGTACAAAGCCCCCAGACTGTTTTCATGGAGTCAAAGGTTCAAACATGAGCAGGATCACAGGGCATATGAAACTAGCAGGCAGGTGACAAAACAGGTTTGTGATCAAGAAGGTGCTGGTTTGATTTCTTGAACAACTTTGGCCAGGGAAAGGGAATGAGTAATGCTCTCAAAGCTCTTAGCAGCAGCTCCCCGCTGGGAACATCTACTGTATAGTATACCTGAATGAATAATGTGGCAGGCTATGTAGTAAACCTTCAACTCTCTAAATTACAACCCTGGCTCCTGGAAATTACATTTGAATACTACTCATTTTCAGCAGCAAATATGTTTGGCTGAAATTACAGAGACAAAATTACATTGTTATCAGCAATAGGACACAATGTTAATGAACATATCTGACCAGCTGTGAAACCTCCATGTTTTTTATAATGTATCTGTAATACCTACGGCACTTGGTTAAGTTTAGGAACAGATCACAGTTAGTTTAATATTGCACAATTCAACAGTGACTTGAAGCATCAGATACAATGTGTTTTCTTTATTAACATTTAACTGAAAATACGATGTTTTCTTAACCTTAAACAAAGTGCTTTTGTTGCCAGAACTTAAGCACACATGGTACTCAGGAATCTGAACTCCTGCATCAGTGTCCATGCCGTCATTAAATGTAACATTTCCTCATTCAGCAAATTCATTTTCCTTGAAGATTTATTGAAATATCCTTTAAATATTAAAATATGATGATACAAATATAAGGAGTATAAACACAGCTGAACCTGATTTCTAGGGGACAATGGTGGGATGTAAAGATGTTAATTGTACTGGGGAAAAAGTAAATGGTAAAGAGGAGCATAATCAAGTATCTCTGCCCTCCATGTGGTCCTGCCTTTAATAATACCTGCTTTAATACCAGGCTTAAATTGCCAAAGTATAATAGACTCACATCTGATTAGGAACTGATTAACAATAATTGAATGGTAATGTGAATTTGTAATGACTGTATAAATTGATCATAATTTGTATTTAACAGCACAGAGCAGAGTTTACTTATCACAGTTATTTTGAAGACATCAACACCGAGCTTACACTCAAACACTAATGCTTGAATCCTTAATCTTTAATATTAATGACCATCCCTCATTAAAATTGAATGCAAAGCAGTTGTGTTGGGGGGATAATATTCATCTTAATGTGTTTAATAGCAGGTGTGTATTAGAACAAGATGCAAGAAATAAATTCTCTAAGAAATAACATGAAAGCTCTTGGCTCACATCAAAGTTTAATTAACATTTTCCAAATCTGATAGCCACATTTCTTCAACATGGAAGTACTCTGCTCTAACACCTACGCTGGTGTGTGAGCACAGGCCAGTTGACCGTAGGCAGAGTCTCTTATATTTAGAAGTGTTGTACTGTGGATTTCATCAGATCTTTATGGCCAAGACCATAAACTTTAAAATGTGTTTTTGTTTCTTCTGCATGACTCCCGTTAGTAGTCATTATTTGCATGCCATTTATAAGACAGATCTAAACATGCAGTATTGTTTGAGACCCCCTTTAAACCACCTCACAAAAATCTAATTTATCATTGAAACTCACATTGCTACAACTCTTATTAACTCTGTTGATGCTCTTCGTGACAAGCTTTTTTTGTTAAGCCTCTTTAAGTATTCAGCAGGTGAATTTTTCTGGGTTCTAACCTTGAGCTCCACACATACCATGTACAGCTGCATAACAGGTTTTTAAAGAACCAGCAAATTTAGTATAAGTAAACATCTGATGGGTATGAACCTTATACCCATCAGATGTTTCATCATACTGCCTGTGCTTATATGATACTGAATATCCATGATATGTTGTGTTTGATACTGTCACATTAGAAGTGACTGTGTGTTTTTGGTGTGGGTGACACTCTACTATTATGCATTTAGTACATCCAGTCTGCATTTTACTGCAGGTCATTCTTCCTTAAATATTATGCAGCAGCAATAAGTTAATGCAGTGCAAAACTTTTAATAAGAAAGGGCTTCTTTTTCTCTCTCTTGCAGACACCAGCTGGGAGTCTGATAAAAAGCTCAAAGAAGCAAAAGTGAGAAACTTGCAATCTATCTAATGGCTATTTGCCAGCTAACCAGCAGTAAGAAGGGATAGTGATAAAATACATAGTGTCTTCAATCAATACAAAGGAGAATTTTATCATTCAGTCCGAAAGCTCCAGACAGCCTGTTTCAAAGCATGTTTAAGGGCTGATTCTGTCCAAAATGTGAGGTGAGTAATTTCCATGTGAAGCGAGCTGACTGAAAAAAAGTTGCAGAGCTGTTTTCAAATCACTTTATATGATCAATGCAAAAAGAAATATAAGTAGTCCTGAGCATTTTTTTCAGCTTGTGCAAATATGTACATGGTGTTCAACAAGTAAGAATCGTGACTACTTGTGGCTACATGGGCTTTTGGGAGATCAAAGTGTCTGGCTGGAGTAAGGTGACCCGCTGGAATCATCACAGGGGCTTTCAATACTGGCTTGAAACCCCTGCCCTGGTCAATACACACCCATCTGCCCTCAAAAAATCCTTTAATCTTCAGTCACCATATATACTGCCTTCTTGTGAGCGGATCATGGGAAATAGACAGTGATGCGATTTCCCAGGCAAGGAAATCAGGTAAGTGCGTTCATTAGTCATATGAGGCTTCCTGCAGGGTCAGAGAGGGCAGAGATTGAGGGTAATTAAATGTGCTAAATGGAACTCTAATTGAATGAGCGACCCACTGCCTCTGATTCTTGTTTAATCACATGGAGAAGCAGATAACAAAAAAAAAAAAAAAAAAAAAAGGAATTCATTTTCCGTCTTTGGGGCAGGTGGTTTTGGGAGGGAGGGGTTGTAATTATGGTGCTGCGCGGATTGATCACTTAGAAATAAACATTAAATAACAATCAAGCTCGATGTGTTTGTATTGACTCAATTAAAGAGGAAACTCAGGAATTGAATGATTAAAAGTTTAAAAGGCTTTATCTTTAACAATTTATACCTGATGAATCAATTAAATACATTAATTCATTAGTGAATATGCAAAATGAATATTTGACTTATTTACAGTCCAAACTATAGTTACTGTGTGTCAATCTTAGTTCAGCTCACCCACTGATTTATTGGCTTGATATATTTGTTTCTTTAAAAGGTTGCAGTTTACTTTTTTTTGATATAAGGACTGAGATTATCTGACAGCTAAATCTTAGGAGGTCGCAAATATATTTCTCACTTTATCTGTCAAGCTCCAATCTTCAGTGTAAGCTACATGATTTGTAATTGAAACTTTGTGCACCACACCCCAATTGGGATGTGAAGTATATAGAAAATATGTAACATATAGTTATGCAACGTGCATAGTTTTATATAGGAAAAAAAACCCAACAACTTTAAATTCAGATCAGCCCTTAGTTGCATGTAAAGCTGTTTTTTCTTTCTTTTGTAAGTGAAATAAATACATCAACTTTAATACATTTCAGTTATTGCCATTGTTGCCTGGTGATTACTAGATTTGCAAAGAGCAGTGTGAAGTATGTGCTGATTAGGAGCTTTTGAACTGTATTTTTCTTAAGACATTGTGTCTGGCTAAATAATGTTGTAGGGGGCTGATGAAAGGATTTAACGCAGTTACTCACTGCATCCTTCAAATTTAATAAATTCTTCTCTTGCATGTACTTAACCACCTGTAGAGGTGGATCTGCAGCTCATTTTCTTTATATCCATTCAATATACTTAAAACTTCACACAAGATGTACAGATGCTATTTCAATTTCACTGTAATCTGGCTTTAATTCTCTAATTGGTGTTTTTGCCTGATAGCTCTGTGAGGGAACGTTCAACCGATTTGGACTCATCTACAGACCTTGCTGCTGCATCCAGAAAGACCTGAATGTGTTGCCAAGTCTTTACTGACAAGCTTAGGCAAAATAAATGAGTGCAATTAGCTCGGGCAGCAACACATTGCCCTAATTGAGCAACACCCTGGCACCTGAGCATGTATGGTTCCAGAGGAGTTAATGTTTTAAGAGCCCCACAGTGAGAAGCATGTTCGTGTCCTTGGTCCTGGATTTTCCAGGTACCCTGCTGTCTTCAAACTCAAGGAGCACCTGGCCCAGCATCAGCCTGAGAACCAGTCACCTTGTCAGCCAGAGAGAAAAGACTGCTCCTCACCCTGCAGTTTCTTCGGGCCAGTCCACATCCTCCCGAGTTTTACAAAGATACACAGATGAAACCTGCTTCTCCTCAACCATTTTTTCTTTCAGCTCCAAGATAAACGAGCACTGTCATTGCTCTGCACACTGTAAGGTGGCAATAAGCACAGTATCTCTCAAAGAAACACTGACATCACAAGCCAACCTCTGAGCATCAGAGTCCCCAAATAACATTCAGTTTTCATTCCCCCAATTCATCAGCCGGGATCCTGACCTGAACTGATGGTGGCAGGAAAAAGTCAACTGTTATTTTTAAATTTGCGCGCTTGGCACACAACACTTTTCACCCACACTCAGCAATGGTGATTTACAGTATAGCCTGCATATTTTCATTCACATACATTAAAATACTACAGCAACAATTACGGTGCACTGTGTGTCAGGCACTCAGGCAGGCTGGTAGTATATGAATTCAAACAAAGCCATGATGTGTGCTCGTCAAGACTGACATTGGTATAATTAAGTCTCTATTGTGCTGTCAGTATTTGCCTTAGGATTTACTCCATAATAACTGTCTTCAGAAACATATCTGAACTGTGATGACAGTTGTGCAAAACCTTCTCAGATTCAGCAGAGGTCTCCTTTAATGCAGATGAAGACAAACTTTATCCATAAGTAGTGATCACTGTGCTTTATCTATAGTGGCAGAGCAGTCGGTCCTGATGATCTCTTCTGCCTTCATTACACACAGCAATAAGACAGTGGCCATAGGAAGATAGGGTCATTCTGTTGATTGCATTTGCAATGACAAACAGGCTTCTCATTTGATTTCCTCTGGGCTCTTGCCATCCATTACAAGATAGATGTGTACTGTATCTGTGTATGTTCCTCTGTTATTGTTCAGAGATGGCCGAGTTGACATAAGGATTTTCTCTTTCTCTCTCATTCACACACACAAACACGTATACACAGACACACTTTCTCTCTCTGCCTCATCTGTCCCCGTCTTTCCCTCCTGCCTCTCACATAATATGAACATTTTCACTTTCTCTCCCTACTCTGAATCTTCCCCGTGCTGCCTCCCTCTAATCCTGCCGTGGAAGTGACTCACATTACAGCATTCTTCACTTTAATGCACTTTAATAGCATTAATATCTGCTTTTGCCTCTTCAGCTGCAATAAACACCCCTTACATCTTAAGAAAGCCGCTTAAGAGCAATTGACATGGCTAGCGTACCAAAACAGAAACATACCTCGGGTGAAAAGCAAAATATCTCATTGTAAAAGAGTAATCTGTTTTTTTTTCTTCCTTTTTTATATATACATTGGCACCCACCCAGCACAGCGTGGCACATGGTGTACTGTAAACAGACACTGGAGGAACTTAGACAAGGAACAGCCAGCTCCCTGTAGTCCTTCCTACTCACTCTCACTGTGTGGAGGAGGCCTGCAGATAGGGGAAGAACACGAGTCCCTGCCACCTTCTGTGCCACCCATGTTGCAGCTGCAGTGACAGCCAAGGTCAGTTCAGGAATGACAGAGGGCTCCTGCATTAAGATAAGACTTCACGAACCACCGTGCTGCTCCTCGATGGAAAGAGAATCCTGCCCGTGAATTATTCAGTGGGTCTCCCCCACCCTAAATAACAGCCGGCAAGCATTGTTTGACATCCCAAATGAATAATTAAGGAATGACCTTTTGTTCCCAATAGAGGTGATAGGTTCATAGTGGCATACTTTGTGGCTGAGGCTGTTAGACGATGTGAGGGTGCTGTGTAGAGGAACGAGGAATTTTCTGTATCAAAACTGGCCACACTCTTATGCACAAGCAGTGATGCTAAGAAAAGACGCACCACGTCCCTTTGGGATGCATTGATATACAAAGACGTAGATGCAGTTTCTGTTGATTGTTCCTAAAGCACAGCCTGAAGCCATTCTTTGTCACGACTTCCATGTTCTCATAAGAATTGTACTGTAGTTTGTTCCCGATACATCAGAAGCTTTTTTCATTCTGCCAGTCTAGAGCTTGTAGTCAGCTCTGTGAATCAGAAATGATGTATTAACACAAAGCCAATCCCAGCTCAGCTGGCTCGGTCCAGTTTGGTGGCGTTCCAGTGAATTATGGTCCATTTCCAAGTCTTGTATTTCAATGAGGTAATGAATCACAGAACGTTGTGTGGCACCAAATCTATACAGCATATCCAAAATGTAAAACTACATGACAATAATGATAAATGATACTTTTCATTAATGTTATATTTGTATTGTGTTGCCATTTTATATCTTTCTTTTTGTCAACAAATGCAATGAAAACACAAAACGAAATATATGTTCATCCTGTTTACAGGTATTGTCTGTGTAGCCTCTATCTTTTTCCTCTATGCCATGAACTCCATTGTTGTCAAAAACTATTAAAAACATCAATGAGCCACACTGTTGCACTGCGTGACATGTTCTTTCATTACAGTGAACAGGGTGCTGTAGTTTATTTTGAGTCTGTCCCACATACAATGTCTTGGTGCTGCAAAGACTCAATAACACACCAAATGTGCATTGATCTATAGCAAGATTTGCTTTTAATGCATAGGATAGGATATTTTTTGTCAGATAACCAAGATGGACATTTGTGTGTCTGTTCACCGGCTCACATGCATACACACAAACACACACATAAAACACTTGATTCTTCAAGTTGCTTTATGTAACATGCATTTGGTTATATGACTTGCCTTATTCAGGACATGTATTATATGGATTCTCTTTTTCTTAGAAAAAAAAATAAATTTCACATTTCAGTTGACTTTTGCAGCTCTGTTTTAACCAGCTGTACATGCAACTGTGCTATGCCATCAGAGCTCACCTAAGAGCCCACAGCTTCACCTGCCTGCGTGTCTCTGTGCTGGTTAAGCTGCTGCTGCTGCCAGGATCTTCCTGATGAAATGATGCATGGCATTTACAAACAAACTAATCAAGTGATTATTCTGCATATAAATAATGTCCATAATTCACCATAATTACTCTTAATAACTCAACTCCAGGCTACACAAGTTACTTATCTCAAAGAGGATACTTTGCTCAGCTCAGTTTGATCAGCTTTATACACAAAACATTCTTGTTAGCTGCACTGTTTATTCAACTTTGGTTCTTCTTTAAAAAGGATACATTAATAACATTGGTTAAAAGTTAAAGTTAAAATGATATGTTTGAGCACTGAACACAGATTAGCTCACCTTAATCCTGAAATGTAGACGTAAAATCAATTTCTGATGTTAGTTATATTGAGCAAATAAATTAGTTCTATGATGTTTTATTCATTTAAATTCATGTAAAGTACCAACCACTTCAGATTTGGTGTTTTTTCATCTCACAGATGTAGCTGCCAGTGCTGCAGCTAGCTGATTATGCCTGGCACAGCCTGAGGGTAGCAAGATCATCAGGTCAAGTATTCCCAACATCTCCTTCTTTCACTCTCCATTAAGTCAACTCATTTTCTTTATTTTGTCCCTTTCTTCCATACTCCAGTCTGTGCCTATGTCAGAAACTAGTCCCCAATACATGCACTGTACTCCTGTTTGACTAATGTTTGCTTGGAAAATTAGTGTCCTGATGTTTGAGGACATGACTTAGGCTATAAATTACTACATTGTGAATATATTTAATGTTCCACTCCAGACATGTTTTAAACATTCTGCAATGATGAATATTTTGTTTAACATGATTTTTCCACATAAAAAGAAAAAAAAAGAAAACTGGAGCTGGAAGCACATCTGTGCTTACTTCTTGATTGAAAAATTCTGGATCAGGCCTTGTGCCTCACCCACCTCAGCTGCTTGTGCCAGGTTGACCAGTGAAAGAGCGGAAAGTATCAAGCAGAGAAAAAATCAGCGACTCAGCCACATGTTTGAGCCTCAGTCAGACCCAGACTGGTAAAGTTGACTGGCAAAGGTTGTGGGTTTAATTTGCCCCCTGAACCCCCCCAAGCAAGTTGACAGGTTTGGTTCCTAAGGTTATATGATTAATGAAACCCTGGCTGTCTGAGGGTGTTTTTATGAGACTGTCACTGTTAGCTGCAGTTCCATAGTGGAAATATGCAGTCATGCATTGACTGTTTATATATAAGACATAAAAAACATCATATGGACATGTTAACAAGGTTAGAACACTTGATTCATCTTTAAAGATATCTTTAAAGATATCCTTTGAGTTTAACATGAAGCTGGTTTAGCAGAATCAATTGTCATACCTCAGTGAAAAAAAAAGAAAAAAGAACTCAAATATAAATATTATTTTTAAACCATTTCAGCAATTGCACATTATTACAGGCGAAAGTGGAGGCTCCATGTGAACTATATAGTCATAGCAGATGTAGGCTATATTTATATCATGTCAGTAAGTTAACAGATCAGGTGAAGGGCAGATGTTTGTGCCCTTTCTCTCTCTCTCTCTCTCTCTTACTCTCACTTTCTCTGAACGAGGGTAACAAAAATCACGTGACTGCTTTCTGGTTACAAGTCTTCACCTTTCTGACTGCTCAGCAACATTAGATAATTACTATTATTGATGACCATTATCAAAGGCAGTAGCAGCGCTGCAGCAGCAATGTGGACACAACTCATTGCTGCTTGTTATATTATCACTGGTCAAGCTGACAATTTGCAGCATAGGTCAAAAGAACCGTCAGGGAAATGACCCAGTGCTCCTGACGGGCTGTCAACCACTGAGTGGAAACAATCCATAGACTGTAAATAAAGACGGACGTAGCCTCTTGAAAGTACCCACAGGTTTCTGAACAGCGGCTTTGAAGCTCAGAGTGATCTGCTTGACCATCAAGATCTTGGCAGTGCCTAATTCTGCCTGTTCTGGTTTATCCAAAATTGGGCAAAGAGGTGGGGTCCGTGTGGGTGCATTACAGTTTGTGGCAAGCGCTCACCCAGCTGTCACTCAAAGCAGCATGCCCTCAATTATGCATAACTTTAAGCTTTAATAAATTTTATATGGGTGAGTTACATAAAAATTCAACCCTAGTACAGTTGTCATGAAGGGGGAAGTTTTTGTACCAGGCTGTAAACATGTTTTTTTCTTCTGTAAATTCGGGCATTTTAACATGGGAGTCAATGGGCATTGACTCGCTTTTGGAGCCAGCCTCAAGTGGCCCTTCAAGGAACTGCAGCTTTTGGTACCTCTGTGTTGGCTTCAGTTTTCAGCCCCTGAGGTTGCAGCTTGAAACAAACCTACTTTGTTGTATAGTTCATTTTTTTGTTTGTTGTTGTGTTGAATAATACATTCTCGATAATGATGCCAGAGATTGAACATCGTGTGGGACAGCTCTATTGATTCACTTCCTTCTCAGGATGCAACTTCTGAGGTTTCTTATAACTTTTATGAATACAAAATTCTGTACTGGACTGAGTCTATAAATTGTCTTGGCGAGATGCATCAGTCTTCTCCAGAAAAGGTTTGCACTGAGGTAGGGCTTCTGATTCATTCACAGTGTGAGGAAGAAAACCAGAGCTGCAGTATGCCCGCAGTGACACACTCAGGAGAGAACCACTCTGAGTCGAGCACAGATTCCTAGTTTAAGGCAAGAGAGAGATTGGGTGCTGAAGACAGACCATATTTATAGCCAGGGATAGGAATAATTCATCGCGATCAAAGTGCAGATCATGCTTCGTTCCATCACAGAGCAGATGTGGTGGAATGAAAAGAGCGCGCTTTCTCTCCGTCTGCTCTCAAGCGGCTTCCTAAATGGAAACAGTGAGGCAGAGTTATCTCTGTCAAGCCACTGTGTGTTTGTCGTCATGTGCACTGTGCTGGTTCTCAGGTGGCTTCTCTTTAGAAGGAGTGCAACCCCCTCCAAGGTGTAACGTGCAATAAAAAAGAGGAGGAAAAGAAAAAAAGGCCTCCCACACACAGCACGTCTTCTCAATCAGAGCGAGGAGTGAATATCAGATTCTGAGCTCACAGTGGGAGATCGTGTGCCTGAAACCATGTGCCATGACGTGCACACACAACAACCGCTGTACATCACACGGCTCCTGTACAAGCATGTGAATAAAGCCAGAGGTCAGAGCTGATTGACAGCTGAAATACTATTTGTCTTTGAGGTAACAATCCATTTGACTTGTTTTATGTGTAATTTTCCATGTAGCTTTAATTTTCTGCTTAATGTTATCAGTGAATACCACTACTAATATCAAGACCACACACGTGTACAGGCCTCGTACCA
Organism: Trachinotus anak; assembly: GCF_046630095.1. Classification (NCBI taxonomy): domain Eukaryota; kingdom Metazoa; phylum Chordata; class Actinopteri; order Carangiformes; family Carangidae; genus Trachinotus; species Trachinotus anak. Next base: position 6,428,767 of record NW_027273862.1, on the reverse strand, counting down.
CAAACACAGACATAAAAATGCCTGCATCCCACCAAACTAGTTTCTTGTTTTTCATTTTTTCTCTCGCCCCCCGTACACTCGCTTTCCCAGGGACACACACATTCCCTTTTTCTTCCTCTTTTTTGTTTTCAGCCCCTCCTGCCTTTTCTCTCCCTGTAATGCTTTTTCTGCAATCACACACAAACACACAGACACACACATGCCTGCCTGCTGCTTCCAGTTTCATTTTCTCTCCCTCCCACACACAGACACACACACACAGACACACACACACACACACACACACACAAACACACACACACGTGCCTGTTTCTTTCTCTCTTTCATTTTCTGCATCTCCAACCCTTTCTGCTTCCCTGTCACTCCTTCAATACAAACACACGCACACACACATGTACACACACATACACACAAATACACACGCAACCGCACAGACATACAAGCTCCTTCATCTACTCTTTTATTTCTTCTACCTCCCACTCTTTTCCTATCACTACCTCCATGCTCTCTCTCTCTCTCTCTCACACACACACACACAGAGGCACTTGTTTCATTCGCTCTGATTTTCTCTCACCCTCCCTTCCTCTCTCAATCACTCCTTCAGCACACACACCCTCATGCATACCTCCTTCTCTCTGTCTTTTACTGTTTCTCTCCTCCCATCTCCCTATCACAGCCACTTAAACACACACACACACACACACACACACACAGACACACACACACACACACTACCGGCAGTCCAGCTACCCTCACTCCCAGCTGGGCTTGGACAGCTCTCTTCCTCTGGCCTCTCTGGGCCATCTGGAGTGCAATGTCCCTGCTCCGCTGGTCCCCTGCCAGCCGCTGAGCCTCCCAGGATGAACACAGCATCTTCAAGCACAATTTGTACGCGTCAAAGCTCTGCTGTGTGTCCAGTGACCCAGCTGAGTGAAGTCATTGAGTCTCGCATTTCCCCACCTCAAAGGAGCCTCATTCTGCTTTGATGACACCTGCGCTCCCCCATCTCTCTGGATGGAGAACGGCACAGTAATTGATTAAAGCCGCTGCTCATCCTTACTAGTAATTGCAGCTCTGTTTATGATCTTGTAGAGGGTTTGTCTTTGTACGAGAAGTGAATAACAAAATCTGGTGCACAGGTCAAGTACTTCAACAACAGCTTCAGGAAAAAATTCTGGAAATCTAATCTCCTCTAATAAAGATGTGAGACTCATATTGCAAATTATGCTATGGACACTAGCAGCAATTCTCATCTGTGAATACAAACAATGCTCCAAACAGCAGCAGAATTTGAAAAAATGTTAGATCTCCTGACTATATGGTTTTATAATCCTTTAATATAAAGTGTCAAAGTCCCGTTGGATTTGATCCACCAATGTGCTTTAAGCTCTGTGCAAAGTCTCCCTCAAGCCTGCAGGTTGTCTTCCGAGTCCTTTGAGTTTGGAGCAAACTGACTTAATGATACAAAAATAACAAATGTATTTCAATACAAAAGACTGGAGGAAAATGTGCCTTTGAAATTAAGTCATGCCTTCGAATAAATGGCAACTTAAGTCATTCAGCCACAAGTTTCTCACCTCAAAAGGGCCTTGTTCTGCTTTGATGACACCCACGCTCCCTCTCAGCTCAACATGGTAACTGATTAAAGCGAGGAAGTCACAGTTCTCCCAATTACAACACTGTTTAAGATCTTTTCGACTTTAAACTTTCTTAACTGACCACTGACATGCATAATAAATGGGAAAAAAACAACAAAGGAAAACAAGCAGTAAATGCTGTGTTAGTGGCTTCTTACTGGATAATCAGTTGACTATGTTTTTTTTTTTTTTGGGGGGGGGGGGGGGGGTCGGTTGACTTTGCTGTGGCAGCTTTTATTCTGATTTCTTTGGACAGCACTCTGGGAGCATCACGAGTTTTAAAGTCACTACAAAGCTTAAGGTTGTGTTCAAGATGCTTGAGCAAAATCATTTACGCTATATAAGTGGCATAACCCAAAATACATGCCTGAGGCCAGACAGTGTGCAGTGGCTATTTTTATAGTCTAGTAAACACACCAATCCTATGCGACACCCAAGCAACAGCACACACAAACTCTGTCCTGATGTTTTCTACAGTCTGATTGTGATCCAACCACAGGTTTGCCATGCAAGAAAAAAAATAAAAGCCACTTATCAGTGGAATTAATCTTTTCCATACTGTCACTGTAACAGCACCTCCATTGAAGAGTACCCTATGTCATATCTTAGCATGTGTGACAATATTAAACAACACAGAGGAAACAAACTGCAACAACAGTCAGTTCACACTCTGATCATTTGCTTAATTTTGCAACAACCCCATCGTTCCTCAACTGATGAACTATGTTTGAATTTAAACTAAATTAAAACTAATGTAATTCACTGCTGCCTATAAACTGAAATGAACAGAACAGGGACGAGCACTGCAAACTTCTGTGCTGGAAGGTTCGAAGAGAACAGCTGACTGGACACCAAAGGAAATTTTAAACAGAAGAATACTAAAAAATGGCAAGTAATGAAATCAACAGGCAATCTGTGACATCTGTGGGTCAACACTTTATCATCATTGTAGCACACAAGGTAAAGCTACTGCAGAGTGATTGATACTGTAACTTTGGAGCTATACTCATCATGTAAGATCCTTCAAATGAAAAAATAAAAAAAACAACAACATGCAGACCCTGGAGACGACAGATAAAGGCAGCAGAGAGAGTGGACGCCGGTGGTTTCAGAGGATGTAACGCAATATCACAGAGACATGAGTGAAAACAGCTTATCTGCAGTTTACTGTGCGCTGCATCGAGTCTTTGGACTTACCTTGACGGGGCTCCCAAATACCATGAAGCTGAGGAGCAGGTGGAGAAGTGAGAGCGTCTTCCTCCTCTTCACTAGTTGATCAGCCAAGTCTCTCTCTCTCTCTCTCTCTCTCTCTCTCTCTCTCTCTCTCTCTCTCTCTCTCTCTCTGTTTCAGCACCACCGCCTCTTTGGGGAAATGAAGCAAGTTTACGGTTGGCGCTGTGAACGCAGCGGCTGTGCGGACTGAGAACACGTCTCCTTCAAGTTTGATGCCACCTCGCTGATGCTCTGGCTGGAGCAGACATGACTCGCCGTGCCTGATGCTTTCAGAGAGAGTGTGGCCAATCACAACGCCGCTCGCTCTTTACTCTCACATCTTTGCGCATCCCCGCAGAGTCTCCAAGGACCGGTGCCTGTCTGCCTCCAGGCGGGCACGGCAGCACTGTTAGAGACTTTAAGACTGGCTTCTCCTGCTACTGGAACCCATTTTCATTTGCACTGCTCTCTTTGTCTTCGAGGCGATGCTGATACTGGTATAAAGACGGGGCTATGAATTTCATCCCGCGCATCGACTGGCTACGGGAGCGGAGCAGTGGGAGCCAGCAGCAGGAGGAGGAGTGTCTCTTACGGTCTGAGTTCATTAAAGACTCCTCTAATATGGATGAGCCCCGTGTCTTCCCGTTATTAAAACCATTTTTTTTTTCTTACCTAATAATCCTGGCGCGCTGCAAGTGCGCACTGTAACCTGTGATATGCGCTGCTACATGCGTCTGAGCTACAGTAGAGGCGACACAGAGTTTAAACAAGATGCCTCTGCTTCTGTCACAGATGTGAGACACAGAGGTCTGTCCAGTCAACCAAGTCCAACGTCATATAATTATGAATAAGTTATTAATTATGATTTAGAAAGCAGTGCCACTGTGGATGACTTTTAACCAACCATCTTAACCAATAGACTGTGCACAACATCTCAATTGAGGACAGAGGACAGAATTAGTATCTCCAGTTTGTTTCCCCTATAGCTCCATTCAGCATTGACCATGAAATGATTTGTGGGTTAGGAAGTTAGAGTTGAAATACTATATGTCTCCAAACATAAATAGATATTTTGTGGTTGGGTAGGCTATATGAACAGTACATTTTTCATGCCACTTACATTATACTCAGTCCCTGAAGTCAGATTGCATTTGGCATACTTTTCCGGCCCAGCTGTTCCAGTCCATCAGAGAGACAGACACAGATGTGAGAGTCCACCTGCTTCAGACAGTCAGACACTCTTGGTTGGTCTTGCTGTGCAGTGATGTCAGTGTGCGACTGTGATTGTAGTGATTTGAGCTCTTGTCAGTCTTTTTTTCAATGTGATGAGATCTAAGTTCCACTTCAACACATTGGGCTTATCAAATTAAGCTGGTGTAAAATATCACAGCCCTCAGCTAGTGAGCAGCCATCGGCCTCAGAAATAGCACACACAATAGCCTATTTAATCTTGCACTGATTTGAACTAAAGGATTTTGCCCAGTCATTTTCCTTAAGAAGGATGCATAGTTGGTGAAAATAGAGCTTTAATGAAAAGAGAAAAAGCCCTGTGGGATGGATATCAAAAGCCAGTGGATGTGCATAATTCATCTCAGACTTATTTCACAAAGCCCTGCAGAAAGGCTTTCTTTAACCTGTTTTTTTTTTTCTTTGATTAAAAAAAAAATTCAAAATATTAGCACTCTGCACTGCAGTTTACAGTTTTGTTTCATAAGTGACAGCTAGTACAAGTAAAAACCTTTATTCATCTCCCTTTAAAAAGTCTATTACTGCACTGCTGAGGACTAATTTACACCTCAAACTGCCAGCCGTGCTCAATTTTATGATCTGGCATGAGCTATTGGAGTTGGTAAGAGCTGGTGAGATATCTCTGATTTTAACCTGTTATGTTTATAAATAGAAGTATGTCATCTTTATCTCTTCACGTCATATAGTGTAACTCTGTTTAAAAGTAATAGATCTGTCATGTATTACAAGTAAACAATGTCCATGTTCAAATAAATATCACATGTCACTGCGTGTCTTTGTCAGTTCACAGTCTTTTTTTTTCAGGGTGTGGCTGCTAAGAAACATCTCAGGCTTCAGCTGGCACAGCTGACACACTCACATGTGCCTCCTCACTTGAGCACATCCCCCTCTGCTGGTGTTAGGCAGCAAAGAATTATTTTTCCTTTGGCTTCATTTGGCTGCAGGGACTCTGGGTGTGAGTCCAAGAACACTAATTCAGACCCACAGGAAGGCTTTGCAATCCACTGCAGCACAAGCAGGGTTTATTGTGAAGCCTTTTTAATTCACAAAGCTGCCGCATGTAAGTGGGACAAAACATCGCCCAAGTCCTGAAGATCTAAGAGGCAGCAGCACAACAGCTGCAGTATGTCTCTGCTGGGACTGTGGGCCGTTCGCTGCGTGTGGTATCAGCAGACCTGAGTGGGAAATATATGCTGAAAATGATCAGTGTTGCTTATTTTGCATGAGTCAGGGTGAATGATTTGTATACTATACTAGTACTGCTTGATTTTTTTCACAAAGACTTACCACAGAATGCACCATTGTACTGTGCTATGTAACATGTCATCTGTATGTTGTTTATTAAAGAAAGTCATTTCATCATGATAAAATAGCAAGTGATGAGGAATTATATCGTTTTGTGTTTATTTTTAGCTTTTGATTGCTCAAGAAACTAAGTCTTAAAATGGACATGGCCATTTAGCAGCATCTGGGAGTGGAGGTGTCCTCGTGTCTAATGCACTTTAATGAACATGTACTCTGCTGGGCAGCTAGATCCTGATGGATTTTGAAGGTTGTGAGTCTTGACACAATTCCCTGGCCAAAAGACAAACAACCCCCTCATGGCACACTCATCAGTTCTATCCCTCTCACTGCTCATCACTCATCCAACTCTGGCATCTGGTGTTACTCATAATCAATAGTGTTGAGATCCAAAGTCTGCCCAGAGCAAGCAGTTGCCAATTATATAGCGCCCACAGAATATTGTTACAGTCATGTGAAAAGTATCTTTTTTCTACTTAGCTCAACTGAAAGTTTCTATTGTCATTCACGCTATGTGGACCCAACTGAAAAGTCAAATAGTAGATACAGCATTCTTGTTTTTGTGGCTTATACATTTCCAGATGCTTTTAACATCTGCTTGATCTCTGCTTCTTTAAATGTATTTGTATGTTTACTGTTAATTAATTTTCTTTTTTTATACTGTCTATTCTCAGCATTAACCTGTGCACAGATTTGTAAGCTATGGATATCAAGTAATGAATGATTCATTACATTCTGACACAAACTGTGCTCCAAGGTCCAATAATGCCTTATATAATCTTCCTCAAACTTATTACAGACTCAGCAATGGCATAACTCTGCAGTGCTCTAAATTGCTCTTTCGGCCCAGCTGCCCTTTGATTGATTATGATAAATGGGTGTGAGCAACAGTTTAATGAATTACACCGGCCAGAATAAATCCAAGATTCTCCATCTGATCGGGCTTGTTTCATCTTTGGTATCGACTGGTACACAGCATACAAGCGTCTCCAATTTCATCACAGGTCGAAACCTCAAAGGTTCACAGGTTCACTCTGTTTTCAGCCTGGTCATTGAGGGTTCTGCTTCTGGTAAAGTTGTAATTTATCAAAACAGACCCGGCAGAAAAGAAAGATTCAACTCGAAAAATTTAGGGCATCAAGTTTTCATATGGTTATAGCATTTGTAAGCGCGAAACTGATAGTGCTGCAAAAAAAGGCCCACAAACACTGCACACAAGCACTACATAATTAGATATGAGTGATTGAAGAGGGCCTGCAACCCAGCAGAGATATTATGTGATAGTGATAGCACTCGAAGCTCTACAGTTAGAGACAAGAAAAAAAAAAAAAACATCTGCTTTCAGTGCTTTCCTCATAACTATCTCTGCAGCAAAAAAAAAAAAAAACCTCCCTGATACCCTGATACTTTATCCCATGCTCTTCTGATGAAGACAAATGCATTTGTGCTGCACCTCATTTGAGGTTTTCAGCGAGGGTACACTAAGCTGGAGTCAGGCCCCGATCAATTGACAGGCAAGGCACCGCGTGGGCAGCCAATCCCCCGGCTGAGTACTCCAGTATCAGGGTGTGGACAAAAAGCATTAGGCCAAGAGTGAAGACGTGCAGAATGGATAAACCACAGGCTGTACATTTTACTCTCCGTATGTCAATTATCTGCAAATACTCAAACAGACGGCTTAGGGTGATGTTTAAAGATTCAGACTGTGTTTATTACCCACAGCAAAGTCAGCTGACTTGACTCTTAGGGGCTATGTTTTCGTGCTGTTTTTTATCTTTTCTTTTTTGATGTTGCACACCCTCATTTGTGGCCTCTTTTGTCGGGGAGATGAATAAACGGCCTCAGCAGCTCTAAGCTTTGGTATCTGTTTTAGAGCACCAACCTGCAGACGGGGTGATGTGCTTTGGGATGGCTGTATTTGGGTTAGGAGGATTCATGTTTGTGTCAGGACCACAGGATGACCTGTCTCTTCCAGAGAAGAGCAAAGTGATGAGTTGTGACTTTACTTGTCCGGCAGTCATATATTTGACTCCAGTGTCTGTCAGGTTCTGCCTGGCACCTGGCTACCAATCTGCTATAGTTCAGAAGGAGACAGGGTGAAAATGAACATTAAATATTGATTTCAGGTTGTATCACAGACTGGGGCATCCTTACTGTTATGTTGGCGCTTTTCTTGGTGGCTACATTTGCTGTTATTTTTTTGTTGTTACAGTTGTTTATCAGGGAAAAATGTAATTATGCAACCAATTCTGCAAAAAGTAAGGAAAGCATATGCCACTGTAAACTCTAACTTTGACTCATCTAGCCTTCATCCTTCTGCAACTTTGTGATAAATATGGCGTTTTATTCTATCATTGGTTTTAGAAATCCTTCTTCAACAGTCTGATCGCTTTGTTCTTCCTGCTGTGTGGTGGTAAACTGAGCAGTTAGTCTGTTAAACGAGATCCTCTTTTGCAGGTTAGATCATCCAAGAGAGAATCTAGATGAGTGATTCCTGCACTGAATTGAGGGAATGGTGCAGTTCACTGCTTCCATTTCCATTAATGGTAATGATTGATAATGTGGCTCCAAATGCGCAATTTCCTCAGTGTGTTGTAGAGACTGTGTGTGTGTGTGTGTTGGCTTGTTTTACTATATTTGTGGGGTTCGAAAACTGGGAGCTCACTATACTTGTGGGGTCCAGTTTAAATGGCTGTTTGAGGGTAAAGACTTGGTTTTAGGGTTAGAATTGGGTTTAGGGTTAGGGTCAGGGTTGGGATTTCACATTCACTTGTGATAGTTAAGGTTAGGGTAAGGGGCTAGCAAATGCACTATGAGTAAATATCATGATACAAGGATGTGTGTGTGTGGACAAGTTTTACTTCATTCACTGGGTCCAAAAAACAGGAACCCATTATACTTGTGGCGTCCGACAGCTTTATGGGAACCAAAATGCTGGCCCCTACAAGTTTCAATGGCTGTTGGGGGGTTAAAGTGATTCTGATTATTTGACGTGGGGTTGTGTGAGGTACTTATCTGTAGTCACTGTATTAGGCTGCCTGCAGTAGATTTGCATCAGTCTGCCCCCAGTTTGGAGAAGCAGCTTGGAGCACAGGCACAGGAGCTGAGTGATGTGCTGCTGTGAACGGGGCCATCCACAACAACTCTGCAAATTAACAAATGCCCACAGAAAAATGCTAATATCAGTTAAAGTGCACGCTATATTTTGAATATTTTCACCACTTCATCTTGCCATCAAGATTTTTCTTTTAGAACTACAGTTTGTAAACTGTTGAACTACTGTATTCCTACACACAAAAAGCAACTACAGCAGTGCCTGCTGTAGTTGCATTACTCTGCAGATCAGCTGTTTGAGTCAAACAGAGCTAAGCGTAGTTGTGCCTCTGCATAGGAATATGGTTTTCAGTGTGTGTGTGTGTGTGTGTGTGTGTGTGTGTGTGTGTGTGTTTTCACCATTGTTTCAATTGTCAAAATGTAAACTTTAGAGATCATGAATTATATCCACTGACACCCCACTTCAAAGAACATTAAATATCAGTTTGCAGTGTACAAGGCTTGCTGTTTGGATACTCTCGCAAAAAGTAAAGAAAAATGTAGCATACACCGCTTTGCAAGCGTAGTTTCACCTGTGGATACTGAGGTTTTAACTTCTGGCTTGGTTTAGTCATTCAAACCTGTGGAAACGACAACATATCAGACAACTGTCAGCAGCAGAACAGTAAAGTTTTTGACTGTACATTGTTATCCCTGGTGTTTAGCACTGTCCACAAAACTTCATCAAGAAAGAAATAGGAATTCCATGTGTGATCTACTGGGGACTAAGATCAGATTTTGATCTTTTTAACTGAGAATGTATCTTAGAGGAATGAGGGAAATATCTTTCCTCACACTTGTTTCCTGTGAGAGAGAGAACTTTTCTTGTACTGTAGAGAACACAAATAATGAACTCTCCTCGGGTGCAGGTTCACATCCACCTACAAATCCTTTACAGTTTTGGTCTTTTGAATACTTAGAGAGTAGTTTCAGAGAATCTCACCATATTTCAGCCAGCTATTGAACTACCTAAAGCTGTGAGGTTCTGCCGTAAGTGCCAGTGGACCTGGTCTATCTCTGGTGAATTCTAAGTTGGAAGCAGCTATGTAGCAACACGTGCTCACTGCCGGAGGGAGCACTTTCATACTGCACTGCAGCAGCCTTCTGCCAGACATGGATGGCGCCTCTGCATATCATCACCTTAAATCATATTCCCTCTGATCACTGCAACACACGTGCCCTCAGATGCAACAGTCTGGGATTTAAAACTAAAAAAAAAAAAAGTTTTACTTTGTACTGCATATTTATAATTTAATGGAATGGAAATGAAATACGACAAATGAATGAACTCTGCTTTTCCTCTTCACCTCCCAAGTCCAACCTTCTGGCTACCTTTTCACTGTGGAAATAGCTTTCAGAGAAAGTGCCCTTCAGGGTTTCCTGCTGGCATTACCTGTGGCACTTGCTTTTCCCTTCGGCCAAGGGCATTTTCCCCATGTCACAGCAGGTTGTGGAGAGGCTTCTGACACAAACCCCAAACTGCTTAATGAACCCAAAGGATCCACGGGGCATCTTAAAAGCACTACAGGGCAGCAATGGCACTCAAGTCAGCTTCTTGCACTGTCTAAGAGCATTATTTCAGCTCTTTCTAATGTACTCTGGGGCTCAAGCTGCAAGAATGACCTGACCCAAATGAAACCATTCTATCTTTTCAACTCTCCCCATGGAACCATAACAACAAATCCAGCCAGGAAAGTCATGGCTCTGAGTCTTCTCAAGCCTTTTAAGACCACTGACACAGCATGCAGTGCAAGTATTTATGCTCTCTACTGCAATATTAGTTTTGTTTCTTTGCCACTGGTATTTGGTCAAGTGCTTTGATACCACTCTTAACAGCTGATGATGCAGTTTCATCAAAGACATAGCCAACTCTGCTCTGTGTTGGGGGTGGGGAGCAGGGTAGCTCCTGCACGTGGATATGAGCAGTGTTGTTCCCACTGTGAGCATGGTGCAGCCAGCCACACCCAGCAAAGTGCCTGCTGTTATAATCTCCATTGTGAAACCTCAAGGGAGTGTTGATGCATGGTAGATTAAACAAAGTGCTCACTCGAGAATGAATGAGATTTACAAAGTAACTGTCACCTGTGCAGTAAATGGATTCAATGTTAATCAGAACTAAGTGTATGGAGACAGATGGGAGGGTGCATTTAGCGATTGTGTTACCTACATGGTGAGTATATGCTTTAAACTGGAAATTGGCTCTTGCTTTAGGACACATGTTGGATAGCATTACTGCGGAGCCCAACAGCAGGGTTCAGTTGTTGAAATGGCCACTATGATGTGCATCTGAAATACTCACCTTCTGATGTGTTTATGGTCAATGACCCTGTCATCAGCTATGACAACTCAACTGGCCCATGTAGGAAGCTATGTCTGTGTTGTAGTCTGAGTGGGCAAACTCTTGTTACTTCTGATGCAGCGGATCTCTAAAACCCACAATTTGTCCATCTGAGATCATGATGCTCCCCCTCATCCCTAATGTCTGCTGATCACTACTTTGATGATGTTTCTGCCTCCCTTGCAGTCTTCTGCCTTAACCTCAAAAGACCATGAACAAATCAGACGATCATCCTGTGATGCCTCTCAGGCTCCTTCCAGTCCTGCTGCAGTCATGTCAGTGGGTCCTAATCTAGGCCCCTTACACTGCATTAAATTACACCTGGATGTATTGCCAGCTATCAGTTGAAATGATATGTGTTGACAGATTTGGCTGTTATTCCTTTATTCATGCATTTCTTTACCAGGTTTCAATTGCTGTTATTTTCCTAAGAGTTGCTTATTCTGCTGTTTAATTTCTTTTTAAAGGAGTTAATTATCAGTTGTGAAAAATGTGGCTGGTATTGTTTTCACATTGTGAGTCTGTGCCTGTGTGTTTGTGTATGTCATCATGACAAAATGTGCTCCGGAGACACCTACTGTAGCTGAAACTGCCACAGAGGAGGGTGTTAATATGTCTGTCTGTCGACATATTTTGCCACCACAATACTGTCATAACCATAGCCTGTAAATAAAGATGGACGTAGCCCCCATGATATCACCCATAGGTTTTTGAAGAGTGGTTCTGAAGTTCAGAGTGGGCTGCTCTGCAGTCACCAACTTGGCAATGCCTGACTCCACTTAACTAATCCAAAAATGAGCAAAGAAGTGGGGTGTGTGTGGAGTTGAGACTCTGGGGCAAGCATACACCCACACTCCTGTCACTCAAAGCAACACACCCTCAATTATACATAACTATAAGGCTTAATAAAATTTGAAGTAATAAAAATGTATTGATTAAGGGGAATAAGCTGTAGAGAAATTAACCATTTTTGTACCAGGCTGTAAACATGTATTTCTACTGTAAAGTTGACTATTTTAACATGGGAGTCTATGGGGATTGACTCATATTTGGAACCAGCCTCAAGCGGTCATTTGAGGAACTGCGGTTTTTGGCAATTGTGTGCTCACTTCATTTTCACAAGCGTGGTCACAAGCATGCAAGATACAGCCACATAACTTTAACGGTGTGTAATTGACATCAAGATGAAGGCCAAGTTTGAAGAAGGTTGTGGTCCGACCTATAAGAACTGAGTGCTCATGTAATAATGCAGTAATAAACTACTGAGAACTCATGGCCACGGCTGGGGTAATAGATGGTTGTGATATTGTCAGCGATGGGACTTGATGTGGCTGGTGACACCTATCAACATTCTGATGTGGCCAGAAAAGTCTGTTTAAGCAATTTGGCCTTAATATGATAGGAAGTGAAGCATCGAGCTTAAGCAGAGCAAGCACAAGAGGACGTTTGCTCTTGACGCTAAGAGGGTTTCACAGCATATTTAATTCAGAGCAGGTGATGCTCATTAAATATGCATGCTTTGGCTATTATCTTGGAAATCACAAGCCTACTGGAGAGAAGTGGCTGTAACAAAGCGCACTTTCAGATTTCTGCTCATTACAGTGTATGGTACAGCTGCAAATCTCTATGTGTGACCATAGGAGGAGAGTAAATACACTACATCATTGTGAAGGATGCCCTCTAAGGTACCAGCATCATCTCCCTCATCGCCTAATGTGTCTGAAATATTATGAAGAGGAAACTATATGAAACTCTCAGGTCTGAGAGTTTCTTTCTCCCACTGATAAGAGATAAAAATGTTTTACTTGAGGCCATTCAGTACAGATCTGTACTTGCTGCACCAGCCCACTTGCCCCTCTTCTATTAGTTACCCTCCTGAGAGGCAGAGAACAGCAGCTGTCCTCAGCCAATCATCCATCACTGTGTCCTCTGGGTGTGGGCGCAGGAAAAGAGCAATGAGCAGCAATCCTATCTATCAGCCTCCAGAAGCAGTGAGGCCGAGTTCAACTTGGTAATGAATTTAGTCCACAAACAACAGGTTTCACCAGAACTCATTTATAGTGTCCTAGCTTTAAATTTTAATGTATTTTTTTTACTCTGTTTTCACTCAACACTTCTTAAAATCCTCTTCAGTTCGCCAATGTTTTATTTATGTGGACTAATTTGCAGCTGTGGTGCTGTGGGTTTGTCCTGGAGAGCATCATTGTGGCAGCATTGACGGTGCTGTCAGTTTTCAGTCATCTGTAAATCAACCATAAATCATACATGCCAAGCTCTCCAAACATGAAAGGCTCTCTCTGATTTATTTGTGTCGTATTTCTACCTTAACATGATCTGTTTTACATTTATCTATTGATGCATGACCATGATGTCTGCTGGTTCTGGGGTCTGTTCATAAGCAGATGCATTTTCAGTCCACTTTAGAGTTGTTCTGGTAACATACTCAGTGGCTTAGTTTTGTATGATAATGGTATGTAGCTACAAGAGAAACATCCCGGTCACTCCTGTGGTGGGCAGCATATCTTCTCTCATAGCTGCATCAGAGTCAGACGTCTCCGTCAGTAATTTTTGTGAAATCTTCCTCACACTCTGTTTATTTCCATTTGCATAGTTGGGTTTGAATTAAACTTCTCCACTCATGAAAATATTTTTTCACGGCTCTGGGGTTTACATTACTGGGTTTATTAAAAGTATAACATTCACAGAAAAATTTATTTTCTTCAGCTTTCTTCAGTACATAATTCTGAAGAAAACATATTGGAAGCCTCTAACGCGACCTAAAGGCTATAAATAAAATATCGCCATCACTTACAACAGTCTAAATTCTGCATACAGTAAACACTTTTGGGCTAAATATGTAAATTATATACACTGCATTATTTTTATGAACAAAACTGAGTTCTACCACCTAGATGCTGCACATGCGCTTTGCATTGTGGGTTTAATGTCACTGGTGTCAGGTCCCACAAAGTGGCAGGCAAGAACCCAATAGCACAACACAGAAACAGTTCAGGTGAAGGAACGGTGTTTAATAACAAGCCAAAGTGAAACCAGGTAGTCAATCCACGTAGCAAACAAATCCAGTAGGAGCAGGCAAAAGGGAAGGTCCAAAGTCCAAAAGGTAGGTCAAAACACGAACAGACAGGAACAGGATCAGGATGAGGATAACGGGATGCTGGAGAGCTAGGTAAACACACTAGACAATCTGGCAAAGAACTGAGGGAAATGGACCGGTATATATACTAAGGGCTGATTAGCTGATGAGGAGCAGGTGAGTGAGGGGGTGGGGCAGGCCAGGCCAGGTGAATGAAATCAGCAGGTAATGCAGAGCAGGAGGGAGTGGCAGAGTCTGAAATAATAAGAGAGTTAGTGTGGCAAAACAGGAAACAGACAAATGAAAAACTAAAGCCTGGCTGAAGTTGTGACAGAACCCCCCCCCTCAAGGGACGGCTCCTGACGTCCCAGAAAAAGAAAACAAACACAAAAAAAAAAAAAAAAATCCAAACAGAGTAGGTGGGTGGAGGGGGTCTGGAGGAGGGCTAAAACTCCTCATAGTCCCACTAAGACTCCTCTTCATCCGAGATGTTGTGCCGAGGTGAAGTAGCGAGTCCCTGACAGGTGTTTCCAGGAGGTGGTGTGGTCCTGGACGGTTGATCGGGATGTTGTTGGTGGAAATCAGCGATGAGGTCCGGGTCAAGAATGTGCCGCGCCGGAACCCACGACCTCTCCTCCGGACCATAGCCCTCCCAGTCCACCAGGTACTGGAGACCTCTCCCACGGCGGCGGGACCGAACCAGGCGTCGGACAGAAAATGCTGGATCTCCATCGATGAGACGGGGAGGGGGAGGGGGAGGGACTGTCGGAGCCAACGGACTCTCATGGACTGGCTTGATCCTAGAGACGTGGAAGGTCGGGTGGATCCGCATGGAGCGTGGGAGTTGGAGTCTTACTGCAGCAGGATTAATTATCCGCTGGATCGGGAACGGTCCAACAAATCGGGGAGCCAGCTTCTTTGACTCCACCCGCAGAGGCAGGTCCCGGGTGGAGAGCCAAACCCTCTGACCGACCTTGTAGTCATGGGCTGTGGACCGCCGTCTATTAGCTGCCGCAGAGTGACGCCTCCCTGAACGCAGAAGAGAGGACCGTGCCTGGACCCAGGTCCTGCGACAGCGATGGATGAAGGCTTGAACCGAGGGGCAGGAGACTTCCCTTTCCAGGGCTGGAAAGAGAGGGGGCTGGTACCCATATGCACACTGGAATGGGGAAAGCTGGTTAGCGAATTGTGGGCGTACTCCACCCACAGGAGTTGCTGGGACCAGGACGATGGATTCCGTGAAACCAGGCAGCGCAGAGCCGTTTCCATCTCTTGGTTCATCCTTTCACTCTGTCCATTGGTCTGTGGATGGAATCCAGAGGAGAGACTAGCTGTGGCCCCCACCAGGCTGCAGAACTCCCTCCAGAAGACCGAGGTAAACTGGGGACCCCGGTCGGACACTACGTCGACTGGGAGGCCATGCAGGCGGAACACCTGTAGCAGCACCAACTGGGCAGTCTCTTTGGCTGACGGCAACTTAGGCAGGGGCACAAAATGTGCCATCTTGCTGAACCGGTCCACTACCGTAAGGATGACCGTGTGGCCCTGGGAAGGAGGAAGACCAGTGACAAAATCCAGCGAGATGTGGGACCAGGGATGATGTGGAACCGGGAGGGGCCGAAGGAGCCCTGCAGGTGCCTGATGTGAGGCCTTGTGCTGATTGCAGATGAGACAGGCCTTAACAAAGTCACTTGCATCCTTAGCCAATGTGGGCCACCAGAACCGCTGGGAGAGGAAGTCTCGTGTGCGCTGGGATCCGGGATGGCAGGTGAGCTTGCTGGAGTGGGCCCACTGCAGGACTTCCGACCTCAAGGCCTCCGGAACGTAGAGGCGGTTGGGGGGGCAGGCACTAGGACCAGCCTGACCCCCTGTAGCCGCTCTTACCCTTTCTTCCATGTCCCAGGTAAGAGTGGCCACCACACAAGGAGGTGGAAGAATGTTGGCTGGCTCCCCCCTGAATCTCCTCCCTTCTGGAACTGGCGAGACAGGGAGTCCGGCTTGGTGTTGCGGGACCCCGGCCGATAGGAGAGAGTGAAGCAGAACCGGATGAAAAACAGGGACCAGCGGGCTTGGCGAGAGTTCAGTCTTTTGGCTGTGCGTATGTATTCTAAATTTTTGTGATCAGTCCAGACTATAAATGGTACCTTCGCACCCTCCAACCAATGTCTCCATTCCTCCAAGGCCAACTTTACCGCCAGCAATTCTCTGTTGCCGATGTCGTAGTTCCTCTCAGCTGTGGACAGGCGCCTAGAAAAGAAGGCACAGGGATGTACCTTCTGGTCGGAGGCAGACCGTTGTGAGAGCACCGCCCCCACCCCCACGTCAGAAGCGTCCACCTCCACCATGAACTGGCGGTCGGGATCCGGCAGCTGGAGAATGGGCGCTGTGGTGAACCTGAGGGGGTCCTGAAGGCGGCCTCGGCTGCTGGGTTCCAGCGGAACGGCACCTTGGAGCTGGTGAGAGCAGTGAGGGGAGCGGCCACGGAGCTGTAGTTTCGGATGAAGCGGCGGTAGAAGTTGGCAAAACCCAGGAAGCGTTGGAGCAGTTTACGGGAGTCAGGAACAGGCCAGGAGGTGACTGCTGAGACCTTCGCCGGGTCCATCTGGAGACTGCCCTTGGCCACGACGTACCCCAGGAACGAGACTGTAGATGCGTGGAACTCGCACTTCTCCGCCTTGACAAACAGGGAGTTCTCGAGGAGACGTTGGAGCACAGACTGAACATGGATGATGTGCTCTTCTCGAGACTTGGAAAAAATCAAGATGTCATCTAGGTAGACGAACACAAACCGGTTGAGCATGTCCCGAAGGACATCATTGACCAGAGCTTGGAAGATGGCAGGGGCGTTGGTGAGGCCGAAGGGCATTACAAGTGCCCCGAAGGGGTGTTGAATGCTGTCTTCCACTCGTCCTCCTCCCTGATGCGGACCAGGTGATAGGCGTTGCGAAGGTCGAGTTTGGTGAAGATGGTGGCCCCCTGGAGCAACTCAAAGGCAGACGAGATGAGTGGCAGCGGGTAGCGGTTCTTGATGGAGATATCATTAAGTCCTCGGTAATCAATGCGGGGCCTTAAAGTCTTGTCCTTCTTCTCCACAAAGAAGAAACCGGCTCCTGCGGGAGAGGAAGATGGGCGGATGATGCCTGCTGCCAGGGAGTCGTTGATGTAGACCTCCATCGCCTTTCTCTCGGGAGCCGACAGCGAGTACAGGCGGCCTTTGGGTGGAGATGTGCCAGGCTGGAGGTCGATAGAGCAGTCATATGGCCGATGAGGAGGTAAAGACAACGCTTTAGATTTACTGAACTGTGGTACTCTGGTGGCACCCCGGAGATGTCAGGTGGTGGACTGGAAGGGGACGACTGGGGTGGAGACGAGGCTTGTTTCAGGCAGGTGCGATGACAAGTGGTTCCCCACTCACGGATGACCCCCCGTTCCCAGTCAAAGTTGGGGTTGTATTGACGAAGCCATGGATATCCCAGAATGAGAGGCTGACTGGGGGAGTTCAGGATGTGAAACTGGGCCAACTCGTAATGGTTCCCTGACAGCAGCATGGGTATCTGGGCGGTCTGGTGCGTGACCGTCCCCAGGACGTGGCCATCAAGAGCTCGCACAGAAACCGGGCCAGACAATGGAACCCGCTCAAGCCCCAACTGCTGTACCAGTCCCTCATCGATGATGCAGGCGTCTGCCCCAGAGTCTATTAACACGGCCAGGGTGCGAGGACCATTGGAAAAGAGCAGGCGGGCTGAAAGTCGTGGCCGTAGAGAAGACTGCGTCGTCGTAGGGCTCACCAGTACCTCCTCGATTACGGGCGAGCCTGGTCTTTTACTGGGCAGGTCAATTTGTAATGTCCACCCTTGCCACAGTACATACAGAGGTTTCCCTGCCTGCGTCGTTTGCGTTCCTCTGGCGTGAGGGAAGCACGGCCCAGCTGCATTGGCTCAGACTCCACCGTTGGCCCCTCAGTGGAGTGACTGACCCCCCCTGTGGTCTGGAAAATTGACTGGCGTCTCTCCCGACGACGTGCCTGGAAGCGCAGGTCAATCTGGATGGCCAACTCGATGACCCCATCCAACGTCAGCGGAACTGTGTGGGAGACCAGTCCATCTTTAACGTAGTCCGCCAGTCCGTGGAGAAAAGCGTCTACCAGAGCCTTGGAGTTCCACCTGCTTTGGCGGGCCTTGGTGCGGAAATCAATAGAATAATCCGCCACCGTGCGGTCTCCCTGCTGCATGCCCATGAGTCCCCGTGCAGTCTCTGATCTGGCGGCCCCCAAGCCAAAAACCTTGCGCAGCTCCTCAGCAAACAACTGGAAAGAGGAGCAGGCTGGAGACTGACTCTCCCACTCAGCGGTTCCCCACAGACGAGCTCTACCTGTGAGGTGGTTGATGGTGAACGCTACTTTAGCTTGTTCAGAGGCGAAAGTGTGAGGCTGGAGGGAGAACAGCAAAGAACAGTTCACAAGGAAGGGGCTGCAGGTTTCTGGGTCGCCATCATAGCGCTCAGGGGTCCCCACCCGGGGCTCAGGAGAAACATCGGGGAGTGGTGGAGCTGCTGCCGGTGCGTGAGCCGCAGGACTCATGAGTCGCGCAGTTAGCTGCTGCATCTGTTCAGCTAATGCCGTTAGCGCCCGTGTATTAGCCTCCGCCGCCTGCCTGGCTTCCATTGCGGCAGCGGACATCATGGCCTCGTGCTGCTGGAGGACGCCCTCAATGTTCTCGAGGCGGCTCAGCGCAGAAGGATTGTGTGCTGGGTCCATTCTTGGCCAGATTGTACTGTCAGGTCCCACAAAATGGCAGGCAAGAACCCAATAGCACAACACAGAAACAGTTCAGGTGAAGGAACGGTGTTTAATAACAAGCCAAAGTCAAACCAGGTAGTCAATCCACGTAGCAAACAAATCCAGTAGGAGCAGGCAAAAGGGAAGGTCCAAAGTCCAAAAGGTAGGTCAAAACACGAACAGACAGGATCAGGATCAGGATCAGGATCAGGATCAGGATAACGGGATGCTGGAGAGCTAGGTAAACACACTAGACAATCTGGCAAAGAACTGAGGGAAATGGACCGGTATATATACTAAGGGCTGATTAGCTGATGAGGAGCAGGTGAGTGAGGGGGCGGGGCAGGCCAGGCCAGGTGAATGAAATCAGCAGGTAATGCAGAGCAGGAGGGAGTGGCAGAGTCTGAAATAATAAGAGAGTTAGTGTGGCAAAACAGGAAACAGACAAATGAAAAACTAAAGCCTGGCTGAAGTTGTGACAACTGGTGTGAATCTTTGCAGCAATGGCACAAATTTATCAAACACTATCATCATTTGCGTAGTTGGAAGTTTTGATTTTTAGAAGAACAGTCTCAGCAAAGTATCTACTAAACATTATGTTTATATGCAACTAAACTACAACAGCAAATATGTTTTTGAGGAAACCTAATTGCAACCTGATTATGTTTTCCATCAATGTCAGTCAGCAAGCTTTATGTAAGTCAGAGTGATGAAGTTACACTATTGCACAGCCAGTACAGTCTTTGTCTTTTGTGAGCTTTTCAGAAGACATGACAGTTATAAACTTAGGATTTTATCAGTGCAGAGCAGCAACTAGGAAATGGCTTGGAAGTTAAGAATGTAATCTCAAAGGACCACGTTTCAGTCCCTGTTTCATACTTGTTCCATTGTCTGACAACAGAAACAGAAAAACATGTAAATGAGAACAGCTTTACTGGGAATTCATCTGTATTAAAATACTCCATATGTGAGCACAGAGAGTAGGAGAGAAGCAAACAGATAAAGGGCTGAAACCAGATAAAACTAGATGATGTCATGAACATGCTAATTAGCGTATTACATCATCTAAGAATATTTAGCAACTCTTTAGCAGGCTTTAGATACTTTCTGTTGAAAGCAGTTGTTCACAGCAGTTCCACAGCTACCTTCTCAATTTTGCACATTAATCACACATGGTCCAGGCATGTACTGGGTTTTAACCTACAGTTGTACGCTGACTTCAGACACAATGTGTTTATTTACATTTAACAAAAACCATGTTCTTTAACCTAACCACAGACAAACTCTGCTCTGCTCAAAGTTGCCTCTGACTCCTCTAATGCAGCCAGCGATGATGTTTCCAACAAACTGTAATTGCTGTTGCACTTTTGTCACATATAAATATAATTTCTATAGAACACAGGGCACAAAATGCTATTCTGCCTGATGCCGCCCAAGTAGCCTATTGTATATACACTGTCTATAGTGACCAATTAATCAATGAATCAGTTAAACTAATCAATTCATTCAGCAAGCTAAGAAAGAATTTTGATTTGAATAAAAAGACCTCATTACTGCCAAGAATAATTGTGATTCTAGCATTTGTTTTTTTACAGTGACAATGCTGCAGTTTTACTACTGAATACAGGAAGCAATAATGTGTGTGCAAATTGTATTTTTGGTGTACAGTTGGGCTGAACACGAAAAGACATCTTCATACTCTCTGGACTGAGACATGGGAACATGGGTGAAAGCTCCCATGCTTTTATGAAGGTCTTCTACTGGGCTTTTAGTGTGATGGGGGCAGTGATGGAGCTGCCTCCATCTTCTTCAGAAAGCCTGAGAGCATCCAGCAGCACAGAGCAAATCATTCAAGGCACCTTAGTTTCACCACATGGGAAAGAAGCAGCCTCATTTTTACATGAAAATATTTTTAGCATGAATATGGAATCATTTTTATGATGCATGTGTGTAGCATGGGGAAAATGATGTGTTTTGAAACTGATTCCTAAGACTTCAGACTTTTATCTTTTCACAGGAGCTCATCTGTCAGGAGCTCCGCCTGATATGACTTTATTCAGCAAATTGAATAGGTGTATCCAGCTTATCAGAAAACGGCTCTCACACACTGTAGAGCTCATACTGATGAGTGCTTCAGCTTGAGGCTGATCACAATGACAGGAATATCCCCATACTTTTCTCTATTACAGTGGCTGGAAAAACTAAGTGAACTCTTTGGAATTATCTGAATTCATATATAAATGAGTCTTAAAATATGGCCAGATCTTCATCTAAGTTACAATTATGAACAAACACAATCTAATAACACACAAATCATAGTATTGTTTTTGTACATATTGATACAAACATTCAGAGCGGGAAAAGCATGCAAACGTCTCAGCTAATGACATCAACCAGACTGGGCATGTGGGTCAGAGCAACTTTAACTTAAAGACACTCAAGAAACACTCAAAGATTTTGAGTTTTTTCTTAATTCACAAAAAAAAACAAACAAACATTTGCTGATGTGAACCATACATCAGAAGAAAGAGATCTCAGAAGACTCTTGTGATCAAGAATCGTTGATCACAGAGTTATCTCAAAGAGCCTAATTCATGTTTGTAAATGAAATGATTTAGTTCTGTGGCTACTCTGGGCAGCGAGTTAAGATGACTCCAAAATCACCAACGCAGAATGATCAATGAGGTAAAATGAACCTCAGAGTGAGAGATGAAGGATTAAAGGACTCATCGGAACTGGTTAACATCTCTGTTCATGAGTCTATTACATGCAGATCATTGTGCATGGTCGCATGGAAGATGTGTGTCCTGCCATGGGCGCCACAGAGGAAGCTGCTGCTCTCAAAATAAAAACATCTCTGCATTTGAAGTATGACAAAGAGTTCCTTGAAAATGTTTTGTGGACTGATGAAACTAAGGTTGAATTGTTTGGGGGGAACACACAGCACTGTGTATGCTGTAAAAAGGCCACTGCATACCAACATGAAAACCTAACCCCAAAGGTGAAGTACAGTGGAGGAAGCTTCATGATTTGGGGCTTTGTTGCATCTGGGCCTGGACAATTTCACATCATCAAGGGGAAAATGAATTCCCAAGATTATCAAGGATAATGTCAGGGTGGTTGTCTGTGTGATGCAGCAGGACAATGACATCAAACTAAATCTACTAGTGGAGTGGAGCCCAGACCTCAATCCAGTAGGGATGCTGTGTAATGAACTGAAGAGAGCTGCTCACACCGAACATCCTGAGAATATGTCTGCGCTGAAGAATTTCTATAGGAAGGACGGTCCAAAATTCCTCCTGAACATTGTGCAGGGCTGATCAGCAGCTCGTTTGAGGTTATCGCTGCAAAAGGAGGTTCGACCGGTCATTAAACCCAAGGATTTACTTGCTTTTTCCACCAGCACTGTGAATGTTTAATGGGTGTGTTCGATAAAGACACAAAAGATCATAGTTATTTGTGTGATAGATCAGATCACATCTTCAGCAAGAATAATGCAGAAAAGCAGGTAATTTCAAAGGGTTCACATACTTTTTTCTGCCACTGTATTTATTCAGCTCCTGGCTCTGATGCAGCCCTTTAAAGTTCCTCTGTTGGACTAATTAGATCTGTGCTGGCTTATCCCTCTGACTATTGTGGTGGTTATGGAAGCTTGCCTACTGGGACACACTATTTCTCACACAGTAAGCATCTTATTTTCCCTAGATATCACTGCTGATATAGCTGTAGTGGGAGCAACAGTAAAGTATTAGCTGTTATATTCTTAATTGCCTGCAAACAGCTTGTGAGGCATCTTGCCCAGTGACACGCTGTGAGAGAGGCTCGGAAAATAGAAAAAGAGTATGTCGTGGCCACAGCCATTTCCATGTATTTTTAATTCCAATTTTCGGTGCATCAGTTTCTAACAAAAGAGGCAAACTGATGCTTTGAAATGAAACTTTTGCCATACTTTAAACCTGCGCTCACAGTCTGTGCTGCAGCTGCCTTCCCTTTGACACTATGCACTGAATGTTCTCAGTAGCCTGCCACTTATTTGCCTTCTTTATCTGAGCATTGAAGTCCATTTGACCTGCATGTCTGTGGAGCGTGGCAGGAAACTGGGGCGCCTGGGCGAAGCCGACACGAACGTTGTGGGAATTCAACAAAGAAGACAAACAGAACCTGTGTCATTCTTGCTGCGACAGGGCAGCGCTCATGTGATCACAGCCAAGCTGCATCACGCCGTGACGGATGGAGGACAGTTGCACCCTTCTCCCTGCAGTGAGCCATCCCACCTGACTCATTTGCTTGACCTTGACAACAAAGTCACCGTGACTCCGGCAGTGTGGATGTAAGCACCCTCGGGAGACAGCCTAACCACGGCAGTCACTAATCCACCCTGTAAGAAGCCTCTTCCACTGCCTCCCTACGGCCTGCTCATTAGGAGAGGTTGTGTGCACTTGTGTTGACAGGTTCTGCAGCATGTGAACAGGGCATAACTTAACAAAAACAAAGATAAAAAACACTGTCAGGTGTTGTACAAATGAGTGGAGGCTGTTCTTTTTTTATCTTGTACGGTCAGAGCTATTCTCTTGTTTTCTACGACTTGACCTAATTATCAACAAACAAAGAGGATTGTCTTTAATTAGAAATCTTTAGTTTAAACCCTTTACACCTTTACTCTCAGTCATTCCTATAGATTTTATGAACAATGAATTTTAAAACACTGAATTCTAATTAAATTTGTGCTGCTCTTTGTCACTGTATGATAACATGATGGCCGTTGCACAATTATAAATGTATCTATCAGCCCTCATTCCTCCACTATGAGAAAACAAAGCCCTCAGGATGATACGTCCATGGAAACAGCCTGTATTGCTGCAGACCTGCATGATAATTAGTGTGATGTTAGCTGTCTTTCTCCAGCATATGGCACATTAAGATTAAATATGCATGCTTTGCTTTGACATTTACCCAGTGTCTCTCAAGATGCAACACCTGCCTGTTTGGAGAAAAATAAAACTATAACCTATAGGAGCATTAAAGCTGAATTATGCCTATACTAGACTGCTTTCATGTTTTTCATTCAGGCTTTGTTTTCTTCTGATCACAGAAGAATCATTTCGGCTTTTCAACAGCAAGCTTTGATTCGATTTCTCTTGACCACATAATAAATATTTTACAACATAAACAGACAGTCATTAATTGTTGTTCTTTGTTTCTTTGTTGGGTTTTTTTCTGTTCTCTGTATCAAAGGGTTAATGGTAACAGCTTTGTAATTCCACATCCCAGTGCACAAAGTTGTCCGGGTATGGATTACTGCTGCTCCATAGGTGTTGCCTTCAATAAGTGACGGACAAATCCACTTATTATGCAGTTGGACCGAAGAGACTGCTGCCCTGCTGAAAGAGCTGTTGTGTTAAGCGTGCAATGAAAGGTATGTTTTGTGCTGTATACTGCACCTATGATGTAAAAAACACAGAAGCACCGTGTGGGCTGAGGTACAAGGTCAAGAACATAGCTCCATAGTTGGAAATTTGTTGAAATTAGAAGCAGTTTTTCCAAATGACTGAAAGCAACTATAAATAGTCAGCTTCAACAGCACTCACATTTTACTGTAGATTTAAGCTGATGTGAAAACTTGATAAACATAAAGTAGACCTTGTGTCTATTCAGAATTTGGGTTTGTGCTCCTTCATTGTAAAAACACTTTAACAAATGCACCTTTAGCACTGAGCTCTGCACAGCTTGCTCTACATGTTGCTGTTTTGTTGCTTGTCCAAAATGTTTAGATGTTCAGCTCCTCTGGCTCACCGTCGCTTAGCAACAACAACTATGTGTGTTTACTTTTGTGTGATGTCTTGAACTTGTTTATAGTATTGATGTGGCTTTTTTTTTTTTTTCCTTTTTTTACATTTCATTGAATATATGGCACATTGTCTACAATATTTTTGATTGGGGTCCAGGTGGGAAAGAGGTGCTATGGCAAAGAAATGAAGAGGTGTTAATTTCACACAAGAAGTAAAGTGTTAAATTTAAACTGTTATTTTGATATCGGATGGTACGAAGTTGGTCCATTTCCTGCCCTGTCTGATCAGGTACAGACTGGATCTGGAGGGGGGCACTGTAGGTGACTCATTAAATCCCAGTGGGTACTGCTGCCTGTACAAAAATAGATCTAACGCTCAGTCTGACAACAGTATGATTTTACATCAGGTTTGCTGTTGCTTTACTTTTCCTTTTTTTCTCCAACCCTAGTCTGAATAATCTGTATTGGCTCGTCAATAATTCAGCAGCATTGCAACGGGGTATGGTGACTCAAAGCAGGAGGCGGCTGGAAACATTTTAAAGCCGTCTACTGTATCTTACAGGGCTGCGTGTTGGAAAGGGACTGATTTGTTATGAAGAGAAAACAGCCATTAAAGCATTCAGTTGCAGCATGACACAAATACTCTTGTGGCACCACTAAAGAAGAAGGGCCGGTTGGTTCCTCACAAGCATTGTTCGACATCCTGTGCTCCATGGGAGCTCTGTGCTGGTGCTGTAGAGGTGTTGTCTGCTCTGCCCCCAGGGTGAACACTCCTCTCAACACACAGATCCAGGCATGGTTTGATATCTCCCCTCCACAGCTTTTGATCCTGCCATGTAAGCAGTGCAATATGAGGGGAAAAGGCACTGCTGTGGATATGAAAACACTGACTGTGGTGTTTATTAAACAACTGCAGAATGTGAACAATTTCCAGTTTGATAATTACCCCATGATTATTCTCATGTGGAGGGGAGAAAGTCTGTTCTGGATGCAGCGCATCTTGTAGAATCGCACTATATGGAAGACTGTAGAACTTATTTTGCCTTTATCTAACATATCACATCTTGTTTTAACGCAGTTTTCATTTGCTCTCCTTACAGCATTGCACAAAATTATTTTTAGAGACAGACATCTTCTCATTCAAAAGCTGTAGGTTATTTTACAGGACACTGTGCAAAACAGTAGCGCAAATAATAATACTTCCACTAATAGTCCATAAAATACTGTCTCATACACAACATGGCAAAATGGTCATTGTTAAGAGACACAGTAATTACACATGATAATGCTTGTTTTGCTTGGACACATGTAGCAAGCTGTTTGAATTCTGGATGAATCCACTGCTGCTGTGGATGTTGTTGGAGCAGCTCTGTGGAAAACACTGACTGTTTGAAAAGGTACAGTAGCTTTCACACTGCAGGGAGCTGGCATTTCTCAACAGTTTCTGTTTGTATATGAAAACAGTGATTTGGCTGTAGCTGCTCTTAAATGCTACATGACCACAAATCTTTTATTTTGCATGTACAGTGTTATCTGACAACATAAACATATTTATATATATTAAAGCTTATGTAAACAAGGGAATTTATATATGATTATAAATGTCCTTAGAATATGTGTGCAATGTGCAATATTTATTTATTATGTGCAATATTTATATATCTATTTATAACACTCTAAACTTCTGAAGTAAAGTCTAAACTAATATACCGCTTAACTACACTGTGCAATATTTATATTTACACTGTTTATGTATATCTGTATATCATTGTTTTCATGTGCGTATATTTGTTTTTATTAGCAAATCTTAATAACAGGCACAATCTGATTTGAGGATGACACCTTCTGCAATTTCATTGTGCTAGCACAAAGACAATAAAGTTTTTTAGTTGAATCTTGAAGGTAATTTAGCATATAGCACAAATAATAACAATACTGCTATGAGTGCTCTATTAACACTGCAAATTATATCATGTATTGCACCTTTCAAGACGGCAAATTAGTTCACATGGAAAAAAATTATCTTGACATAGATTTAATATCCAAGAAAAGCAGGTGTATGACTGTTAGCTACAGGATAGACTGTTTACATGACTGGGACAGCTGAATGTCGTAAAGGCACAAAGTCTAACAAAGCAAGTTTTCTAATAATGAGGTCAGGATCACTTGTCCTCATTCCTGCATCAAGCTGGACAGGCAGGTCCTCTTAGTATGATTTCTTTAAATGAATCTTGTATAGACAAAAATCTGGAAGAAAATCACGATGAAAGTAAATGCAACACTGATATCTAATCTATTCTAACAACATTCTGCATTGCACACTGACCTTTGACCTGAGGGGTTGGAGTAACATAAGTAGAGTCAGAATGTCTGTCACACTTTCAGACACTTTCATCTTTGCTGGTTTTTGTACCTAACGTGTCAGACATAATTTTAGAGTGTCTACAGAAATCCTGTCAGTTTGACGAAAAAAACTCAAGAGGCAAAATATTGTTTTCTAGTGTGTGTTAGCACCCCAGAGCAATCAGCACAGTGAGGTTTGGGGTTTTCCTTTTAAAGCAATGACAAATTTAGTGTGATGTGACTCAGCATGATGCCTGTCAACAATATCTACCAGGAGCCAGTATGCAGTCAGAAATGCAGCAGCAGTAGTAGCACGTTGTATTAATATCAGATGTAGCATACTTTCTAAAAACATGTATGAATTATTTAAACTAATGAAAACATGTTTATCAGCATAAGTTAATAGAGACCAGTTGCTGTTTTAAAAGTTCTTTACATTACAAATGAGCAAACTAAAGAGGGGAACTGAGCCCCTGACAGTTTTAGTTTGAATCCTCCTCTTCCATTGCTTGTAATCTCTCCAGAAAAGCCCCTGTGCCTGGTGCTGTAATTACAGCTGCTTAACTTATCTGCAAAATGCAAACAAGCCCATCTTGATTGCATGTAATGATCATCATTTTCCACTTAACTGGTAATCTGTTTTTCAGATGTTTTTCATCCAGTAAAAAGCTGCAGATTTTAGGTCCCGCCAGATTTCGCATCTGCACCAAATAAAAAGTAAACACTGTGTGTGAGGACACGTTGTGATAAAAATCACAAGTCAGATCTGAAGTTGTGGAAATAATAGGCTCAGTGAATGGTATAAAACCCTGTTTGAGCACTATGGCGAATCAAATAATGCAAAGAAATTCACTTGTGCATATTGATTGGATTCATAATCATGTGTCAACTCACAAGAAAAAAAAAACAAAGAGAGAGAGATTTCGGCTCCACATGCATGGATGAGAGTGGTCATAACGAGATGATGGTCTACGCTTGGATCCCTCTGGGTCATTTAAGCAGAATTAAATGACCATCACTGTCCTCGTACATCAGCTTAATAGTGGGGATTTTCTCATGCACTTAACCCCACTGCGAGTTTTAAGTATGTTGATAAACAGAGTCTGTAATACCTCTGACACGGAGGTGAGCTCACGGTGCTACATTATTGGATGCTGAGTAAGCCTGCTGAAGATTGTGCACTTTTCTTCATGTCGTTGCTCCACTTAAGGCTCCAGGGATTTCTCTCCACAGCAGTGTACAAAACTTGAATTTTTCAGCTCATTTTACCAAAAATCATATAAACCTTTAATTAGTGCCAAAATGTTTTGGTAGGCATACAGTACCAGGTTGTTTTAGTTCATTGAATTTATTTTGTCTACTTTCCAGGAAGCTATTGGCTTAATTTTGTTGCTTGAAATAAAATAAGATAGTTATACATTATTGTTGCAATGTAATCCAAACTGAGGAAAGCATCGGCAGATTAGAAGAGGATGTTGGTGTGGCACATTCAACATCCCAAACAGGACTCGAGGTTATTATATGCCCTCTGAACAGCAATACTGCAGTGGGTCGCTATGGGAAAGTGACGGGATGGCTAGCTGGTTAGCATGCTAACTTCAGCAGAAGTAAAGATGTGTTAGAGACAAGAGTTAACATCGGTGTTGCTCTCCACCTCTGGAGACAGCTCTTGGTGAGTAAAGGAATGAAGTTTGATGCTGAACATTTCTTCTGGACTGGTAAACAGCTGTTAATGCTAACGATGGATATGTAGCAATATCAAAGCTTTTAAATAGCTCCACGAGCACCTGTATGTACCTGTTCCTTTCACCTCATGTACTATCTTTGCCTCAGGTTTTCTTGACCCTGACCTTCTCCCAATGTGAACTTTATCACTCTATAACCTCACTTCCTGCTTTGCTCCCATCGCAGTCGCTTTGGCTGCAAGAGGACTTTATCACTTGAATGCAAACATATGTTTCCTTGGGGCACTTGCTACACGTTTGTGTTGGGAGGACAGTCTCATCATAAGTGAATAAAAACAGACCTGCTGTTTGCTGTGATGGATTATCTATGTGTGTCAAGCCAGTGTGAGGATTTTCATACAAAACAGAATACACAGTAAACCACTGGCAGCTTCAAAGGTAGGAAACATGCCTTAAAAATCTGAAACACCACTGTAGGCTTTGTAAATTTGTTGGGAGATCTGTTATATAGTAAGAGGATAGACATGCAAAATATCAGGGTGGCCCTTTAACACACTGATGCTTTAGAGCTGATACACATTCTCAAGTAGTCTGCCTTGATGAACTGGGCCAGGGTCTGTCCCACTGTGGAATCAATACATGCTTGAGGGCTCTTCAGCAGACCTCTTTAAGTGCTCATACACACTTTCCATAAGTCTGTAATGTGTCCGACTATGCTTGAGGATATTAGCTTCAAGAAATGAGAAAGGTTTTACATAGTATCAAGCACTAATTCTTTGTTGTATCAAATATTATAAATATTATAATAAACATTCAGAAAATGAGCAACAAACAATACAGATATGAATGTCATCTTTCTGGCCTCTCTGCCTCAGTAACGTGATCTCACAAAGTGCAGTCACATCTCTCTTCAGCTTTTCAAGCCTTCTCCACCCCTATTGCACGTTCGTGTTTTTGCTGAGCACGCATATGATGTTAATTAAAGTGTGTGAGGGTTCAGTGCTGAGGACTTACAGGGTGGGGGGTGGGGGGTGGTGGGAGCAGTATTGGGGCTAGACCTTGTGTGTGTTAAACTCTCTCCCTAAATAAATAAAGGTTGAAATAAACAAACTGACCCAAAGTTATTAAATTAGTTGAAGAATATGCTACTCTCTGTTTGCTGTCAGGACTGGAAAAGTGGCACTAGTCTCAGCTGAAACTCAATTTGCTTTGACAAATCACCTTTGAGTCTGAGAGGCGCTGTCCTCGCTGGTGCAGGTGAACATGCCCTACATGAAAATGCCACAGTGTATTTCAGAAATTATTACTTGAAGCTGAAAGACATATCTGTGACCTTCAAACTTTGAACTGAAGTTAGACTGTTGACAGCATTCCTCATCACCTTCACTATAACACTTTTTTTAGTAAACTGTTCTGAAAGAGCTGGACTGACAGCTCAGATTTGGCAAAGAGAAAACACTATCTGTGTGTCAGAAACAAGAATTATCTGCACAAACACTCCCACAGCTGTGTTTGTGTCTTGGTATCTTCATTGCCTGGAGGCAACTTGGACATTCCCTAATCACTCAAACAGCAGCACCGGAGCAGATGATTGACAGGAGGATACCCATGGTACAGGCACTGTGACATACCTGTCATAACTGTCTATTTTTATTTCCCACAGCATTTGTCAAACTCACATTCATATTAGTAACATTTATCTTTCCTCAACAAAATCAGTTCCAGCTGACCTTAGATTATCTTGTTCTAACACTGCAGCGCTTCTTTTGACTACAATATATTTTACAGTGATGAACATTCTGGTGGACTTTGATAAATTCCATCCACCACACAAATATGATTAAAGTACCATTATCACAGTTAAGTTATTGTCAGCATATGCATCACACCTTGTATTATGCACAAATTTCACTGTTTGTTTTTTGTTTGTTTGTTTGTTTTTATTCATTCTGCACAATTTAAAATACAAATAAAGTGACAAGGAAAACAAATAGCATACAGTGCAAGGAGAGGCAAAAAGCCCAAATTGGCTTATTTAAAGGCTCCATCTAAGTAATATTAAAAAAATACATAAGTATGAAAACACAAAATGAGCACAGAAGAAAATAATGTGACGACGTCAAGATAATACAAAACTAATAGATTAAATATATACAATAAAGTTAACAATAATAATAACAATAATATCAAAATAAGAGCACAAAATGTAAAAATGTTATGTGAATGAGTTTCTCCATGAGCAATATTTAAAATACATGTCAACATGAGCAAAAACAAATAAAGCAGTAATACGTGGGGAAAACACAGTTATAGAACAGCAGTAAAATGGTTTTTCGGTAGTATAATACTGCTCAGTGTTGTTTCAGCCTTTAGTTTGAATAAGCTTTGCATTATTTGGTTATGTACCACCTATGTGCGCTTCTCAGGGCTAATTGCCCTCATCTTCCAGTGTGCCGGTGAACATTACCAACTCAAGGATGTGCTGCTTGACACTTAAACTGTTTGCAGATGGGTAATAAAGTGTGCTAAGCTCATTTGAGCCGTGCCTTTTAAATGTTCTGTTCTGTGCCAGGGGAGCCATAAAACCACATCACTGCTCATGTGAGACACGTTCCTGTGTGGAGCCTGAAATCACTGCTCAGTCTTTCCATCAGATTAGTTTGTCCCTCTGTGTCTGTAAGATAAATTAGAGCATGAACTACTCTAGATAGACAGATCAGATAGATTGATAGATAAATAGATAGATAGATAGATAGATAGGTAGAGAGAGAGAGAGAGAGAGAGAGAGAGAGAGAGAGAGAGAGAGAGAGAGAGATCAACAGGACCACATTAAACTTGCTTTTCAAGTCACTGATAATGTGATTAAGGAGAATATTAGTGTTTCTGTTATCAGATTGGATACATAAAACAGCTCAGTACAAATAAATGATCTACCTTGAACTGTTAATCATGTTCAAAAAAGATTCTATTGGATGCTTCAAAGCCTCTGTCCCATATCCATTGCCAGTATGGAGATTAATGGGCATCTTTCACAGGTTATCACCCCGGAAAGCTCCAGCTCAGCCTGCATAGCTCTGTCCTCCTCTCTTCTCTGTTTCTTTCACTGAGTCTTTTGAGTCGATACTACATGTGAACTCATGGCCAGTGTCAGATACAATCTATAAACCTTACAGTGTAATATTACAGTGTTGTTTCTGGCCTCACAATATATTTGGCTGATAGGCAGGCTAATGACTGGTATGGTCTCTCAATCACTATGTCACAAAGAGTATCATGTCACCTTGTTTACCCTTCAAAACCAGTGACTCACTCATCCAGGCTGCACAGACTAACCAGAAACATCCATTTTCTCACAGGGTAAAAATAAATGATGATGATTTTGTTAAATATGTGGGATATGGATGTTTGAATGAGCCTCTCGTGAGTCATAAATGGTGTTTAATTCAAGACACTGAATTTAGAACATTTGTTTAATGCAGAGCCAGGCTGAGTCAGCAGCTTCTGTATGTTGCCTTGCATATGAAGGAAGCTGGCACTTCACTGGTGGACACAGTCAGTTACTATTCAGAGTCTTAATGCCACAGGGAGATCATTACTGTAAGTGGACAGAGATCAGAGACATTTCTCTGTTACTAGAGGCTAAATTATAGTGCATGACTATTTGGAGAGGAAAGGATGGAGAAATGTTGTACCAGGCTTATAAATGTGATACATTTCTTATAATTGTATACATGAAAAGTGAAGTTCTTGACTCCCTGATGATGCACCTGGTTTCAGAAGGTTTGCATGGTAATGCCAACAGACAGAGAGGAGTTTATTTTAAGAGGCGATGGACAAAACCAGTGTACCGGCTCCGGGGAATCAGAGTACTTGCCCCTGATCCGCCAGACACAGCAGCTAAGAACAACAAGGTGGTTCCCCTGACCTAATGCCCCATGTTCCCAGAAGATGAACTGCAGATAGGCAGCATATCTGAACTCCTGGTTGTCATTCCCAGATTCCCTTGATGTCAACAAGACATCAGTCCTGTACTGTCTGCGCAGACACAAATAACCATCTCTGAGACAGTAGATGGTGAAGTGTGGCCAGCTAATGTAATGGCTGGGCCCCTTTCCAACTAGCATTTTCTCTCCCAGTCTCTTGTCATTTCCCTGCAGTTCCCACACAGACACCAGGGTACCACAGTGGATGGTGAGGCAGCAGGCTGGTTCTGGTGTATCATCAAAAACTTGCCCTGGCTCCCTAGAAAAAAGATGAATTGTCAACTCCTGGAGATCCACCTCGCTCATCTGTAACCACTTCAGGATAATATTTTACTTCATAAATTACTGCCACAGAAATACACATCTTGACTTTTCCTAATAGCACCACCTGCATGCTTTGAGCTCATGATACTTCAATATTGTACTTTTAAATCTTGCCTGCATGAATGATGTTTCTGCTGTCATCTATTCATTTTGTGTACTGTATTTCATACATTGCTGAGATCTCTGAGAACACAATCCTCTGTCTGAACCCTTCTTTTATTCTGGAGGACCTGGACTCTCTCCTCTTCCTCCTCCTCCTCTGGCACCTCTCCCCCTGCCTCTTCTGCCTCTGCCTCCTCTCCTCTCTGTGGTTCCTCTGCTGCCACCTCTCCCACTAGCAAGCGCACTCTCTCTCTGTCATCCTTCCTCTGGCTCTGCCTCTCTGTATTCTGCCTCTTGGACCAGAACCAGGACCTTCACTCTCTCCTCTCTGTTGCTCTTCCTCTCCACCCTCTGCCTCTTGTACCACTGGGACCTGCTCTCTCTCCACCTCCTCCTCCTCCTCTAGCTTGACCTCTTTGCCCTCTGCCTCGCGTAACACCAGCATCTGACCAGCCCTCACTGGCTTCATAACCAAGTTTGAATCCAGTGAGGTCCAGTCTACAGGAAAATAACTGTGAAATGATTTATGCTATCTGTTAAACTGAGCAATATGTTTTCAGGTCTGGAGAGTGGTAACTCCAACTCCAGGATGTGTATTTCTGGGGCATTGGGCTTTTGTTTTCAGCATAAAGGTATTAGCTTTGGCTAAAGTACTTAGCTAGCCATGCATCTAGCTAACATTGACAGAGTTCTAAAAAGTCCACAAACTTATTTATAATTTGCAAACAGTAAAAACATTGCAAAAATAGGCATAAGCTGATGAACTTAGAGCGTTCGACTTGTCATGTATGCGTTCAATTGCATTTTGTGCTAATTAGCAAACCTTGGTATGCTAACTTGCTTAACTAAGATGGTGAATACAATTCAAAAGGTTGTGCTCTTGAAATAACGGTCATGATCTCAATGCACGCCACTTCATGTTGTGACACATCCCTCTGTGTATCTCACCCTCTTTGACCCCGTCTAAATGTAACCATAACCATAAATAATCCCCCTCTGACATCTTGTTCACCGCAACCACCCCCCCAAAAAAAATTGAAACCATGAAACATCAGCTAATGGTGTTGGCATCATAATAGATAAATAGATGATATTTGGAGGGAAGCCTAATTGTCTCCCAGCTTTGATGTTACAACTGTTTTGGAAACAAATTTCATGTTCTCAAGCCACTAATTTTATAATGCTGAATCAAACAGCACACTCCCTGAGCATGCTACTGAGTTGAAGTGATTTCAGAGGAGGAAATAAGTAGTTTGTCTACCAGCCTAAACATGGTAACCTCGCTTAGTATTTATCTCAACATGTGGTCAAAAGTATCAACCAACACACAGCTATTGGTAAGTGAAATAAAAGCAAAAAGAAGTGGTCTTATAAAGTAGAGGTAGTGTTAAAAGATTAAATATTATGTTACTCTTTCCAACTAGCAGTGATATTGGAAAATAATTTCATCTCTTTAAAGCTTTTCCTGTGTCTGTGGAGTGCACGAGCAGCAGGCACTGGAATCTGGAGTATGATTTAACACTGGTGCAGAAGCATCTGGCTTCTAAAGTCAAACAGACAGCTTCCTGGTGTACTACAAGAAATAGGCTACTGACACAAGATCAGTGGATGATAGCACTTGAGAGCACAAGGGACATCAAACAAAACATAAAACATGAATAATATATGTACAAATATACATTCAGCAATGAATCACTGAACATTCAAGTCTGCTGGGTGTGGGAGGACCTGTAAGTTTTTCTTTCATCCACAGATTCAGTATTCATATCCATTTTACATTATGACACAATATACTGTATTGCATCTATAGAAGTGTCCTTAGTGTTCGGTTGTGCACTGCTTGAGTGCACAAAGAGGTGCTTAGAATATAGTGACTGGAATTAATAGCTTTAGTATACTATGAGAATAGGACACAAAAAATATTAAAAAGCCACATTGTGCAGGCCTCTGAAGATGTTGTAAAATAGTCCAAAGCTTATGTAAGCACCATAATAAATTGTAAGCTAATGATGATATATGTGCGATAGCAACAGGTTTACAGTCAGTACAGTGGTTTGGAAAGAGTAGCGCAGACGTGATGTTGTTATAAACACAGAAATTGGACTCTGTCATTGGATTCAGCCTCTACTTTTATTGCTCTCCTGTTAGCTGTGCTTAATGTAAAGCTGCTAGCAAGTTGGGGTCAGGCTTTACATCAGCGCCTCTCTACATGACCTTCCTGTGGGATCTCTCAGCATTATATAACATTTTATATGTAACCTTGAGCTAAAGGGGAGCAGTTTGTGAGCTTTTTCCACACTGTGAAGTGAATTTTTAGTCAGCATTCGACCGGCTTTGACTCACTCCCAAATAGTGTGACATAGAGTACAGTAATGATGCATGTTGTCAAAGTCCAAGCAAATTAAATGTTAATGGAACTTCTTAACTAATCACTGTCTGCAATTTTCCTCTTCAAGCCTCAGTGCCATTTGAAATGACTTCCCATGCAATTTTTTGCTGTGTGCTAGAGGACCTCAGTATGACTCTTTATTCCATCTCTTTCCCTTGAACAGCTACAAAAAAAAAGGTCTCAGCGATTAGCAGTGAGGGTGCTTTTCATGTTTTGTAATTTATCATCTTAGAAAATGCCTGGCCTCAAGGACTCAATGCTATCAGTTGAAATTATATTACATACTGTAACAGATTTACCATTAGTTATTTTGGAGGGAGTGAAAAGCATGCATTAGATTGCAGTTTTCAAGTATCCAGCAGTTGTGGGTTGGTTTGGTTTATTTTTTACATTGCAAAGAGGAACATGACAAAATATAAGACCCACTGCTTCTAGCACATGTACACTGTCTCTTTGTGGTCTGTCTGCCCTACTCTGCCTGTCCTCTCTGTCCCACTGTCCTGGAGAAATGCTCCAGAGGGTGCACTCAGCACCTGTTCTTTTGGAGAAATACGTATTTAAAAAAATGACATTTCTAACATATCTTCACCTTTGGCATCAGAAGGAAAGACTGGCTGCAACCTCACAAGATAATTGTGTCTGCAGTCAAAAGCAGCTGCGGGTGGGAGTGGGGGTGGAGGAGTGGGGCCTTTCTCCAAGCTGTTTTTGGCCTCCCAGACAGAGCTATAAGCCAGCCCGCTCAGCTGTAATGGTCTTCGTGCTTGCCTGGCTGCCCTTGGCATTAGACGCAGACCTTTATTACCCCGCAGGAAGATGGTTCATTATGACCACGCTTCTCTCCTCTGCAAACTTCCTATTTCTTTTCTCCTCTTGCTTATTACCAAAGATTACCAAAGAGAGTCCAAGGGCTGAATTGTTCTGATGATGTAACATTTCTCAAATGAGCCCAGCAAAGAAAAAATATTGACTTATATCTCCAGGGCTGGGTGGCAGCAAATTAATTGAAAATGTGTTTTTTTTTTTTTTTGTTGTTCTAGAAATGAAAATGATTTTGACAATACATCCCGGCACGACAAGCTGTCACTTCAGGCTAATTGGAACTTGGGAATGAAGTAGAGAAGAGACCAACGACACCAGGTGATGTCATCTCTGTAACCATTGGTAACTGCTGCTGCTGCTGTTATTTCTGTGTAACTATTTTTGTAAAAACATTAATAATCCCTGGTGTCTGTTGCTCAGTGAGTCATCGGAGGTGGTGTCACTGTTGAAGAATCACCGAGCAGGAATCATAAGAGAGTGACTAAAGATAGACTGTTAGGAACATCTCGCTAACAAGATAACAACTGATTTCTCTGACATTTTTGAAGGTATCAAAGGCCACCTGGCAAAGAGAAGTAAGACTGCAGTGCAATGCAGAGGAAAAGTTTGATGTTGTATCAGTCTGAACCAGTGGGTAGAAACAAACAAGGGAATTATTAATAGTTTTGTCATTTATAGATAATAGATTTTACTTTGCCTTACATGATATTTTAATTAATTTCTTGTTGATGGGGAATAAAAGGTCATTAACAATTTGAGCAACTAAGTGACGTAAACATTTAAAATCGAATTTTATGTAAGTGAAATTCAAAATGTAGCCACAGTGTTTGTTGGCTGTACTCATGCATAGTAAAGCAGAGATTTGATAAATATTCAGCTTTGCAGGGAAAGTAGCTGATGTAATGATCAGAGAGCGGATCTCACACTTTCTGTTTTGCCGTCTGTTCTCGCAGTCTCTGATTAAGACAGATAAGGAGCTGGAGTTCCTGTGCTACACTAACAGGATTTCCAGTCAAGCCCACTAAATTGTAAAACCGCGCAAGGCTGTACAGACCTGCCACAGGGGAGAAGAGCTCCTTATTCAAACTCATCACATTTTTCTAAAAACTCATGATCTGAGCACTTTGGAGATGGGAGGTCAGCATCCTCTGCGGCGCTGGGTTTAGGCTGTTAGGTTGGTGCTGCTAATGCAGAAAACAGATTGTAAGTCAAGCCTGTGGCAATACAAACAAAGTTGACAAGTATCAAATTGAGCCATTAATGCAAGACACCATGCTTAATTTGAGCAGCGATGTGTATTTATTAACCTATACTTATCAAAGAAATGTTAGGTGAGCATATTTGATGAGAGTACTTATAATTTGTCTCCTTGGTTACTCTCACTCCACTGAGTAGCTCCTCAGCAGCAGCTAAGATTAAGGCTGGCAGTATCTTAAGTAAAAATAAATTCAC
Organism: Trachinotus anak; assembly: GCF_046630095.1. NCBI lineage: Eukaryota > Metazoa > Chordata > Actinopteri > Carangiformes > Carangidae > Trachinotus > Trachinotus anak. The sequence continues at coordinate 6,391,181 of NW_027273862.1, read as the reverse complement.
ATTTTGTTTGTTCTTGGCTTCTGTCAAATGCAGCACTGTGGGAAAAGACTCATTGTAACTTCATGGGGTTACATCAAATGGTATCCACACATTATCATAAGGCTTGCAAGTCCAAGTGTGAGCAAGCTATTCAATTTGAGGCTGAGGTCACGAGACGTTGCGGACCAGTCGCAGGCAACAGTGTACTGGCAGACACTGAATGAGCCTGTGCAAATAGTCTGAATAGCCCTGCCTGCCAACCTGCACACACAGAGCTGTGATTGAAGCCAGTGCAATTTGTTGTGGCCACAAATCCATGATTTTTCGCCAGTAAAAAAATTAGATTTTTTTGATTATACTGCTGGCTTAAGCATCCTGTTATTCATTTCCCCAACTTTTGGTTAGCTGTTTCAGTCACAACCTAAACATGCTCACTCATGTGTTTACTGCTCTGTGCTACACTACATATGACAGAATATGTGTAACATTTAAACAGGATTTGCCAAAGACAAAAACATCAATTAAAGATGTTCACTGAAACGACATTAATATGCTCTTCACTCTACCTTTTTCACAGCAGATGTTTTTGCATGTCGTAGCAGCAAGGAAGATCACGTCTTATTGATAACTTTAAAACAACTGCATCACCACCTAGGTGAGTTAGTCTCAGGGTCCTGGGATGGTGCATGCTGGTTCGCTGGCATGACTTACTGGGACACTTGATGGAACTGAGCCATCGTTAATGACATTTGTGTCACCTGACCTTTTCCTGCTATGACAAATCAATACATCTGCTGTGAGGAAGGGCTATTGTCTTTCCTCTTTTCATCATTTTCATCTTTTTTGGTTGAATTTCTCACTCAAGGCTGGACATTTTTCACTCAGTGGGCATTAAGTTAAGCAAGATTTATAATTCTTTTTTAAGGGGTTGTAGCGTAGCTAAGGAGCCTCTACATGACGCTGCCTCCACTGTGTAACTACACGTCAGGGCTGTGGCAGCTATGGAGATACACACTAGAGGGCCTGGTCATCTTGGGCTGCATGTGTTTACTGCCACACGTTTCTGACACCCAGTGGTGGAAAATAACTTTCTTCTTTCCTACGCCATTAATCATCTCATGAGCTGCCAGATCTATCTTGCGACCCCTTGGAATGGACTCGACGCCTACTGTAGATTGGGAACCACTGAATTAAACTACACAACTTAAAGAAGTGAAAACTAGCTCCACTTCAACCAGCTACACCAGCAAAAATGCTGCTTACATACTCATGCATCAGTATTAACAATCTAATAATGTGATAGATAATAATATATCAGTCACATTTTTCGACACAGAACAAGTACTTTAACCACTTTTACTAAAATTGTGAATGCAGGACTTCACTTGTAATGGAGTATTTTTATATTGTTTACTTTAGTAAAGCATGTGACCACTTCTCACACCACTGCTGATGCCTGTGGTTGTTCTTGATACTGAAGACATTATAAATAAAGTTAATGCTTTTAGAGTAGCACACAACTGACAAAAGCATCTCCAAGTCAAACCTGCTCATCACAGTTACCGCAAAACGGAAGTTACCTGAATATAACTACATCTACAGCCCATTAGAACAAAGTAAATGAAAAAATGTAAACACATTTACTGAGAGAGATCTAATTAAACTACAACACCGTCTGATCACGTACAATCCATTACATCTGTCTTAGTGTCGTGATTGCTCAGACACTTTTAGGAATCAAAACACACTGCAGCTGTTAACCTCCACCCCAGCACAGAGTTTGTCACTGAGACAGATACTGTACATATTTTTCTCATCTGACACACAGTGATTACCACAGAGGGATTTACAATCCTCTGCTCAGCCAACTCCACTGCAGTTAACAGGGCTATTGTATAATGAGATGTGAGGTGAACTTTGAAACCTCGATATTATGTCAGTTTCAAAGTTTCTGGTTGAAAAGTTTCTGCAGGCAACCTTACGACAGTAATGCAGAGGAGGTCAAGTGAAATGTGCATTTATAAACTGAGCATGGTCTAATTGGACAGTCCAGATTGATGGCATGCACTTTAACCACGAGAAATAATTACTTGTCACTCCTAAATTGATTAATGAAAGGCCTCAGAGAATATATGAATGTTTTTTTTTTCTTCTTTCTTTCTGCAGTTGATTATGAAGTGTGGAAGTTATTTAATTGTGCAAAGAGGAAAAAGGGTAAAGATGAAACTCTGGAACTACTATACCAGTGTGAATAACATGACAACACTTGATTTCAACAGTTCAACAGTTTTAGACATGATTGTGCAAATAAGAGGGAGATCTACTTTGATGCTATTCTGGTGGGAATAAACAACAATGAATGGGATGCAGATCCTTTTGTAAATTGTTGCTTTTTGAAGCAAAATAAAATATTTGCAGAGGTGGCCTTGGAATACAAGGCTGATTTCTTCTCTTGCCTCCTGGTTAACCAAGCCTTGAGCTGCCTGAGGCACTAGCTTGAGCTTTCTGTTCCTATTTTCAGCGATAAAGCTGTTGATGTATATTAAATGACATAGGTCTTCATAAGTGCCATTGTCTCACTGGTCTGATGAAGACTAATATCTGCACTCCTTTCACCAGCTGTGACTTTCTCTTTTATCGCTGCAGGGATTCTCGCTGAAGTGCACAGCTCTGGGGGCAGCAATGGAATAAAAACCAATAGATTCCACATGTGTAAAAAAAAATAAATCTGCTGTCTTCAAAAGCATCTGGGGTCAAGTGCATATATGGCCAGGGCTGTGCATATTTATCTGAGCAGAATATTAACTGTTTGGACGCTCCTTCAGGGAATTAGAATAACATTCAGCGGCGGACGGACCAGACCAAAGCAGCAGATACTTTGATAAATGCAGGGTCAGGGATGGGCTAAAATTACTGTTATTAATTTGTGCAGTTATGTGATGTCAGTGACATTTACAGTATCTGTGTCTTTCTTTAATTGGATAATCATGTTATCATATATTTCCACGTGAGCACTTGGATGTCTTTACTGGTCTGTCTGAACATGTAGGTTTTTTTTGTAGAGAACAAACTTTAATAATCTAACTAGAAAAAGCATTTCTAAGTTCAATCCTCTGCGTGTCTTGTACAGCAGCTAATGGATGCTTAAGTAGTTAGACTGCAATCCTCTCCACTTAATGTGGTGCAGGGGAAATGAAAACAATATTTATATTCACAGTGTGGTTCTGCAAATGTCTCTATGAAGGTGCCTTTTTCCTTATGATTCAGAAAACTTACACTTACAGATGTGTTTTTCATATAATTTCTCCTCAATATAAAACATTTCTATGTAGAGGAACGTTATTTTTATTTTTCCTGGTGCCATTAAATCAGGGTCATCACACACGGTCGTCATGATAAAAATGATATCTGGCATTAAGCATCTTATGAATTAAACAGATAAATTAGTTAACAGTTAAATTGTAATTTTGTGTCCCATTCAGTCATTTAAATGCAATCTAACAAATTCAGGGGGTTATATCTTTTTATATCATGGACACACGTGAGCATCATATCAAAATCAAGGTGTGCATCTAAAAGCCAGATGAAAAGAAGTGAGATGGTTTTGTTTCAGTTTCTTGACATAGAAACAATGCATTAGATCTACATCTGTCACATATTGTTTTGCACTGTGATCTAGTTTTCTATTCAGAAGAATAATGACAAACACGCATACACACACACATATATAGGTCCCTTTTATTTTACGACATAACTGACAGGCACTCTGGTTAAAGCATGTCTCACCTTGAGAGTGTGTATCACTTTTTTTATTGTGTGATCTGTCAGATTGCAAGTCTTGTTTTTGCGGCAACAGAATTTCCCAGAGGAGATTCTAAAGTCAACCTTGAACTATTAACCTTAAACCTTGCGTCAGCTCACATTAATACAGAAAAACCAGTCATTCAGAATATCACTCAAAGTGTGCTAAATTCCACCTCCACGACTAATGTTAAAGGGTGGTGCATTTATAATACTGCATTGCAGATTAGTCTGAACAGCTACAGTTAAAGGTGACTGCAGTGCGATGGGCTGTACATAAACTGAGGTGAATATAATTTTTGCTGAGTTTAATTGACACAGTGAAGCAAGGAGCATCCTCAAGGCCGGCGAGGGTGATGGAGATTACATCTCCCAGGAGAGGAGGATGCGTCTCAAGGCCTCTCGTATGTTGTAAATCTGACAAGAGGCGGACTGCACAGCCGTTTGACCCTTGGACCTGCTTGATGAGAGGGTGCTGTGCTGGGTTTGGTCTAGGGAAAAGAGACGAGACACACTGTATAAAGTTGATGTAGTGTCTTATAAGAGAAGCCAAATGTGAGGTCGTCTCACTTGCACTCACACTAAGTCAATATAGATGGAGGCAGGGATGTTCCATGACATCTCGGCTGTTGTGTCCTTCACCATTGTTTTCAAGCTGACCGTACCATCTGTCACTGTGGAAAATGCTCGAACAGCTCAATGACAGAAACGCTGTTGCACTGTCTGCTCTGCTGTGACTTCATTTCATGTGACTGGGAGGCTGTAAGAGAAGTTTACTCTATTTGACCCAAGCTTTTCTACACATTTGACACCAAACAACATTGTACAATCATCTCACACACCCCTAAACTTTACAAAGACTTTATTGAGGTAGATTATTTTGGTTTGTTGAAATGTCAAAGCATGAAGAGGACAAGCCGATTTACATGTCCCATACCCTGGCAAGGTAACTATCCTTGGCTCTGACTTGACCCGGTCAGGCTGCTTTGGCTTTGTCTTCTCTCGGGACATCATTAAATTTCTGTTTCCAGCACCTGAGCCTCTTTTAAGCATCTGATCACGTTCCTCCCTATCTCCCTGAGCTATAATGCGATGTCCTCTTTCCATGCCCTGGCTCAATTTTTAAAATATAAAGTTTCTCCCAAGACTGGTCACTTTTTATTCATCCATCTATGGAGATCAGGCTGTTTTGGTTGGCTGGCTGAGCAGAACTTTTCAAATCATTGCAGTGCTTGGCCTAGTTTGTGCCACTTAAGGATAACTGCATTAAAAATCATGATGATGAAGTTGTCTGCTCCACAAAACCAAACTGGCAAAGAAAAGAAACTGTGCTGTGGTTTAATGGTCAAGGTCAGGACTAGTGTCTGGATTGCACCTGAATAAAAAAAATATAGCCATTAAACAAAATGTACATTTAAAAGGACAGTGGCTGTATTTATAAGTAGATGTTCCACTTACACAGCTGGTGATTTTTGGGGTTTTAAAGGAAGATCTGCTAAAACAAGTTTTGTGACTCAGTTTGATTTTTTAAATCTCCTGCTGAGAGAAACTTCACAATGGTAAGAACATTACAGGCCACTACATAACAACACACCAGACACATTTTGTAATGTACTGTTTGTTTATTTGTTTGTTTGTTTGGTTGGTTCATTGTTAATCTCCCCATTAGCCTTTGCATAGCAGCAGCTATTCTTCCTGTGTTCCACACAGTTTAAATGTTGATGTGACGACCACTCCTCTTTTGCTCTGTCTGACCTGTTGCTTGCCCTTTTCTCTCCTCCTCTGTTTCAGGGAGCGAACCAAGCAGAGTAGTCGTCAGCCAGAATTGGTTCACCTGGGCTGCGGGCTGGGCAGCCCTTTAAAAGCTGCCTGCACAGTCTGTCTCTCTCTCTCATCAGCGACATCCCTTCTTTGTTTCGTTTGTTTGGTTAATTTTAGCACTCGACACTTTCACTCATCCATTTACTGATTCAGCATGTCCTTTTTGGTTTAGTTATGTAAATAAGTTACTTTGATAAATTAGTTTTGTTGGTTGATTTTTAAGTATGTCTGTTCTTTGTCCGAACCTTGAGCCAGTTCATGACAGTTGACAATACAACATACACATTTACACTACTCATCATAATACACAACAATATACATAACACATAATAATGCACATAACAATAACAACTGGATCAAATGAAATAATACAGACACAAAGGAAATGAACAGGCTCCGACTGCATCTATCCTTATCGAACAGACATGTATCATCCTTTAACACTGCATGTTCATGGAACTCAACAGAAGTACACACAAAGGTTATTTGACTTACTATTTATTTACTTATTACAATTATTATTACTATTACTAAAATGTCTCTTTAGATAATGGTCTTTTAGTGTTTTTTTCTTTTTAACCACATATTTTGTTGTATGATATAATTTGGGAGTGAATTTTATTTTTGTGTTGCTCTGTATGTTACTGTACGTTGAACTGATATTATTTTAGAATTTGACAAAGTGAAACAAACTCCAGTAGCATGATTGTTGAATAATTCTGTATACTTGTACTAAAGGATAGTTTTTCATAAAAAATGAATGGAGCCCTTCTTGTTTCTTGCATTCCTAATGAAAACCATCAATGATAATGATATTTTTACTTAAAAATGAGAAAGACATTTGTGCTTTTTGCTAACATTTGTTCTCAACCCACAACAAAGCGCTACACTGCTATGCTGCTTTATGCTTTGAACCTTTGCAATGTTCTTATATTACCTAATGAAGTATGAGACCAAACAGCTGACTAATAATTAATGCTTCCCTGGCTGTAAGAGGTCCTGTTGTTCACATAAGTTACACAGTGGTGTTTAGTGGGTTTATTATTTTCAGTGTACAATGTAAGTAAAGAGTTTTACTGTGAGAATGCATAATATTCCAGGCAGTCCTTTAGACCTGAATGTGTTTTTAATAAGCAAATCTTTCACAGTTGTTGACATTTCCCTGGCCAACAGTGTACACATATCAATCTGAGTAAACTGATTAGACATGGAGTAGATGTGATGACTCGGCCTTGCTATGTCTTGTCATTTGTCCTGCATCGATGGTGTCAGGCACGTGGACCAAAAGTGTAAAGTACTGTGCCTTCCACACACTTAGCTGTTCTTCAGAGCACCTTTCTAAAGGACACTTGAGTAGAGAGAGTGGCTTTTGATGGACATTGAGTCAGAATCATGTCATTTAAGCCCAACTTTCTGGGTTATTTTCAACCTGTAAAATGTAGCTTAGACCTTCAGAAGTGAAAGTGAAATGATGTGCACGACACAACATTTTGTGTGATTTTCTCAAAAGTAACTATGCCGAATAAAGACTAATGACGAAAACAGTTTTGCTATATGAGTAACATTGCACAGGGCTTGTTCTGTCTTGAGTATCTGACCAGCAGGAGAGCCTTGATTGCAATTGAGGGACAGGTTAAGAGTTAAGTTTCTTCACATTTAACAAACACGGATTCAAGAGCCTAAAAAATGTGTGCATGTTAAAAATCTTTGTTCTCAAGTTCATCTGCGACAATGTGGCAGACTGTCGACCTCTCCATCCTTGCCTTTGATCTTTATGTCATATTATCCTTTAAATAAAAAAGCATTTGTTACATCTGTTGTCAGGGCTTTTTTTCCTATTGGTGGAGTCATGATATGTCTTTGTCTGAAATGCATGTAGTAAATTCTATTGGGGAAACAATAATATAAAGTATTTAAAAAGAGAAAGATGAGTGAGCGTTGGGTGACTATTGATCCCTTCAGACTGGTTAAGTGTGTACCCCTCTTTCTCCATCAAAGGAAGATTATGTTCCTTATCAGTGTCAAAATTTGTTCCCATGCTTCCCTTGTAGTATATTTATCTTGACACAGATAAGACAGCCACGGCGCCTCTCTCCCAGCTACCCAGAGTTTCTTTTGCTCATTCAAACCAAGCTAAGATAAGATTTTGTGCTGGATTCTGTCTCCATTGAATAGATGTTTCCAACAAAATGCAACAAGGATGCTTGGGTAACTGTTTTAGCTGATCTGCTGTGTTGAAAATGCAACTACACTGACCACAGATATGGCGCAGTGCTGCCTGTCTCGTCTCATGATCAGACTGATCTCCTCCCCTATTATTCTCAGATACTCTAGTATGTGCTCAGCTTGTCCTGTTTGTGTACTGGAGCATGACAAAATGGGATTTTACCTGTGATCCTTTCTGTTTCTCTCTTTGTTCTCATGTTTCCCGTGTGGATGCTGTATTTGACCCTGAGGGCTGATAATTATGAAATAAAAGGCATGTTGCCAGTGGGGATTTCTTCATCTCTCATCAGTTTCATTTGGGCACTGAGATATTGTGCCGGGCATTTGAGAGGTTTAATGATCATGCGCTAATTAGAAAAAGCAGACAGGATGTGGCAGAGCAGGTACACAGGTGAAGGAGAAGTACTGTGGACACAGAGGGACTGCAGGGCTCTGTGGAAAGGTCACACAAGGCAGCTGTGTGCTCACTGTGAAGGATAGTATATGACACATGGACAAAGCCAGTGACCCGACACTCTCAGAGTGTCATGACACACCACGCTCTGCTTGGCATACCTTTCATACGACACACCTGGTTGCTGACCTGTTTTTATCTCAGGAAATAGCAAAAAGGATGACCACTTCATTTCAAAGACATTTGTCAAAGCTGTATATAGATTTTGTTTGTTTAACATTAACAGTTCCTATGATTGTGATTAGAAGCAAGTTTTTGAAAATTTGAAACTTCATTATGCAGCATAGTAAAGTAAACCCCTCATAGGACTCTCATGAAGTACAGATGAAGCAAATCAAGCTCTCAGTTGGTGAAGAAGGGATGTTCTTCTGTATTACAGCCCTAATTGATAAGTCTGGAGTATTTTTGCATCAAAATATGCCTGTTGTAGCTTCAAAGATTGAAGTATTAAAAACTAACCATTGTGTGTATGTATTTAAAAGTTTCCATTTTAAAAACGCGAGATACATCTCAGTGATTGCATGCATTTTAAGCACCGGTGGGCTCAGTGGAGATGAAACCAATAACTCTGGAAGTGCACCGACTGAGCTGCACAAGATGTTGTTTGATTCTGTTGTGCGGATGGGGAAAGGACAGGGGTAGGGTATTTATTATCCATGGGGATTCAATCTGTCAAGATTAGAGAGTGTTTGGTGATTTCATTAATGAGTTTTGTTGCATTGAGTGATCACAGTCAGAGGGTCTTCACAGTCAACAATGGTGGAAAATGTAATTACTCTGAAAGTAATTATTCATTTGAGCTCTGTTTGGAGGATGACTTTGAAAAGATGGTGGTTGCCTGATGGTGATTGATGCTCTTGCCTCAAGGTCTGACAGTGATGTCAGATGATACCAGAGGGAATCACCCATCGACACTGTTAAACACTGAAGTCCATGTTTGTGGAGTTAAGCAGCATTCATTTTTCTTAAGCACAGCAGGTACAGCTTTTTTATGTGTGTGCAAGTTTTGTAAGATAAGTTCTGTGAGCAGCATATAATTTAAACCACTGAGTGTTGAGACCAGTTTTTATTGCTTCCTGACTGAAAGGGAGGCAAAAATAGACTTCTACAGAAATTTCTCTTACAACTGGAGCAAATGTGTGGTATGGTGAGCAAATAGTTGCTTTGATAAATGTTTGCTCAGGTTTGATAGAACGTCTTTCACAATAAGGGAGATTTTAAGTCAAACTGAAATTTGAAAACATGCTTTTTGTGTAAGGAAACATAATCTAAATGATACTGCAGCTTTTGTGCAATTTTCCATTTCTCGAAAGGATAAAACTGTTTTTGTACATATTTGTGGAAACAGGGTCTAGGCCTCAGGCTTTTGAAGGAGCGCTCCCCATGACAGCAGCTGTCTGACGTATGACTACTGGTGCTGATGTGAGACATGTTGTCAATTTCCTGCGGTGCGCTAAAAAAAGGAGCAGTTCACTGCCCCCTAACGATCTAATGCATTTCACCAACAAAGAAGCACTCAAACACATATTGCCAGAATTCATAGCCATTTTTCTATTATAATAGTCCTGATAACTGATGAGAAAGTGCCGATATTTGTGGTTATAACAATATAATATAACGGAAGCTGTTATGATGATGCGTGGCTCTTCATAACTAAATCTAAACACAGTCACAGTGGAGCTTTATCTGGGTGGTTACACTATTACACAAAGTCAAGTTTTCCATGATCTGGGATTATTATCATGTTGCAAGCAAATTATTCCAAATTATATTGTCAATAAATGGTATATTCTATATACTTCTGTGGAAATTTGCATTTTTTATTCATAAATAAGGCCATACATGTGTTCCTAGCTTCGAGAAATTTAGAGTCAAGAAATAGTGTTTTGAACCAATCAGGACCAAGACTTTAAATTAAGATTAAAATAGTCATCTATAGTGACTTTAAGTTCAAAGACAAAACAAAAATGGATGTTTTTTTCCCCCTATATTTCAGTAATGTATAGTCCATACAGCACTGGTTATGTAGCATTAGTGATTTAGGATAGTTCTCCCTTTACAACATTAAACATTAAGGAGGACGACCCAGCATGCTGTTATGCTATTGAAGCTAGCATGCTAGGCTAACTTTCCAACTATTTTAGTGCCTGCTCACACAAATACTGGACCAATCAAATACTAATACCAATATCGTCAGTCTGAACCATAAATGGAAACCATTAAAGTAGGTGGTATTTTTTCCCACCAAAGGTGGGACCTTCACCTAACCTGCCACAGATTGTCTTACCCTGATACTCTTACCCAAACCCTAACCAATCAAATAAAGCCTAGTGAAGGGGGACTATCAAGGCAAAAAAGTACAAATAAATCTTAAATACAAGTCAAAACAACATACAAATGACTAAAGGACATATGTTTATTTCTTGGAAAAAGTTTGAATTGCATAATTGAATGATAGCTATTGTGTTTCCACAACATGATATGTGTATAACAGACACTGGCAATGATGGTTCAAAAAAATCCCTCCAATGCCATTTCATGCAAACTGTTTTAAAATATGAATTAAAGAGTGACAAGATCTGTATTAGAAGTATAGCAAGATTTCTGGCCATAGATCATTTCTATATGGACATCTGGAATTAGAAGCACACTGCGTTATATTCCAGACAAATGAGATTCTTTTTTCTGATGACTCAGTTGCACGTTAAAGCAGGAAGTATCACTGTCTAAAAGTGCACTGAAGCAAGAAACCGACAGTGTGTTTACACCATTACTACAGCATCACACAGAGTACTCAGCTGGTGGTTCTTATCTAAGATGGTGTGGAGATACCAGCTCTCTGCACGTCAAGATCCTCAGCTTGTCTCCCCTCTTCACTGTGCATCAGGCTACATGTTGTGTTGGATCAGTATCTGTGGAAGAGAATCTTTTCGGCATCACGGCATCAAGTTGTAATTTCTCATGATGTACAGTTTGAACATGAGTCTGTGATAATTTATCACGTTGTCATGATTCCATACCCTAATATCCACATTGATATTTTGTTTATGTCTTCACATTTTGATACTGGTAAAGTGTACTGGCTGTTTGCTGTTATTTTGATCATTTCTAATGGTTTTCTCTGGGTGTGCGCGATACCGCTCTGACTCTGACTCTGAGCATTCAGCACTGATGACAAACTTTTTCAAGATCCTTGAGGGCTTTTGTTGTGGGTGCTGGTTTTATTTGATGTTGTTTGATGTGCTAATTTAGTTTTCTGGACTTAGTTAATACTTTGAGGTCCAGATGAATTAAATGTTGTTGTGAAGCTCTTTTAGTGTCTTGTCCTCACCAGAGGTTGGTCATGTTTTATTACTGGGATTTACTTTCAAATGCACTATGGTTACATTCTATCACTGTTAGCATTATTGTTTGTAATTACTTAACATGGGACCGAGGATAATGATTTGAATTCAATAATGATACATGATACAATAATTCTGGCTTCATTGGATATGGAAAACCATGTATGGCCTATGAAAACAAAAGTAACCATGGGCTTATTTTGCTTCCTCAGATTTAAACTCAGTCAGACACTGTGTTTAATCAAACTAGTCCTGATGACAATGACTGTATTTAGAAGGGGGTTAAACTGACTATTTCAAGAGTTCAATGTTAAGTGGATGGAGATTCATCAACACTTTATCTCTACTCTAAGCACTGGGGTCCTACAATTTGTGCAGCTTAACAAAATGGGCTGTAACACTGTGAACACCACAAAAGCAGTTTCTTTTCACTGGCTCCTTTTGTGAACAGGTTAAACACAACCTCACACCTCACAACATCACATTTCTGTTTCGTTATGATACAAAATGAATGAATAGTATTGGCTCGATCAGGGTATTACTATGGAAACTGCACTTTCCCCTCTTTGAAAAACCCCTTGCATAAGGTTGCACACGCCTCAGTAACCCAGCTAATATTGGCATATCCCAGGTGTCCTATTTAGGTTTCTCATAGCAGGGATATGAGCTTATCCAAGATACCATAAACAGCGTTGACAGGCACCAATTTATAGGCAGAATATTATCCAAAATATATCTCAAATATAATAAATGTAATTACTAGCAGAATGAAATAAATGTGCAAATATTTTTCTTGGTTTAAAAAAAATATGGACACAAAGTTCAGACAGGCTAGATGGACAACAGGACCTCACATGGGGAGCAAAGAAAGTGGAAGATGTACTGTGACCAGATGTATAGTCTCTGAGGCTTATGGAGAAAAAGCCTAAAAAAATAGCACATTGATCACCAGCATGTTCCACCTGCAACTCATAATTATTCTTAATGTTTTAGCACTGTTGAAACACAAACATTGTGGCTTTCCATATGTTGATACACTTCCCGTATATTGCATTGAAGGGATATTTCAGCTTACAATTGCCAAAATGTTTTTGGGACATTTAGGTACAGTATGCATGGCTCTCAGAGAAAATAAATTACGTTTACTGGCTTCTGCAAGTGAAACAGTACTGAATTGATTTTCACCATGCCCACACTAAGTAATCCTGTTTGTGTATCCTCCTATGCTTATTGCTGTGGTGATTCTTAGAGCATTGAGAGGAATGAAATGAAATGAAAAGGAAAAGGGAGATTTTTGGAAGCTGCTCTATTTTACAATTTAAAGTGGAGATTATTTACCTGCAGCAGGCGAACAAAGAGCTCTCAGATAACAAGAGAAAGAAGAAGCCTCGACTACAGATTCCCCCAGCTCAGCTTCTCCAGAAATACATACTCCATGTCCTTGAAAGACTTAATTAAATGCAAAATTAGTTATTTTTCAGGTCTCATTAGCCTTGCAAAGAACATGTGTTTTCATATCACCTCTTTTTTTTAACGCTACAAATCTAAACAGCAGAGTTATCACAGCATTTTCCCAACAGATTTAGTGCAGACCAGTGGCATGGCAAGAATGTATAGGTCTGAATTCACAACATGTTTCCTTTTGTTCTCTTTTTTTCTTAACAGCAGCAGGAGAATAGTCACGTCATCAGCTTTTTGTGATAATGTGATTGAACCAGATGATGGTGTGTGCACGCTTGCAGTAGAGTACAATGCTGTGTAACCATTAGAGCTGTTATTCCTGACACTGATGACAGGTTGGAGGACTGTCATCAAATGTCTGCACTATTCCCCTGCTGCTTTTGATGAGAAGAAAGAAAGAGAAATAAAGAAATTTATTCTACATGTGCATTTCCTTTTACTGTGCATTGCCAATCTTAAAAAAAAAAAACTAATAATTTAAAAAGTTTAAAAAAGAGTGTAAAGACTATAAAACTGAAAATGTCACCTTTCATTTCAGGAAAAAAAATACTTAAACAAAGCCAGAAAGTGGCTGTGACATTTGTTCCTGCAAATTTATATATAACAGGGGCGACCCAGTAGTTAGGGCGCATACCGGCCGGACTCTTTACCGCATGTCATTCCCTTTCTCTCTGGGCCATTTTCTGTCAACCTCCACTATCCTGTCAACAAATCAAGGAATGAAATTGCCAAAAAAAACAAAACAACATATAACAGTAATTTTTTTTAAATCATTGTCAAATGTTTAAATGCAGTGTTGAGAAACTAAGATGCAGATACATTTGATTTACAAACTACAGCAGGGATGCACTCATCCATCTTTTTCCCTCCTCATACAGATTCTGATACCTCATATCAGCTGACACCAAGTACAGATCCAATACCAATGCCCCCTCTGCCACAAATTTAATATTGGCATACCTCAACTGTGTGGGACTATTTGGAATCATTTTTTAGTAGAGTAGCACGAGGCCAGGGATTGATGTGGCACTAAAACCTGAGTCTGCAGCCCTCAGTGACTGACTGTACATTACTAGTAGTAGAAACACTTAATTTTTCAATGCAGTTTATGAAGAAATTCCATGAGAATCAGACACATTATGTTATGTTAATACCTAATCTGCTTAATCAGATCAGTGTCTGTGATGATCACATCAGTGCATCCCAAATTCGAAGTGCAGCATGTGAACAGATTTCACAGTATTCTGGAGAAGAGCTTGGTTACAACATTGCTTTGTGTAGAAATAAAGGAAGTGGTTAAATTTAGCTCAGTATCTAAATATTTTTGCTGTCATTTTATCTTTGGAATGACAGATTGGGTCTTTAACTGTTCAACCTTGTACTGGCATTGAAATGGATTGAATCGTTATTTTTAGGACAACATTCAGCCTGGCCCCTTTGCAGACCACTCTGTTGCTTAATTTCAGAACTAGAACGTGACTCATCTCATCATAATCTTTTAAGGCGCTCCAAATTACATTACAAACAAGGTCAGAGCACATTTAGAAATAATAAGATTTCAATAATAATTTTTAATCCCCCTCCCACCCCCACTCCTCCAACCCCCTCCCCACCTCCCTCCAAACCCTCCCGCTATTACACCACAAGACAAATTGCACTGCTGATTTATTTTTCCATCAGTGCTGTTGCAAATAAACATTTTTGGTTTCCTCTCTCAGTAAAGGACCCGTGCTTTACCACCTCCTTGCCCCCTGAAGCCCATGTTGTGCAGTTGGATCTTGGATCTGCGACAAAGATGCCTGTGAGATTGCAATGTTAGACAGTGGAGACAATCTCAACCCCTACCCCACAATGCACTTGGGTCAGGTTCATTTAGGTGTGACCACAGGATTGGTCCCTCCGGGAGCAATTAGTTCCCACTAAAGGATCTGGGATGGTGGGAGCAGCGAGATGTCAACAATAGCTTCACCCCTCGTCAGCTAAACGCCTGTTACCCTCGGCTCCTGTGAGGCCGAACTGCCAGTGTTTTGTGTTTCTGCGCTGCTACTCCCCAGCTGCACACACTGAGGCTCAGAGTGATTTCAGACTCTGTTCAACATAACCTGCTTCACTGTGTCATGTCATGATGGGAGGAGTTCTGTGTGTGTGTGTGTGTGTGTGTGTGTGTGTGTGTGTGTGTGTGTGTGTGTGTGTGTGTGCATGTGTGTGTGTGTGTGTGTGTGTGTGTGTGTGTGTGTGTGTGTGTGTGCGTACGTGACTGAGCTGCTTAAATTAAAGTGATAAAACCATCGTGTTGTGTTAAAATTCATCCATCCACAACCCACAAGGTGCCTGTCTGCTAATCAAACTCTCAAATGTACATCAGAGTTTCCTTTTTTTGTTCCATCAAATCTCTGATGAAAGGAGGCATGAGAGATCTGAGCTTGAAAACTATCTACCAGCTCTTCTCCTGCTTAAGAAAAAAAGTGGTGCAAAGTACATAAAACTTTCCAGAAAACAATGCCTGTCCTCTTCTTCAAACACTCATTCATCTCTCCCAGACATCCTTCAGCACTGACAATTTATTCATCATGCACGTGCTCCACATTTGCTCTTAGAATTCAAAAGACAATGATTTCACTGGGATGCTCTCTGTATAGATAATAAAAAGATAATAATGTAAATATCTGCTAATAGCTGCACTTATCACCATTAACATGTTCTGAGAGTAACGTGGGCTTTGATGGCGCTGATGAGGGTTTTGCTGTACTATGACATTCTTTTCATCTGAGGCATAAAGACACCTAGTGACAGGAATTCTTTTCGTTTGGCAACGAGAAAAGACCAGTTGTTATGGTTACAAGTTATAAATAGAGCAGCTAGGAGTGTAGGTGACAAGGGAACTGCGAGTTTCAGGATGAAAGACTAAGATGAAATCCACCCTACAATCCCTTGCTGCAGATCTGCTAACTTACAGGGAGACATCAGCACAGGCAAACTTGGAAACATCAGCCGACAAAAAAAACCTGTGCTCTGCTGCACATCAGTTCGCTCAAATGTCACATCCATCTGTTTTTATTTCCACTTCCTGTTGCTGTGATATTTATGGCAAGAACAGTGTTAATGAGTGTTGTGACACTGCAGTTTTAAACTGCAGAGCAGCAGTAAGATATGGACAGCTTTTCTTGTCTGTTAAAGTTTGTGTCCCCAGCTCCCCCTCAACCCCTTTACCCTATGATTTTTGGCATTTGTGTCATGCACATTGTTCTCTGCCCCAGTGCCCAGCACCGAGGGCCTCCTGATACAGCCCGTAATTAGAAGCAGCTCAAGGATTTAATGAAGAGGCGCTCACTTGATGGCAGCAGCGCTTGAGACATTGCCAGTGGCTCTGACTTCAAAGCTGGAGATATGGCTCCTCAGCAAAGGAGGGAAAACGCAGCAACGAGATAACAAGTCATGGCTTTCTTTTGATTTGTGGCATGCCAGGGCACTTACTGTATAGGTTTGTAGCCAGCAAGGGCACGCAAACAGTTGATCAGTGTGGCATTGCACTACTGGGCAATGAGTATCGTCGGCAATAGAGCCGAGTAATGATGTGAGTGGGAGGATCACTCCCTATCATCTACTTTAGAGTGTGCTGCCTTCCAGAAACAAACTCTGAAGAAGCTTTATGATCAACCCAAAAGCCTTAGAGGAGGATGATATGTTTCAAAGTCATTTTCAACTCTCTTTGACAGCTGTGAGCCTAAAAAAAAAAAAAAAAAAAAAAAAAAAAAAAAAAAAAAACATGGTTCCTTAGGAAAAGTTAAATGACATTTGCGATGTGTGAATGAATATTAATGACAGTTGTCAGGCTATACCCTATTACAGTTTTCCTGTAAGGTGGGTAAGTATTGGTTAAGTGCAATGTTAATCATGTAGTCCACTGTGTTGTGTGCTGTTCTGTGAGGATTAATGAAGTAGATAATGTCCTCAGTTGCATTGCTGAAGGGTTTCCACCCCCACATTCATTTCATATTAACTACAGCACATCCCTCCAACTTCATCCCACTGATAAGATATTTTCTTTTTCACTTTGAGATGCCCTCAAATTGCATTTAGCTGTTTCATAATTCCCTTTTGAAACTGTGATATAAGATCTTTCCATAGGGTATATACTGCACACTTGTATACACGCTGACTTCAAAGCATTTTGGGAAAGGATTTAAGAGATCAGGCATCTTTTTTTTTCCAAATTATAAATCTCTAGAGCTGATTACAAATGTGCGTCCCATAATCTCAACTAAATAAGCGAATGAAAGCAGATTTTTTCTCTATTTCACGGTTCTCAAAATTGTTTCAGCTACACAGTCATTATCTTTCCCACTGGTCCCCCAGATTGTCCCCGTCACCAAAGAAAGACCACTTGGGATTTTTAAAAACTTTGAAGGCAAAAAATCTGTTGAAAAAAGAACAGGGTAAAGAATAAAAAGTTGAGGCAGACTTTCACTGTTTCGTTTTTCTTCTGTTTGCTCAAAGTAGGTCCGGGGGAATCTTTTTTTTTTTAATCTCAGGTCCTTTGGAGAATCCTGCACCCCCACCATTAAGTCATAGTTGTTTTCATCTTTTGTTACATTAAATAACCAATATTTCTGGCCCACAGAATGAGACATGCGTGATGCAAGATGCATTCATGAACAGTACTTCATTGGTGTTTTTGTTGTGTAGAGCATGTTGTCCTTACTTGGTGCAGCAAATATAAACTGACTGTTTCTACTGCTGCAGTCAGTCTGGACAGACTGTCACACTAATAAGTAGTTGTCATCTACCAATAGACACACCAGCAATAGAGGCTAGTATGGCCTCTCTGGAAATAAATGCAGCTTCAGGCTTCTCTCCTTTCAGTCATCTTCTGACATGTATTGTAATTACAAACCATGGCTTTTTGTGCCTGCACAAAGTAATTTATCTATCACATACTGGACTTTTACCATCCAGACCTATAAAGTATGTTACCCATAAACACACAGTATGTAGCTTCTGCTGCCAGGGGTCTCTCAATCAAAACAATAAAATTTTGGATAAGGTTATCATGGTTATATATTCCACTGCCAATTGTATTGTGATCTTTGAGTTAAGATTTTTTTGTTTGTTTGTTTGTTTTAAATGTCTGTGAGACATCTGAGTCTGTTTGACATAACAGATCACTGTACATGTACATGTAGGGCTGCAACTAATAATTATTTTCATTATTGAGTGATCTGTTGAATATTTTGTCAATTAATCAGTTCATTGTTTGAAATGTGATAAGTAATATTTCTAAACCTGAAGAAATTGAGTTTACTATTGTTTAAAAAAAGATGTTTAAAGAAATGTTGCATGGGGTTAATGGGTTCTTCATTTTGACAGACTGGTTCAGCAAGGGGCAAGAGAACCCACAACACGACAGTTTAGTTTAAAGGCTTGCTTGAGGAGATCAAAGGAGCTTATAACTTGAGAGGGAGGTTCTGAGGCTTCTATTTCATAAATAAAGAGGAACAGTCAAAATCTTAAAGTCCGTATCCCACCCTCAGTGAAGGACAGGGCTGTCCAGGGTCAAGGTGAGCTGTGCTGCTAGTTGGCTGGTTCCTCAGTTCATGATAACCATACACATCCTTCGTTGGCAGACCGTACTGAGCTGTACCATGGACCAGGCTTGTCACACACATGCAGTCTTCAGCCCTACAGGTAGGAAGCCCAGCCCCGCCTTCAGGCTGCAGCAGATGGAGGGGACACTGGACCTGGACACAGAGACTTCCACTTCACCCCACACAGACACACAAACCACTCCAAATCAGTGCCCATGAATGAATGTGAATACGGTTCTACCCTGTTACAAGTGAATCATTTCAGCTCAGCTCATATGGATATGTGTTTTCTCATTCATTATCTCTGTGTTGACAGAGATAGTGTCTTATGAGACAGTGTCGGTTGGGCATCCTTGAATCTATGACACATTCAGCATCGACTTGTACACCTGTTGACATTTCAAGCTGCTGCAATTCAACACCCTGCCACTGAGTAACCTTCCTCCTAAGGTTCAATTGTCTTGTGCAACTGACAGACAATAGTCACAATGAATTCACCTAATTTAAAAACAAAATCACTTAAACTTTTTTCATATATTTTCCAAACAGCTATGCAGTGCTGGGAGAAGTTTTGGTTTGGCCAGTGGTTGCTCGGCTAAAAATATCTTTCATTGGACACTTCATCATGTTAAGGAAAAAAAACTTTTGCATATATTATCTGGCTAAATTATATTAATATTTTAATCTCATATTATCCTTGGCAGGAGAGGCAATTATTTTCTGGTGATGAAGTGTCACTGCTAAATGAATAACCAGTTGTCACAGCCCACCACTGAGGACAGGGGGCATCGCTGAGTGAATATAAAACTCAATATATCTGCAATTAACTTCTACCCTCCATTCCCTTCCAAAGCGTAAATAACATTTATGTTCCACATTTCCTATCAGTTGAGCTTGTTCTGCAGGGTTAGGCATATTATCAGCTCATTACAATGGCACACGCACAAGCTCCTTTATTCTCATTAATCTGCCAGTCTCCCCCAACTCTCTCTATCTTCACCTAATCAGTATTTATGACCCCGGACTATCCGGTGTGATAAAAAACTGCACATACAATACATTTTAAACGGTGCTTGGTGCTGTTGTTTAGTGCAATTGTACAGAAATAAGTGTGTCTGATCAAACAAAACAGCACACGTGGCAGATGTGGCACATTGACAGACTCTGACGGTATACTCCAAATGCAAAAAGCAAAGCATAACCTCAAGAGGTGTCTCTCATTTGGAACTCATCACACAATGGGTGTCCAAAATTATGATATATCAGCCCATCACAATCAATTTGTAGTGTTTCTCCACCTGTCTCCTACTTGTTCAGTCTGCAAATTACATCCCACCTAACCAACAAAGCACTACAGAGTTTCCTTCTTACTGTCTTCAGTTTCCATTTAAGTTTTGATTCTGTGCTCACCACGTAGAGTTAATTGATCTAAATTAGTGCAATTTTCTCTGCAGTGTCCCATATCACAAACTCTGATCTTATATACTTTCACAGCTGTTTAACATCTCAGCCAAACCAACCGGGATGTAAGATTAACTAACACTGCTTCTTTTAATTCACTTCATTTTAATTAACTCTTCACTTTTTCTTTTTTTTTTTGGTCTATGATGATAAAAGTAGCCTTTAGACTATTTACATATTTGCACATGTAATATGTAGAGCAAGGAGAAGTGCAGATTAAGGTCTGGCCTTCAGTTTGTTCATTTTAAAATTCACAAGGAGAGAAAGGGGGAAGAAGAGACAGACAGAGAAAACAGAAGAGACAGACTTTGTGTGTGTGTGTGTGTGTGTGTGTGTGTGTGTGTGTGTGTGTGTGTGTGTGTGTGTGTGTGTGTGTGTGTATGAAGCTGTCCGCCCATGTTGTTCTTTCAGACAGAACACCTGGCCTTTCCAGTCTGATGAAACCAACACAGGAGCAACAGATACTCTCCACTTTTTAAAGATCAAATTATAGAGAACCATATTTCTGTATGCCCACACTTGGTCCAAATATAACTCTTTACATGTATATATATATTTGTACTACATTCTCTGACTCTTCCTATCCTCATTTCATTGTATTGCTTGTGTGCATGTTGTGGCTGAATAGTGTCCAGGTTATGCAAGTAGCCAGATTAAACCTTGACAGGTAACAACCCTGATACTGACTTTATTAAGTAGATCAGATATCGAACAGAAGTAACTTAATCACATTAAATATCGTGTCTTTGTCTTGTTTCTGCTTGTTTCAGCCTCCAACACAGTTTTTTGTGTTGGAGCCTGGTCCATGGTACAGCTCAGTACGGTCTGCCAACGAAGGTCATAAATACTGATTAGGTGAAGATAGTGAGAGTTGGGGGAGACTGGCAGATTCATCAATTTTTTAATAGTGTATTATTTACCCAAATGAGTTTGGTTTAATGCATCCCCCTTTTCTATTGTTAGACGCTTCATAAGATTATATGATATTTTATAAGATGGTTTTATCTTTGGTATGAAAAAGCTTGATCTGCAAAGTAAATTAGAGTGGAGTAAAAAGTAGAGTATTTGCCATGACCTATAGTGGAGTAGACAACAGGTCCTCCAACCTGAACAATCATGTCGTCATGTTTTTTCAAACATCTGATGCGACCCAAAGAATTGTCTCCTGAAATAGTGCCCCTATGGTGGCAGGTGTATGATATCTTGGTTGTCATGATTACAATAATAAACACGACTGTATCAAGAGCAATGTACCTACCTTTGTCACCATGGTTACTATACATGGTTTGGTTAGGTTCAGGAAAAGATCATGATTTGGGTTAAAATAATTACTTACTTAACATTAGATGACCTTTGTTGTCATGGTCTCAATAATAACAACATAATGTGGTTAACCTTGTCAAACGGTCATGGATAATAGAAACAACATAAGATACTACGTCCACATCAAACACTATTCTCCTGTATCATAGTCCTGTGTTTTGTTCACCCATCCATCCACCTCTTCCAAATTCTGTCGCTCTATATACGGTGTGACCGCACTTTTCCCTTTGCTCCTGTCATAATTACATCGGCCACTTGATGACGCCTAACAACAAAACGTAATGTGGTTCACAATAACCTGCTGCACAAATGACCTATGGGCTCGTTTTTTACAGGATGACGTAAAACTCATCACTGCCGGTGTGCAGTGCAGGTAAGTGGCCATAGACACCAGATTTAAAACTGTGGTAAACAGCAGATTGCAGAGAGTTTTACCTGATGCTGATAGGCTTAATCAGTATTGTGCAAACTTGTTTGGCAACAGCTTGAATATAATAGACATTCATTTACATTCTAAAGTATTTACAAAGACATCACCATTTGGGTTAAAATAACTACTTGGTTGAGGTTAGGAAACTCATGTGGTCATGGTTAAAAAATAGCAATGTTCGCTGTTTGTTACCAACAGTCAGCACTGGAACAAAATGGCCAATGCTGATGTTTTTCTTGTGTTAACAGTCTTGCAAAACCACCTACCAAATGAACTGATGAGAAGGACAATGTGAATCAACTTCAGGGAACAAGCAGTCCAAAGATTTGTACATTCTGTTATTTGTATTGTGTTCACGGATTCATTTGAAACTTTTGTCAAGGCTGAAGAAACCCTGAAAAAGCACAAACACAGAAAAGCACAGAAAAGGATTTTTTGGTCTATGTAAGTTTACTCTTTTATACTTGACATTGACCTGATTTACACTTGTAGAAGTGTAAAAATCTTCATTTTGGGTGAAATTACCCACCATTATTCAGTGTGCTGTGACATTAATGGATCATAAAATCCGCATTAAACAAACTTGGACCTCTTTTCCCTAGTTGTCTGCCTCAACCTAATCAAATGTCTCTCACTGAAAACTCTGTGAGAGAGAGAAACAGCAGTGGAAAATGAAAGAGTATTTCGACAGCTACCCTTTAAGTCCTTGTATGCTGATTTTGATTGACTGTATGTCTAAGCATGGCATTTGTGTCATTTTGAAATGAAAACAGATGGTTTCCATTCTTTCTACTCCATCTACTCCTGCACTGTTAAACCTGAAGGACATTTGCGGATAATAATGACTGATCTGCCAAATGCCTGGGCCACTGGCACAGCTGACCTCCACTGGAAAGAAGTTGTATAATAATTGAAATTATTTAGTAGTTAAAGTGAGTGGCTTTAGAGCAATCCAGTTTTAGAATTTGACAAGGATAAATCCTGATGAAATATGTGTGCTGTCCCTAATCCTCTTCGATCATAACCAGCTGTCCTGGGCTATGGATGTGACTGCTGCTTAACCTGCCGAGAGAGGGGCCTTTGATCTGGATTTGGGTTTGCCCACACTAAACTGATTCCTTTTCCCCACCATCTGTCGTAGCTTTAATTACTCTTGTTTTTTAAAGTACATTTGGAAATCCAAGCAGCGTCAAAAAGAGGTTTCCGTTAAAAGCTTTTATTTGTTTTTTAACCTTTGCTTTAAGCACACTTCACTGAGCATGCACACAATTATCCTGGATGTTACAGTTTCACCCACTGGCATCTGGGTGATGCTGAGTGCAACCACAGTCATCACCTCCCATAACTCAGTTACAGAATGGTATAATGTATGCCAATTCTTGCAACCTGCGGGGAAATTTTTGCTGTTTTGCTGTTTGAGCTAATTATTTTGGCCTGACACAGTGTTTACATGTGTGAAGGTCAAGGGTGGAATTCACTCTGAAGACTCTGGTGTGAATTTACATGCAGAGAATAGAAAGAACATGAACATTATCCTGCTGTTATTCCCTGCTCAAGCAGCAACAAATGTATCATAACACATTCACTTTTTCACTATTTTGCATTCAGATGAAATAATCCTGCCATTAAACTAAGACCTTCACACTGGAAGTATGTACTTTTCCCAAAGAACTGCATTTATGTGTCTACATATTGTCTCTTGTGCCATTTCGACAGTGCTGATAAATACAGGATAAGATTTGGTATTCAGGTTTGGTAGGGCTCTACTTCCTTATCTAATGACAATAACTAGGAACTGAAACTTTAAGAGATCTGTAGCCAGATCAATAATTCATATAAATATGGATGTAACTAAATTTTTTTAAGTTCATTAGTCTAATGCTTTCCTACACATTCTCTATGGTTGACAGTGATACTAGTTGAGAGGGTTTGTAAGTAAGGTGCATGTCTCAGTACACTCATGAAAAGTGGGACTCTCAGCTTAAGTAGAACTTGGTGCAGCAGCAGCCTGATGTAGAACAGTGATAAAGTGGTCCAGTTTAAAGCCACTAACCTGTTGAGATTACTAATGTATCATTGCAAGTTGCCGTAAAGATCTTAATATCTCTATATCAAGCCTAAGCCGACAGGGCTTGACTGAAATATATAACTCTCAGGCGCTTGAGTGTAACTTCAGAGAAGCCTCCTTGTGGCTATCAGGAACTGACTGTGATTGTACAGGGCAGTCGACAGCTGTGAAGAAACAGTGCTTGACCCCATCTCTAGACAAGGATGCTGACACTGAACAAATATGTATGAAATATGTATGACATTTTTTTTACACTGCCAACATTTTGCCAACTTTGCTTTCGTCAGTTTCCACACATGGTACTGTTAAGGTTCATTAAAGGACTATTGCAGGTCCATGTACCACATGTCTATTCACCAGCACAACCTCCAGACTTAGGCCATGCAGCTGAATGTAAATCATGAGGTTCAGACTTGATATTCTGGTGAATATCTTTGCCCGTCATTCTTGTTGAGAGAGTCATGTATGCTGGTTCAAACATTCATAGGAGCAATAGATGGTGAATTAAATTTTCTTTATCTCAACCTCTAGGTACCAGTTAGGTGAGGGAGCTACTTCTACTTTACCTTGTAAAATGTATTAAAGGTCCCATATTTTCCACTTGTGTTATATTTTAAGTTTTGATATCCATAAGAAGATATATTTGTGGTTTTAATCTCATCTCAACGTAGTTTTACCTCTCCTCTCTCAGACTTCTCTCTGCAACTCTGGTAACAACAGGTTGGTGACTGTTTTCTGTGTTATTAAATAAAAATATACAGCAGATAAACACCAAATCCTTGGATGGTTGGTCCCGGTGGGCCATGTGTGGGCATGGATAAGGGCGGTGAGTGCTTTGCTGTGACATCACAAAGTTATGGAAGTCCTGACAGCTCATTTTAAGGCTCAGTTTCTGAATATTGGCTGTGTGCATTTCTCTGTGGACTTAGTGGTTTGATACTTTCACTGTATTAATTTAGAACCTATAGTTCAGTTCACCACAACAACACTACAAAATACAACCCAAAAACATACAATGGAGTTAAGTCACACAAAGTTCTCATTTCAATCTAAACTGGACAGTTTGAGCTATAGGTAGCAATTATTCCAGAGCTGCTGTATTCCATTTCTTTACATTGTACAATAATATTCAATATATGAATTGACTGATATTAATAGAGTATAAACTGTAAACTGATATGCATAGAGAAAGAAGAATCTGTCACAGTTTAGGACACAACTACAGTTGTTTCCACTGTGAGTGGAGATGTTATTTTTTCCTGTTTCAAATGATAGAGTTTAATGAGAGGTTCAGCAAAGAAGAAAAAAGGCTTTGCCTTCTCAACTTTACCCAGGGTTCATACAGAAGTGCTAAAAGCTAACGAGGACATAAGTCAACATTCCTTTAGTTAAGACTGATCTAATACTAATGAGGTAATTCATTTTGCAACACATAATGTACTGTCTATCTGTAGATCACATAGCAACAGCAGTTTAAATTAAAGTTGCATTGAGCAATATTTTTATTAACATTAAACCAAGTGACTGATGCTAATGAGAGGCTACTGAACCAACTTCAAACCACAAATCCATTATGCACATCTACCCAGCCTTCAGCCACTTTCAGCTCATTATCTTGGTCCAATACACCACAAATGCTGGTTCATAGGAAAGTGCAGGCAACTGCTCCTAACCACAACTTAACACGAAATAATTATTAACTATTTGTCCAGCGTGAAGTTGTCAAAGTAACTGAAGCAGGGCTCAAATGGGTGAGAAAATTCAACTTTTGGTCAGATAGAAGACTGCTTATACAATAAAGCCCTTTTTCACAAGTGCTTGCTAAGAAATCATCCATAAGAACTTGAATGGCTTGAATCCTTGTTGATTTGCAGCTTAATGCGGTTCCAGCTAGTTCCCTCTGTGCAAGAGCACAGCAGCACAACTTGTCCTCTACTCTGTTCAGGGTTATTTACGCAGCTCTGAAGGTCTCCACTGGCTTCTACAGCCATGTTTATCTTGTTCAGCTCTCTAGAGAGGCTCACTACAGTGAGTCTCCTGACTACAGTGGGCCTCTCAGAAGCATATTAACAAGATGGAAACAAGCAGAGCCGTCTCTACCGGACCATTCATCTCTCACTCTGGCATCTTGGCAGATGGAAAGGAATTGACACATCATACCTGTGCCACCAGCATTGCACCCATGGGGATGCAAACACAGTGACTGTCTAACTTTGAAGGATAGAAGTCTTATTTTAAAGTAAGTTAAGATGACAGCACACTGTTTATTGCAAAATTCAAGTTTTTTTAAGCATTGATGTTTACATTTCAGTAAACTCTATTCAGAGAGTTGGTATGTTGGTGTTTTTGTCTGTGTGCATGTACTCCAGCTGCCAATCCCCAAGATCCCCTTATTAATAAATCATCATGAATGTGTATTGAGACAATTCTGCCCCATAGACTTGTAAAAATATATAAACCCACTCTATAATGAAAAAAGGTAAAATAATTAATCACACAAGTTCCTTCAGGGTTTTTCACGCAATCTGGACATACCATTCATAAGTGAATAGTCTCTGCAGGTGCATTAAAATGAAAGCAAACTGACCTTGGAGCATGTGGCCTCAATAGATCAATTCAACCTGCCAAAGCTAGATTGATTCAGTCTGTCACACGAGTGGCCACAAATAATGTTCCCTGTCGTCCAGACAGCCTGCATCTGTCTGATTGAAACGGCCTAAACCTCCACATATGTTGTACAATGTTTAATTGTATGCAAACACTAAGCAGACCTTTCATAGCAAATTTTGCTCTTCAGCAAATGATCCAGTACATCCCCACCGTCAGATGAGTACCAGAGCTTTGATGTCATGTAGAGAATGTTTAGGAAAAGATTGTGGTTTGAGTTCAAATAAGCGCGTCCTTAAGGTTAGAGGGCTTTTGATTTGACAGGAAACAAACAAACAAAAGCTGTTTCTTGTGTAAAAGTCCCGTGTTTTGTCAACCCATCCATTTACCCTAACTCTCCTCCGAATGCACATTAATGTACTGCATTATCTAATTTCCTCCTCTGTCATCATAATTACTATGACTATTGGAGGGCAGCTGATAATAAATAGTAACAATGGGTCCTGATGCTTGAAAAAATGAAATGATCTATGGAGTAATTTTTTATAAGATCAGTATAACTGCATCAGTATTAGAGTGGAATATAACACAGCTAATTTATGCAATTTTTTCTGACCAAGAGACTGTATTCAGTGAAACACAAAATCAAAGTGGTCCAAGTACTAACCCTGTGGGATACCACATTTAACGAGACAGCAAAACAAGACCAAAAAAGTTTTTAGAATGATCTACAACAGCAAAACAGTTGGTTGGTCGATCAGGAAGTATGAAAATATACTGTATCAAATGCACTCCTAAGATACACCCCATCACATAGAGGAAATGGGAGATTTCCCGAGTGCTGTTCTCGTATGTCTGACTCTTTCATTTCTTAGTGGAGAGAGGGTGTTGCAGTAATTACCCTACTACTCATTGTTTTAGGAGCTGCTAATCAGTGTAACTCTACCTCAGACAGACCCCCTACTGAGTGAGCCTAAACTACATTTTCCTTTCCTCTGTTAACTTAGCTCTTTGTGTGGCTGTTCAAATAGTAATCAGTGTTTCTAAGCAGGTAGATGTCTATGTAATCCATAGCACAACATTCAAATCAACAGCGCTCTTGTTGTTTCTATGTGGGGCAGATTCTTGTTCGGAAATCAGTGAACAATGAAACTCTTAATGCTGTGTGAAGAGATTTATCAGAATAACTAATCCCAGTAATTAGCCCTGACCTACAACCCGCTATGCCTCATGCTGCAAACCCACAGTCATATCCTCCCTCGCTTTGTCACTTCTATGGATTACTATCAGAATAAATTTTATTGACAAATGCAATAAAAACTTATTTTTGTCTTAAATTGTTGAAGGTCATTCTAACAAACAGGACCAAACATGCAACACAAAGGAACATTGCATGTCTCTCATTCATTCATATCCTGTAGAAACATACCAATAGTCATTTCAAGCGGTCAGAACAGCAGAAGTGTTTGATCTGCCTGCTTGTGTGATGATTAGAGAACACTTTGTAACATCTTAAAGCTGAAGATCAGGAAAGGATGGGTAAGAAAAGGAAGAAAGCATTTCAGATGATGAAGAGGTACAGTGTAAGACTGCTCTGGACTGATTAGCATTTCCTCTGATCTTTGACTGCTGTGATCATAAACAGAGTTTGAAGTGTGTCCTGCAACGTATGTAGGACCAAATATCACATAATCCCAAACAGTCTTTTTTCTCTGGTTGCAGAGTTTATCTCCTATAGGCTGAAAAAAATTCATAATTAAGCCTCTGATGAAGTTACAGTGTAATTTAATTAACAAAAGCACTTTTTAAAAAAAAATTCATTTAACAGCAGAATGGTGTAGTTGTGCCCACCAGTTATTTTGAATTTTGATTAGATTTTGTGTATTTGTCTCTTTATCAGCACACCCTTCCTTCACATTCATTTTTCATGCTTGCCTTCACACCTGAGCCCCCCAGTACAAGTAAAGCTTCACACTGTTAGCCAGCAGCCTGGGAAAAAGGCTGCACTTTATATTTCCAATTCACTGATGGTCTTGTGCTAAATAAAACTGAGATAAATTTATGAATGAACAAATGAAACTTGCTCAAGGCAGATTGATTATACAGAGGAGAGATCTTAAGTAGAAAGACACACGGCTTTGTTTTGAACCATTCCCACCCATTCTCAAGTTACTAGTGCAAAAAGTAGAATTAGGTATGCATTCTGCAGTGACTGCTAATCCCTCTCGAACTCAGTTAAATACCTCTTTATAAGTTACTTCATATTTATAAATGTTATCGTCATCTAATATCTCAAATTATGCAATTCATATACCCTTGGTGCAAATGACCTAAAGTTAACAATATTGGAAGAGTGCTACCAGGTTAAACTGGTAAACCTATGTCCCCTTGTCTGTGAGGGAGCTATCATGGGTGTAAAGATGTAAAGACACAAGCACAATTTGAAATACAGCTAATATTAATTAAATGTATTTTAATAACCAATTTTTAGCGTTTATAGTAGTTGGGTGCCTTGTGGTAGGAATTTACACACTTCTGCCACAGACATGTGTCTGAGACATGTTCACCAGAAGGTATTACAGTACGAACCCACTCAGGCGAATCCATCTGCCTGCGGGCAGATTTTTGTGTTTTAATTAAACCCTCTTCTGGTCATCTGAAGAGAGTAAATAATCTGAGTCAATAGTGCTTCTTGCCACACTCCACTATCTGCCTAATTGACTGAAGCATTTTGGGAGAGGAGAGGAACTGGGTTAGTTTCTGGAGGAAACTAAAAGTAATTTTATCTAGCTTTTCAGTATGAAACTCCATTTGGCTTGAAAAGTGGCTGTAAAAGGTCTGAAGTATGGTCAGCTTGGATTAACCATCCAACCCCTGGGGCACTTTGGCCTTAGTAGTTCTACGTTAGGTGTGTTTTAGTCTGTAGCACATTCAATGACCATGACAAATTACACATAATTAGAAAGCCCTAAGTCTCCTGATTCTTTTTGTGAAAAACATCTCAGGAGCCAAATTTCACAGCAGCAGCTCTGAACACAGATTTTGTTCATAAGTGTGGCCATGGCTCCAAAGTGTTTTCCACACAAAAGGTACTACCACTCTCTGACTTTCTTGTGGTAAAATTTCAAGTTACCTCTCAAAGGAGATCAGCATTATGAATGTAATCAAAACAGCTGAAGAGCAGTAACCTTTTTAATGTGCATATTCAATTTTGGGGTTTGTACACACAAAGGAAGGTGTTTGTTAACAGGTTAACGCAACTCCAGTTGAGACAAGTATCAGCATTTTTTGAAAAGTATCAAATCATTATAATTCACTTCTTTGTTTTCCATCTATATGCTGGTGGTCTTATTTTGCCAAAATATGGCATATGTCTCAGTCTTCACAAGTGGTAAGAACTGCTCTTCCGCCTACTGCTGCTCTGGTGCATTACCATTGTTTTCCTCTGTCTTCACTGGAGTAAACAGTAACCTGCCCCATTATTCTATGGATTAAAGTCTGGATGAATATGAGTCTTTATTCATTGGGGCATGTTGACTAAGAACAACTTGAATGTACAGAAGTGATCTGTGGAAGCAGAAGATATGTGCACACCTGGGAGCTGCCCTCAGCAACCTCAGTTAAGTGCCTTGCTCAAGGGAAGTAATCACTGAGTGAACAGAAAGGAAGCCACGTTCACTTCCTGAGCCAGTTTCTGCATTCAGGATAGCAACTTTCTAGTCACAAGGCATCGCTATTGTTACTCTTGCTACTCTTTTTCATACCTTTCACCAGACATTTCATGCTAGTGTGTGTCCCTAGCCACCCTTCTTTACACATGTGTATATTTTGGCGCATTTTTGTCCTTAAAGTCTTAGTGTCTTTGAAGATGCTCCGCCTTCCTTTGCAAATGTCCAAAGCCCGCGAGGAGCAAAGTTTTGAGTTCAAAGCCCAGCAGTTCAACTGTATCAGCACAACCTACAGCTGGCACTAGAGATAAAATTTAGGATGCAGGGGAATTGGCACTCAGTCTACAGTGACAGTGGTGGCTTGACGCCTGGTGTCCCAGAGCCCTCCTTTGTACTACCAGCAGAAACATTTCCTCTCTGCCAGGGGGCCCACTGAGGGGAAACAACGAAATTATGAGTGTGTAACGTGAGGATATATTTTTGTGGCGTGTCAGGAAAGAGTGTGAAGCAAGCCAATGATTAGTCTATGAACTAATATGACTTTTCTGTATGTTCATTGTATTTGGAAAGTAAAACAAGGATGACTATAATTGGATTATATTTTGCCCTTTTAAAAGTGGCAAATATATGCACATGAATATAATGAGTACTAGGTAAAACTGCCTGTAGTTCAAATTAGGCCCAACTTTCTGAGAGCAATGGCCTCATTTAGTTCAGACCAAACTAGCAAAAGGGGAGGTGGAAAGGTTATGAGTCTTATTAATAATATCTGGAAATCTAAATAAGTCTTCAGTGTTCATTTTTCAGCAAAACATTAAGTCCAAATAGCCTGGGCACACTGGAAAATAGCTGAGACATGGACAAATGATGTTTGCAGATACTTTACTCGATTTCTAATCTATCTTCTGTTAATTATCATCCCTAATAATCATTCCCCATCCACCATCATAAAGATTGAAATAAACCTTTATGATAGATGATTAAATGCAGCTTCAATCTCTGAGTGGAAGTGTTGATGAAATTATTAAAAACTTTACTTCAGAGACAGATGTTAGTATCTTGTTACCATATATCCTATTATCAGACATCTATTGGACATCTACCTTTCACAGTGAAAGCTACTCATGTTTCATCGTGAGTGTGCCAACCTTCCTGACAGTGTGTCATCGGTGCCTGGATGCTGTCTTTTATGACACATTGTTTAGAGTTACCTGCATTGTGTAGCTGTTGTCACTTATAAAGATTAATTATTTCTCAGACTCCCCCCTGCATTGCGTCAAGAGAGTGTTGCATCTCCCCCTACTGTTTTTACTGTAAAATCACCATTGCAGTATCAAATCAAGAGGCAGTCTATTGTACCTATCTAAAGATTTTAATGGGTGCTTCTGAAGGTCTCACATCTCATTTCGTTTTCAGAATATTAAGGTTTTTATGTGGACAAAATGTCTTGTGTTGTAATTGAGCCTTTCTGGTTTATTGGCTGGAATGGAAATGTACAGAACTGAGAGTGTTTACTATAGAAGTACTATAGAAGAAGTATAGATAATTGTTGCTCTGAAATGTGGTACAGTGGTTCAGAAAGCAAGACCCCTTGTTTGTAAAACTCACAAAGCACCAGGGGAAAAAATGCATGAATAAATAACAGTGTCTCATCACGTACACATGTTAAAGTATAACCACATTGTCTGTTCCCTGTAGATTATAGAACAAGTTCTAATTCTCAAATTCTCTTAGCGTGAGCTCATTTATATTCACCACAGAGGATAATTTTATAATTTCACTTCCTCAGCACAAAAGGAGCCGAAAACAGAATCTCAGTGTGACTCTGTAAGGTCAGATGTCTTAACTGTGCTATTCCTCTTTTTAATGAAATTAATTAAAATGCAACAGAGTTGAGAGCTACACGATATACACATAGAAAGATAGATAGATAGATAGATAGAGAGAGAGAGAGAGAGAGAGAGAGAGAGAGAGAGAGAGAGAGAGAGATAGATAGATAGATAGATAGATAGATAGACCATCAGTACTGTAACTTCCAATGACATTTAGGGGGAGAAGAATTTTCATCAGTATTTTCAGAGGAACCTAATGAGCCTGCATTGTTTTGACCCTCTGTCTTCTTTGTAGCTTCTCATTATTTTTGTGCAGTGATGTTTGCTGACTGCAGCACTTTGTGCACGACTGTTGGAAAAACAACCTCAGGACATCCTCTCAATCTGTTTTCAATACAATTTCACGGCTGAAGCTAATATCTCCGAAAACAGTAAACGCAGCACGGTGGTACGTCAGCTGACCGGCGCCACATCAGCACCACAGCATCACAAAATCACGTCAGCATCCATGCATGACAGTCTGGACCTGAATCCACATGGCTGCAGCACAACCTGAGGTGACGCGTCTGTTTCCCCACTGGGAAATAATATGTGTATTTATTTCAATCAGAACATTTACAGAGATAATTTAGCGTTCAACTGTCAGAGCACAGCAGCACGTGGATGTCACTTCGCAAAACTCGCGATAATAATAAAGCAGTTGTCAGGCGGATATACCGTCACTACACTGTGTAATTAATGCCAACATATTTTCAACCTCACTTTCCCACGGATGTAGTGAACTTTCTCTTTATTAAAGTAAAAACTGGACATAGCACTTTTACAGCTGCGTTCAGCTTAGCTTAAAAAAAAAAACCAAAAACACCGGTGTAAGAATACCTGGAGCAGCTTTCATTGGCACATTCATTTCTACAGTACATGTACACTTCGCAATTTCATTTTTAAGGGGACTGTAATTATTGAGAATATTGGCTGAACCAGTGGTACCCAACAGTTTTGGGTTGGGGTCCCTCTTAAAAAAGGAAATGTCCACTTCTATGGTTGTGACCCATCATCACATGAGTTGTGGACAGTTGAACCAAAGGCTAATTTTATTTTACCTCTGTTTAATTTGAAAGCTCTATAGAGGCCAGAAGCAGTGAAACAATTGAATATTTCACAAGAAAATATGTGAGCCATAATTTAGAGATGTAGTTTTGTGTAACTGACTAGATTATGATTCTTGTTTTGTGACTCTTCAAATTCATAATTGACTCCTATCCCATTATACTCGTTCATTTATCAATAACTGTGCTATTTTCCAGTCCAGAAGTTCCAACATGTAATGAAATCCCCAGTCCACCTGCATAAAGGTTAAAATAAACATTAAAGACAACTTCCATCTATCTGGATTGGAAGTGTTAATGAAACACTTAGCATATACCAGTCATTGGACATCTGCCTTTCATCACAGTAAAAGCTGCTCGTGTTTAATGCTGAATCTGCCAACTCTGAATCACTGAGTTGAACTACTGGTGAATGACTGACTTTTATACATTAATAACTCAATTTATGTTTTATGTTTATAGTAATGATGTCTGTCTGACAGTGATAATAATGTCAAGCATCATCCCTTCACTTTAAAAAGTGTTCTATCCACTGCTGAAATAATTCAAAGCCAACAGTATAATTATGTATTTTGTTTTCTCAAGGCAATATGTAATAATTTTGTCTTGGTGTCAACATGACATTTGGTACATCAAACAGTGACTATGCTGCAATCATAAAATAATTATCTGTTGATCTCAACGGAACAAGTTTCATCATCTTGTGATCACAATACAGCCCAGACTGTCTTCTTGTGATCATTAGATAAAACTGCATAAGATAATCTGCTGTGATAATCATAAAAATGTCAGCCGTCAGCAGACATAAGGCAATCTCTGCCAGAGATCTTCTCCTCACCGATTGCAGAGAATAGGGCATGCGTTATGATACTATGTAATCCAATGCAACACTACTAGAGACCATACCTTCAAAAATGAACTTAGTTTAATAAATACCTAACTGACCCAGTGGGGATTGGGATTACAGTTCAGTACATGTTAGTCTCTACCTCCTTCAGTAATATAATTGACCACCTCACAACGGCCGATCTGTCCTCTCAGTTACACCTGTAAACTCAGTGAGTGATACAGAAATCCTTGAGCTATGAAATACTGCAAGGTTATGGATTAACCTTTGGTACTTTCCAGACTGAAGCAGATATGTTGTATTTGTTATCTTATCACTAAGGGCACATCCAGAAACCGTGACCTCTCAGTTACAAAGAGGTTGATCTCTCTACATCTATGTCTTAACTCAATCCAAAGTCTGTGGTTCACCCACCTCTTCAGGATCAGATCTACTGAACAAATCCTCAGGATTCCCTCCAGACTGAACCAAGAACATTACGCGTCTCTTCTCCCTGTTTAGCAGATACATGATTCTCCTGAATCTGTTCACAAAAGTTGCTATGAAAGCTTTAATTATCAATTTTCGCTTCCATAATTTTTAATAAAGAGGCTTTTCCTTTTTCAGAAAACTTGTGTTTGGCCCAATATTGTAGGGAATTTTTATTCTAATCATGGACAGGTTAAGCACATGTGAATCTACTGTGTGCCACCACCAAAACTTCCCACTATAACTGCTATATATATTTTTGTGAATATACTGTTTTGTTTCCACTATGTCATTTAACACAATTGGTTTTATATTTAAGTACTACATGAATAAATAAGGATGTCAGGAAATAGTTGAATAATGGTGAGACAGTGTGAGTCAGATTTATTTTATAGTAGGCTTGTGCGCCAGAGCCGGTCTCTTCATCCTACCAATCCCCTGTCTTCCTGTCCTTTCAGACCTGTCTACTGGCTGGGTAATGACACCCTGAGGGTGTCTGCTGCCCTTTTTGCCTAGAACCGTCAGCGACTGTGCAGAGGGCTAAAAGCCAAAGACGGAGTGGTGCCAAAGTCAGTTGTGGTGCTGCAGGGAGGAGAGCAGGAGCAGAGGTACTGCACGGACACCGACATCCTTTTCAGGCAGGTAGGTTGTCTTTAGCTGACTCTGGGATTGTTGCAAAACAAAGGCTGAGGTGGGGGCGAGGTCTTGCATGTATTAATTCATCCATCCATGGTCCATGTTGGTCCCAAACCATCAGTGAGTTAATGTCAGTGGGCCCATCTGCTCTCAGCCGGTTGTTTGTTGATCCCTAAAAACCTTTAGAGGGTATCCATCAAGGTGCTACAAAAACCTCACCTCACTTCTCTGAAAGTCAGTTCCCATTCTGAGCTTTTCTCTGTTAGTGTTAATTTCCTCAGTTCAGCCACGTTGCAGAGAAATCACTTGTGTCTATGATCTCATCCACCAAACCTTGTATCAGTAATTAGTTTTTAACAAATATCGGTGGGCACCTCAGTAAATCCAACTGGTCTGATAATAGACAGCATCTTATTTTTTCTCATGTAATAATCTGACCAGAATATGCTGCACTTGAGCTGACTATTATAATTTCTCTCACTAATGTTCTGGCTGATTGTTTCAATTCTGTAGGAGTCTTTCTTCCACTGGGCTTTTGGAGTAACTGAGCCTGACTGTTATGGGGCCATTGATGTGGACTCTGGGAAATCTATCCTTTTTGTTCCCAAACTGCCTGAAAGCTATGCCACTTGGATGGGAGAGTGAGTCACACTAATCCTCAAAGAGCTGTGGACATGGCCAGCAATCATCACAGGCTGGTCCAGAGCTGTGAGCTTGAACTTGAAGAAAAGGTTGACAGAGTCATGTGCTACACAAGTCATGTTAGTATTAAGTTAGTTCGTTAAAAAAATAATATTAATATGCAGCTAAAATCTCACATCACCCAAAACACCTCAGTGATGTGCTTGACTAGACTGATACAAAAGCCTGCTCTGCATTTCCAGCACACATGCTACACAGAGTAAATTGCTCATATAAAAGGTATTTTTTAGATTTATTTATTACTTGTTTTGGAAATTATTAATGCTTTTACAAAATGCCTGAAATTCCACCTAAAAATGACATGAAATTGTCAGACAAACAAGAATAATTTACACACTTGGCTGCTTTCTCTGAAAACTTGACAATAGGCTGGTTGCAGCACTTGGCTAATTTGTGCGAACAGGTTGTCGATAACAAGAGTTTGGACATGCAGTGTCCATCCACACTTCCTAGTGTTTGTGTGTAACTCAGTCAGTGAAACCACTGGACGTGAAGATGTGGAAGCAACCTCATGTCACATGTTTGCTCTTCCTTGATCTATAAACCTTAAAGAATCTTTTGTCATCTGATTTGTATAAACATTTTTTCACTCTGGAGTTAATTTAACAGCATATTTAATGTACTGACATCTTCATTAGTTTTTTTTTGTTCTTCGTCTGTTTTTGTCTTTTACTATGTTTATTGTACTTTTCTTCACCAGTTGTCTGCTCTGCGTCTGTCTGTTGCCAGGATCTTCCCTAAAGAGCACTTCACGGCAAAGTACGCTGTCGATGAGGTGCAATACACCTGTGACGTAAGTCGGTCTGTGCTGGTGTTGGTCTTTATAGCCTGTGTGTGTGTGTGTGTGTGTGTGTGAGAGACAGAGAGAGTGACCTTTTCCCTGTGCAGTAACTGAACCTTGATGTTAAGTCACCCAGCTATGAAGTTACAGGAAAGGACATCAGTGCCTCCATAGACTGTTTTAAAGGTGAAAGTCATCATTCTCTTCTTTGAACCTCCTGGATAAAAAAAAAAAAAAAAATTATATTGGTGGCACAAAAGGTACCAGATACACTTTGCACCGAGTATGGACCTGCATCCTTTATCTGCTCAACTAAACATTTTATTCAAAGTGATTAAAATAGAAATAAACATGCATGGAAATTTTTAATATACCTTCTGCAGCCTGTCTGCATTTTGCATGTGATTAAATGTCTGGGGAGTGTGTAAGAGGATGGAAAAGCTGTGGGGGTAGGTCATGACATCAACGGATGTTGTGTAAGAGAATGTAGACAGTATCTGTGCTCACACAAAGCTTGTGTAGCATTATACTGATGATGAAATTTGTTGGAACGATTTAGCAGCGTGCAAACCTCTGACACAGTTCAACCACCAAAACACCTCAGGGGAGTTTCATTTTGAATTTTATTTTAAATTTGCAGCTCCATCCTCTTTTTAGCCATCAAGTCTAAAAATACACACTCCTGTTCAGACTGTCTGTAATTGCATATTTTGAGACTTTGGGAAAACAGTCATGTATAGTAAGCGTTGACAGCAGATTCCCAGGGGAGCAATATTAGAGGGTTGACAGCTCGGGAGCTTTGTTGAAAATGTGCATGTTGACAACTCAAAATAATAAATTCAGACTATGATATAACAACTTTCACTGGCCAACAAATC
This sequence comes from Trachinotus anak, assembly GCF_046630095.1. Classification (NCBI taxonomy): domain Eukaryota; kingdom Metazoa; phylum Chordata; class Actinopteri; order Carangiformes; family Carangidae; genus Trachinotus; species Trachinotus anak. Next base: position 6,353,703 of record NW_027273862.1, on the reverse strand, counting down.
ATTTAGAAGTTTGCATCTGAAATAATCACATATAATTTCTATATTTACACTGTAACCCTGTGTTGACTTCTCCCGCTGGTATTTCAGGTATTTTTACACCTGCCTGAGGTGTTAGATTTCCTAATTAGTCACAGGTTGAGCTGCAGACTAACCGATCTGCAGTATAATAATAGAAAACATTCAGTCATATAATAGCTGCCTCTGCATTTGTTTATCTAATACTGTCGTCTAGTTAGACACAGAAACCAGCATGAGCATTCAGTTGGTAATGCTGCCTGCAGGAGGACCTAAGAGAATAATGTGCTTTGTTTTGGTTTTTTGCTATCTCAGAAGCTAATCATGAATATTTGAGTGTTTTTTTTCTATTTTTCAAACACTCAGAGAGAAGATGATGTTGCACACACTTTTCTCAGCACTACCCTGCTCAACATGTAAAAAGTTCACATTTTAGATTGCTTAAAAAAAAGAAAAAAATGTAAAGAGTTTTTTTAGTAATCTTTTTTAAGTATCTGGCAGCAATTTGCCCTCATGATTTAATTCTGGCAGAGTTTTCAAATCAATATTTTTGTATCTGTGACAATATCTTTGGAAAATTCAAAGTATGTGCAGCGATTGTGGCACTTGCCTTCAGACTCAACTACTGCAAACATGACCAAATCGTATGTGTCAGAGGGTTTAAAATGAAATAGATTTAAGACTTGATATCTTCAATCAAAACATAACAAGTGTTTTTTTTAATGCTTTGAAGTTAATCTCACGGTTAATTTTTTTTCCTGCTTTGCACAGACAATACAGTAAATGTTTTAGGAAGCCAGTTTTAATAATAAAGACAATGCTCCAACATCACCACAGCGTCTGTGAATACTGAGTCAAGGATCTGTTATCTGACATTTAGGCTGCCGGCAGAGGAGTAATAATGTCGCTTGAGCTTTGTCATTCAGCTTGCTGCTGAGTGCAGAGAGGCCATGAAGCCACAATGGCTCCTGTCAGAGTGACCTTTATCCTGCAGCCTGAGAGTAGAAGGAAACTGGTGCTGGTTGTTTCTGCGGCTCTGTTGTGTCTCAGTCTTCTAATTACTCCCTGTCGGCTTCCCTGCAGATTGTTGATGTCCTGTCCAACCTGAACCCAGCAGTACTCCTAACACTGGTATGCATCACTTATTCTTAGCTGATTACATCTTCTGATACATGAAATTACTTAATAGCAGATGACGGCACACAAGTGTGGTGTGGGAGTAATTTCCTGAACCCGTTTTTAGGGATGGCGGGCTGTAAAAGCTCCAGTCACCCTATGTTAGCTGCCAGCTTATTCACCATATCAAAAATAGAAGCACTGCAGCACCAAATATCTGACAACCTGAATCTTTAACAGTGTCAACCTAGAAAAACCTGATTATTATATTATATACTGCTAAAGATGCAGTGTGAGAATTCATGTAAACTCCTTTTCCTAATTCTACAGTTGTACAGTGGAATAACTCATCAGCATGAATATAAATCAACTTAGTGTACTGCATTGACGCTTGAATGCACTTGCTCATGATGTTTTTCTTTCCATGCAGCGAGGACAGAACACAGACAGTGGGAGCATCTGCCGAGAAGCCTCCTTTGAAGGAATTAGTCAGTGTGTTTAATTGGCATCAATTTGCATTAACATAATTATACTGTGTTTGTGGAGGCGATTGATTTATTTTTTTTCTTTTATAACCAAGGATACAACAGACTCATGCATACTGGATGTTGTTGATTAACCTGATTCTGAATATAATTAATTAAGCAGAGAATCTTGCTTTTGGTTGTTAGTTGTCAATTAATGGTAATGTTACTATTGTCCTTAGTCTTTGTTCTTTTTTTTAAAACTATGTGTATCACACAGTTTTATCTACTCTACACTCTGACCCTATCTGCTTTGAAAAACAAGTGTCATACTTATTTCAAAGGTCATATAACCATTTGCATCAAATTGCATTCATATTTATAATGCTACTGTTTCTTGTTATGTTTTTTTCCATCAGTTTCCAAGTAAACAACACCCTTTTGCACCCAGTCATTGTGGAATGGTAAGCAATTAAAATTTGTTTTATAATATTATCAACAAACCCAAGATACAAATAAAGACCATAGTCTCCCTCTCTGTTAATTTCCTAATTGTGTTTTTCAGATTCTTTTAATACAAAAACCTCAGTCAGGTAACCGTGTGTGTGCAATCAGAAGCATTGGCTTCTCTTTGACTTGTTTTTTTTTTTCCTCTTAGAGTCAGAAGCCAGTGCGCACGGATGTAATGGACTTCGTGCCTGCCTGGTTGTCCTTGGCATTAGTGTGCACCCTCCAGATGAATTGACATTTTGTGAAATAAGGAGGAATGTTTTGCAGGCACACCTCCTGGGGAGAAAGACTTGATAGATTGATTTAACTTTCATTAGTGTTGCTATTGGTTACCACTGCCTTGTGTTATTTGCTTGGTTCTATTATCGTAGAAATCCTTAATACTCTCCAGTATGTATTTCAATTCTAGCACTTTAAGGTGCATTTAAGGTTCTTCCCAAACACAAATAAATAAGCCAGCAAAAACCCTCACTTAGTCTTAAAGCTTAACTTTAAATCAAAGACCTTTACATTTTATTATGGTTTGAAACACTTTCATCAGCTCTACAACAGCAGATTATGAGACCATCTCCTTCTGGAATTGCAACAAATGACAGGTCTCTCTTTATATACCACGTTCCTGGGAATGATGGGGGAAGGTCTGCTAAACATCAGCAACTGAATTAGCAGTGTATATTTAAGAAATGCATTTCAAAAATGTCTCTGTTTCGGCCATCAAAGAACAAAAGCAGCATTCCTTTAGCCTGGTGTGTGAGCTGAATGAATTCTGTATGCTGCGTGGCTGTACAGTCTTCACACTGTGGATCGATAAACTGGCAGTGTAGCGATCAGAGAGGGAGAGAGCTGGTATCTCACTTCTTGTTGTTGTCTGTCTGCAGCCGTCTGATTAAGAATGATATGGAGCTGGAGGTCCTACGTTATACCATCAGGATTTCAAGTGAAGCCCATAAAATGGTGAGGTTCTTTTTTGTCAGACAGCGCACTAACATTGATAGTATTTTTAATTTCAAAACAATAAAAGAAAGCAATGGAGAGAATTTAAAGTTCAAAGCTTGAAATCAAACACCGAAAGTATCGAAGTGTATCAAGCAGCTTATTGAGTTTTAAACTTGTGCAAAGGATTCAAAGATGTCAGGATCCTAAGGCTATAAACTGTTTAAATGCTATTGATTTTAACTTTATGCAGTGGCTTAGAGGCACACAATTAACAGAGATAGCCTTTGACCAATAAGCTGTAACATTAAAGCATTATTTCACTTGTGCAAAGAATTTAATTTTATTACCACGAACAACCTTCAGGGATTGAGGAGCAGTTAACCTCACAAAAATCAGCCCTCTGAAATTACTGTTTTTCCTGATTGTGGAAAGATTGTGATGATTAGACTTAGTTTTCAGAGGTTTGTTTTTACATGTGTCCCCAAAGCCACCAATTTCAGCAGATTTTCAGTCATGACATCCTATAGATGTCTAGTAAAAACAGAAAATGTTCTTCCAATACAATGCACACATTACCCTGTGAGTTACCTGAGAGAGAGAAAGAGTGAAAGAGCGAGAGTACCAAAGAGCGAGCGTGTCTAGTTTTTATTTTCCTTGCCACTGTCGCCAAGTGCTTGCTCTCGGTGGGAATTGTTGGGTCTCTTTCTTATACTTTAAAGAGATGGTCTAGACCTCTTCCATTTGGAAAGAGCTTTGAGATAACTCCTGTTGTGATTTGGCGCTATATAAATAAACCTTGACTTAACTTGACATGGACTGATTCACCAAAAACACACATTTCAACAAAGGATCACCTTTTCACCCCCGTCTTAAATAATAAGACATCAGGAGCCAAATAAGCTGTAAACACCATGACTGCATATTTCCACCTTGGAACAGCAGTGAACAGTGCTTCAGCCACTGCCAGTTACACACCAACAAACAACATAAGCTAATAAAAGATGCTAACTATGTTTACCGTTCTGATACGTCTACTAGTTGCTGATTTTGTTGCACAACAAACTCCTCACTCTTCAAGAAACTCAACGATTTTCTTAAAATTTCCTCTTCTAACGACCTTGATACTCTCTGCCCTTTCATCTGTCAACCTGGCACAAGCATTGGTAGTGGGCGGGGTACAAGGCCTGAGCCAGAATTTCTCAGTGAGGAAGTAAGAGTAGATGTACTTCCTGCCCCAGTTTTCCATTTTTTTTTTTCACCTGTTATGTGGGAAAACTATGTTGACCAAAATATGAATTATTTTGCATAGAGTATTTAACATACATATCAGGAGAGGAACTTTAAGAGACTGGTAGCAAAACACAAAAATAGACTAATTTGGACAGTAATTTAATATATTTGTTTTTATATATTTTGAACAGCTGTTAGTTACACTCACTTCCCTTTGCCATATTAGAAGAACCAGGAAATATCCCTACACTGCATTGTGATGCTGTTGACATCCATAGAAGTATTTGATGGGCTTGAGTGTGTGATGATTAAAAAATGAGAACTGAATGAATTCTTAAAAAGCATGCAGTCAGAAAACAGGCAGTGAATCCTATTGCTGATCTCTGTTGTGCTGAAATTGGTTAGTTACCTTTTTCTGACTTTTTTTTCCCAGCCTGTTCCATCACTACTGCTACACTAAAGGAGGGATGCGCCACACCTCATACACTTGTATCTGTGGAACGTAAGGCTTCTTTGATTAATTCTTCACCTGTTTTATTTACTTGACTTAGTTTCTTACTGTAATTGTTTTCGAAATTGTCTTACTTAATTGATTAATTACACACCAATTATAATGAGAATGTGGTCATCGATGGAAAAACGGTGGCTTTAAGGTTAGAAGTCACCAATATCTTGAGACCAGACACCTTCAAATACTGTCCTCACTGAAAAGAAACAAAAAATATTAGAAACAACACAATGCAGAATATCCTTTAAGCCTTTGTGGGACTCCAGTACCCTCAAGGATTTGAGCACAAATCAGAGTTTAGGAAGCAGAGGAAGAGGCACTCTGTAACACCGCTGAGTCCCGGGTGTCTTGTCGGCAGAAACAAACCATGTTCGCCAAAACAGTACATCACCTTCCTGTTGAAGGGTTGTTGCCAACTAGCAGCATCACTATGGATGAAGAATTTTGAGACATTGTTGTTAATCATGCTCTGGCCTTTTGTATTAAAGGCCATGTGTAATGAGCACCTCCGGGCACCTCCGGGTGTTTGTTGTCAAGGATGCATGTTATTTTCTGTTCAAATTAAAATGAAGGCGGACGCTATCCTGAAATACCCTATTCAGTTTAACTTGTTGTGACAGTAGCTTTATACAAGGCACACCATTCAATGCAGTTACCACCTCGTAGTGCAGTTGTTATTCATATGTGATGATACTATTTATGTGGTTTTCATTCATGCATTGTGTGTTGAACGCCAGGGGCAACAATTGCTCTGTCATCTACTATGGCCATCCTGGGGCTCCCAATGACAAGACAATTGTGGATGGGGACATGTGGTGAGTAGCTTTCAATAGTTTTTAACTGTCAGCAGTTTTTAGATGCAACCACATCTTGGTGTTGGCATGTAACACACTCATAAAACCCTACAGATCCTCCTAAAGCAGGAGCTACTGTGTCATTGTCAGACCATTTCTCCACATGCCAAACTCCACTGCCTCTGTGAAATGCTTCTTTGGTTAAGTGTCTCCCAAATGGATGTTACTGTTCTGCTGAAGCTGTGCTGTTCAGTGTTGTTGCTATTTGTGTACATTTGTTTCACTGTAAACAACTCAAAAACATTTTAGACACAAACCCCAAGCACTTTGGAAATGCATTTGATTGAATCAGTGCTGATATTTTTGTCCCCTGCAGTCTGTTTGACATGGGAGGAGAGTACTACTGCTACACATCAGACATCACCTGCTCCTTCCCAGCCAACGGCTGGTTCACCCCTGACCAGAGGGCCATCTAGGAGGCTGTCCTCAAGTCCTCCCGAGCCGTCTTGGCTGCCATCAAACCAGGTTATCGTCTTGTAGTCAGGTTGACTAATTGAGTACACGTTACAGACCTACAAAAAAGTAAAGTGAGGAAAAGCACTGAAAAGTTAACTTCTACCAGCACAGGGTTAACTTTTCATTGTTTTGTTACATTTTGTCCTGATCTTTTTTGTTTTTGTATGAGTCACAGTAAACCACAGTGGTGACATTTGACTTGAAGAGTCCTTCAACTGGTTAAATTTCCAAGGATTTCAATTTTCTGTTCGTCATTAACAAAGTTGTTTGTGTTGAAGGTGTGAAGTGGACTGACATGCACCGCCTGGCTGACCGGGTTCACCTGGAGGAGCTGGTGAAGATCGGCATCCTGACTGGCAGCGTAGAGGACATGATGAAAGTCCACATGGGCTCCATCTTCATGCCCCACGGCTTGGGACACCTGCTGGGCATTGATGTGCACGATGTGGGAGGCTACCCTGAGGTAAGAACAGAAGACTTAAATTCTAAGATTGCTAACATCACAACCATCCAGCAGACAGAAGAAGAAGAAAGTGCACTTCCTGTTTCTCCAGTATTGATGTGTCATCAATAATAGAGTGGCCCTCGGTGAAGAAGTGAGAGTGGAACAAAAAGAGGCCAAGCTGCAGGAACAAGTTCAGGATGAGGGCAGGAGAGAGGGGACAGTCACATGCTGTCTGAACTCTGAACACAGACGATGTCAGGTTTTGTACAGTTATGCACTTCAGATTTCTTCACATAGAGGCAGTTAACCCACAGTCAGTGGGTCAGTGTTGTAACGTTCCCTGCAGCAACCTGATGGGTGGAGTTTGCTCGTCAGCAGGATTCAGCTCACCTGGACGACTGCGCTGTATAAGATGGCGGCAGTCAGCCCCTCTCTCCCCCATGGCTTTCACCCCGTTTGATTTTGTTGTATTTTGGGTATCTTTAGATGAGTACTGTGAGGCAGGACATCGCTGAATATTAATAGTGATCAGTTTCTGCAAATACATGACAAACAATACTGTTGGCTATTTTCAGTAAGACTGACATTACTTTATCATTGTATCCATAATAATAGATATAATGGCAAGTGGCAGTTATTGGGGTCCAAGCAGCTCAAGAGTTTTTTTTAATACCATATGCATGAATTGCTATTGAATTTTTGCTGATCAGAATCAGAATCAGAATCAGAATCAGAATCAGTTTTATTGCCAAGTATGTTTTCACATACAAGGAATTTTTTCTGGTGATTGGTGCAATTGATCAGCAACAGTGGGGCTCTCTAGCCTTGTTGATGAGGCTAATAGCAGATGGGAAGAAGCTATTTTTCTGGCGAGAGGTTTTGGTCCTGAAGGACCGCAGCCTCCTGCCAGAGGGGAGTGTCTCAAAGAGTTTGTGTCCAGGGTGGGAGGAGTCAGCTACAATCTTCCCTGCACGCCTCAGAGTCCTTGAGGCGTACAGGTCCTGGAGGGACGGAAGATTGCAGCCAATCACCTTCTCAGCAGAGTGGATGATACGCTGCAGTCTGTTATTGTCCCTCTCCGTGGCAGCAGCGTACCAGATGGTGATGGAGGAGGTGAGGATGGACTCAATGATGGAGGTGTAGAAGTTCACCATCATAGTCCTTGGCAGGTTGAACTTCTTCAATTGCCTCAGGAAATACATCCTCTGCTGAGCTTTTTTGATGAGGGAGCTGATGTTCAGCTCCCATTTGAGATCCTGTGTGATGGTGGTTCCCAAGAAGCGAAAATGCTCCACGGTAGCCACGGGGGAGTCGCACAGGGTGATGGGGGTGGGTGGGGCTGGGCTCTTCCTGAAGTCCACTATCATTTCCACTGTCTTCAGAGCGTTTAGCTCTAGGTTGTTCTGCCTGCACCAGGTCACCAGACGCTCAGTCTCCCACCTGTAGGCAGATTCATCGCCATCAGAGATGAGTCCAATGAGAGTGGTGTCGTCTGCAAACTTCAGGAGTTTGACAGACTGATGGCTGGAGGTGCAGGTGTTGGTGTACAGGGAGAAGAGCAGAGGAGAAAGAACGCAGCCTTGCGGGGATCCAGTGCTGATGGTCTGGGAGTCAGACACGTGCTTTCCTAGCTTCACGTGCTGCCTCCTGTCAGACAGGAAGTCGGTGATCCACCTGCAGGTGGAGTCAGGCACGCTCAGCTGGGAGAGCTTGTCCTGCAGCAGAGCCGGGATGATGGTGTTGAAGGCAGAGCTGAAGTCCACAAACAGGATCCTGGCATAGGTCCCTGAGGAGTCCAGGTGATTGTGCCTCCGGGGAACCAAGTGCTACACACACCTTCACACAAGTTGAGACAATGATATAACAGGTGCAAAACTTTGGTATTTTTGTCTGTTTAACCTTAAAAAACTCTAAACAGCCAAAATGTTGGTGTGAAAGTCCTGAAAAAATTCACATATCATTCTAAAAATAACAGAGAATGTGCATAGGTTCTGCTAACGCTCTAACTGCCCACTCAGGCATGGAGACCTAATAATAATAATAAGAAGAAGAAAAACGAAAACAACTTTACTGTGTAGCTTGGGTTCAACAAAATGTATAGGGGGTGGAGCGCATCAATGAGCCTGGACTGAGGAATCTTCTGATGGGCCACCTGGTGCAGGAGAGGATGGTCCTCACCGTGGAGCCTGGCATGTACTTCATCAACCACTTGCTGGACCAGGCCCTGGCCGACCCTACACAGAGCTGCTTCATCAACAACCAAGTGCTGGCTCACTTCCGCGGCTTTGGAGGGGTCAGTCTGCCGATACCAATTTTTTGGTTATGTTTGTTGGATTCAACAGATTAGTGGTCAAGTGTTTTTTAAGAACTAATTCAGTTCAGGGTCATGGTGATGTCATGCTCTTGTGAATGTGATATACTGCTGGATTTAGGGAAAGTCTTGGAATATCATGGAAATTTTAAGCTGTATTTCAAACATGGTGAAATCAGAGAATTTGAATCCTAAAGAGACGTTGACTTTTCAGTGACTGATCCAGCTTATATTCAGCAAATGAGGTCATTTTTGCATCAACTGTTTTTGCCTTTCAACATCTCCCCCTTATATTCTAACATGTTTAACTGACTACTGTTTCACTAATATGTGCAGGTTTGCATTGAGGATGACATCGCAGTGACAGCGGATGGTATAGAGCAGCTGACCTGCGTCCCTCGCACTGTAGAGGAGATTGAGGCTTTCATGGCTGACTCTGGAAAAACCTTCAGCCCATAGGCGTTGGAAACCTTTAAAGGGATGTCGTCAAAAAGCAGGTCAGCAGGTTGGATTATGTGTTGGAAAAAAGGTATTTATTACAAAAATGATAACATAGAGGGAAAATGAACCCCAGGAAATTCAACAAAATGATAACCTAAGACATAAAAAGCATAAACACTACAGCCTCACAGCAGGCCACCGCCTACTCTCCTCCCTATTGACCACTAAAGGGCATTTTACCTTCTCCCTCTCACCTAACTGGAACATACCACCTACCCAGGTGAGAGTGTGGGTGAACTACACACACAAACACAAGCACAGAGAACACACTCCATTCTGTTACTGCTGACAATAACAATCTACTATAAGCACACAAGTTATTCATAAGTGCACAACGTTTAACCAAATGTCATTTCCTACAGAACAGTTTTACCTATCTCCCTACATCCTAACAATGTCCAGTCCAGCACTACTAAGAGAACTTGTTGGCTCCCTCCCTGATTGAGCAGCTGATCTAACCCCACTAACCCAGACAGAATAACTGAAAATATACAAGGTGGGCTGACTAATAAAAAAACACAAAACTGTGATAATGTGAGGGAACAGGGCCTAATGAGAAGGGAATGGAGCCTTTACTCAATCTCTTTAAGATGGTGCAGCATTAAATCAACATGTACTGTATATTACTATGAGAAGTGGAACTTAAAAATTCTTTTTATTCTAATATAGCATTTGCACTTGACTTAAAGCAGACACATCATGTCCTCATCCTCTGATGTTAAACTGAATCAGTTTAAGAATCACACAAGGAAAAGCTTCTGTAAAGTGTACAAATAGTGATGTTTTATATTTCAGATAATCTCATTAGCACTCCTCATGACAATCAGTCTTTGGTCCCTTAAAAATGTTTCTGACTCTGGTATTTTACTCTGACTAGGAAGTGTGCTTCTCATTTCACCTTGTAGTACTTGCTGATGGTGACAGTTTATAAAATCTCTCACTCACATTCTTTCTGAAATGGGTCTATAGACATCTGATCTGTCCACAGAAAAACCTTAAAACCATGTGTTACATTCAGTAAGGGTATGCTTTCATTCATTCATCTGCCCATTAGTAATCCTCAGGTGGTCTGAGGCCAGGGGTGAGTTAAAGTCCTTTCAGCAGGTTACGGGCCCAATGAAAACGACCTGGTGGATTCTGTTGAGTTTCCTAAAAACCTCACCTGGCTTCTCCAAAAGTGTACGAGCAGTGCACTGTTAATCTCCTCATTCACAAATATGTAGTTTAGCCAGAAAGCACTTTTGCTCATGGTTTCAGTTTTTTGACACTCTCACCTAAGCTTGTGACAATAATTGTTTTTTAACAAAAATCAGTGGGCACATTAAAAGTTTTGTTTTTCAGCTGATAAGGGACAGTATTTTATTTTTTCTAATGTAAGATGTCATGGAGATATCTTGTACTGTCAAGCTGCCCCATCAACACGCAGTTAAACCCTGTGTGTCATGGTGCACTACACTTTATCACAAATGACAAATGACCGAACTTATCACTGTTCTCTGTATCACACCATGGGTTTGACCTCCTTACAGTCAAGAAGAAACAGCCATCTCGTGTTATTCTTTTATAAAGCTCTACTGTCAGAGCTTCCAAACTACCTCACATCTCTTCTCTCATTTAAAACCAGTATCCACACAACACGATCCACTAACTACTTGACCCTCAATATCCCTCACGTTTGCACAAACATTGGCAGAACTGGGTTCAGGTCCTAAGCATAATTTAAATGGAATTAACTGCAAACTCCCCTCAAACTAGACTCGTACATTTCCCTTGGAGATTTTAAAGCTTTGTCATTTGTTGTAATTTATGATATCTGTAATTGTTAATTATTTGTTTCTTGTATTGTGTAGTTGTGTTGTCCTTGTTGATTCTGTCCTGTGACTGATTGTTGTTCTCAGGTCTCTCTAGAGAAAGAGGTCTTAGTCTCAATGAGATTGCCTGATTAAATACAGATTAAATAAAAAAATAAAAAAATATTATAATAATAATCTGACTAGGATATGCTGCATTATAATGTCCTCCACTAATGTTTGTTTTAATTCAGGAGTCTTTCTTCCACTAGGTTTTTATGAGCAACTCAGCCTGACCATTATGGAACCATTGAAATCCATCCTGTTTGTTCCTGAACTGCCTGAGATCTATGCCATTTGGGTGGGGGAGTGAGTCACATTAATCCTCTAAGACCTGTGGGCACGCTGTCTGGTCCAGAGATGTGAGCTCTAACTTGAAGAAAGGTTTGACAAAGTCATGGCCTCCACCTATAAATCATGTACACGCAATAGATCAGTATGTATGGTTTTGCAAATCACCTCAGTGATGCTAAAGTTTGTTTGTTTTTCTTTCTCTGATCTTTTACGATCATCTGTTATGATCAAAAAGATTTTGATCATCTGTCATCTGTTATGTTTTTAACCAGGCACTATTATCAATTGTACTTTAATTTACTAGGTCTGCAAAAATGATGGAGTCAGGTAGAGGGATCAATATTAGGTTTGTACCAGGACCTTTTACTGTAGAAGAGTTAATCTGTTTTACTCTACTTGCATCTGTCCAGCTACACATTATGAAGCACTTTCAGCCAAATATATTTGTCACCCTGAGTCATTCAAACTCGTATCATATGATCACATAAAGAAACCAGTTGCTGGTGTTCAGCATTCACCTGGCAGTGCTGCCTATAAAGCTAGTTAAAAAATATTTATTTTTTAAATCAAACCAAGTTATGAATATTTGAGCAGTCTCCTTTTTTTTAAATACTCAGACATGGAAGTTATTGTTGCACACACTTCTCTTGGCATTGCCCTGCTTAACACGCAAACAGTTCACCTTTATATTGTTGAATGTAGCAGTTTGTGGAGACATGAAATGTGAGCAGTATGTTCTTCATTCTTTTAAAATAGTGGTGTTTATCTTGATTATTTATTGTTGACCCAGTTTGCCTCAAATTGATATTCTTGGGTCTATGATGATATTTCAAGAAAATTCTATGAATGTGCAGTGAGTTGCCTTCTCTTATATGGCTGCATGTAAGCTCTTTAACTGGTTTTAGTGTTGATTGAAGCAGCCTCTTTTTTTACAGGCAGAAGTTATTTTTGCAGCTAATGGACTCAGTGTATCACAGTTTGGCAGAGAGTGATAATCTCATAACTGCTTTTAAGTAATTTCAGCAGTGACCATTTCAGTATCTAATCATTTCAGTCATGGCAGTTATTCCAAAGAGGCCACAAAGCCACAATGGCTCCCATCAGTGACCTTTATTCTGCAGCCTGAGAGTAGAAGGAAACTGGTGCTTGTTGTTTCTACTGCACTGCTGTGTGTCTCAGTCTTCTAACTACTCCCTCTCTCCGCCCCTGCTGATTGTTGACGTCCTGTCCAACCTAAGAACAGCAGTGCTCCTAACACTAATATTTTGCTTTTTTCCCTGCATTTAGGCAATTGCTAGCTTTATCCATTAGTGTAATGCTGTGGTTAGGACTGTGTATCACTTGTGGTGTCTCTGAATACAACAAGTGAAATAAAATTATTTTATATTAGATGTTTGTGATAATCTGAGGCCCGACCTGCCAGAGCTTCCATTTCAGTAAATGGATTTGATTATCAGCCTGGACGTACACTTATTTGATGCACTGCATTGCCATTTGGAAGCACTTGTCATGTCATTTCACTTTTGTGTTTCTTTTCACGGAGTGAGGACCAACCATAGACAGAGGCATCTGCCATGAAACCCCCTTTGAAGGAATTAGACAGTTTGTTTAATTGGAGTCAATTTGCTTTACATGATTAGACTCTGATACATACTGATTGTTTCTCATTAATTCAATTCTGAATATAATTAAGCAAAGAATCTTACTTCTGCATGTTAGTTAATGTAATGTTACAGTTGTTCTCAGCAATGGTCTTTGTGCTTAACCACGTATATTACAGCCTTTTATTATACACTGTGACCCTAACCCTTACTTTACAAAATCTTATTTATTCTAAAGGATAGTGTGTTTGTTTATCAGTTTCCAATTAACAGCACTTAAGCCCACTTATTGTGGAATGGTAAATACTTTTTTTTTTTTTTTATCAGAAATATATTTGAAAAAGCCCACTCACGATGAGAATAAAGACAATAGTACCCTCCTCAGTTTCCTAAAATTTTCTTCAAACTCTCACAAACCTTTGTTACTACAGCTGTCCTGTCGTTTAATGGTCCCATTAAGAAACTGGGGCTTTTCTTTCTTGGAGTCAGAAGCCAGTCTGCACCTTGACTCCACCACTGGGTAACTATGGGAGAGAACACACACTGGGTTGGTTTGATCCAAGTGCTGAGTTTTACCGTTTAACCCAGAATGCTGTGTCATTCATTTGACCCAACCTGGTGAGTGAAATTAACTCTATTTCTGAGTTACACATTATTCACATGCTGGGTTATTTCTTGTCTCATTGCCTTGATACTTCTATATGTTGTAATAATAAAACTAATTATAATTATTATTATTATTAATGTTGTTGTTGTTAACAACTACTGTAAACTAACTACTACTACTACTACAAACTACTGTAATAACAATAAAAAATAACAATATAGCTGCTATATTGGTCATTTATTGTCATATCTGGGTAATACAACATTTTACATAACATTAGATACTAACTTTGGCCACAATAAATCAAATGGTCAGATAAAATAAAAAAATGTCATTAACATTAGCTGGTCATTTGGCTATCAAAGTGCTAATAAGATAAAAGGATAAAGTCCATGTTACATTAGTTGCTAAATTTGGCTTTGGTTATTTTCAATAACCCTAACCCTCTGCATGTAAAATGGAAATGTGTCAATGACTTCAGCTGCAAGGTTTGGTCATGAAACAAACATCCTATTAAAATGAAAATGATTCAGTAACTTTAGCTGCTAAGTTTGGCCTCTAACAATCTAATGTCAAGTGAAAACAAAAACATTAACATTTGGCCAATGTAAATCCAATGTTAAGATGAAATAAAAATCATTAATGTTATCATTTGCTCATCAAAGTGCTCATAAGATAAAAGTCAATGTCACATTCACTGCTAAGTTTGGACATGAAACATATTTCCTGTAAAATGAAAAGATTTCAATAACTTAAGCTGCTATGTTTGGCTATCTAATGAAAGTGAAAACAAAAACATTAACAGTAGGTGCTAATTCTGGCCGTCACAAATTAAATATTGATTTAAAATAAACATTTAACAGTTACGCTACCCTCCAGCGTCACCTGCAAAAAGGTAAACAGTATGGTGAATTTAAAATAAAATAATTCAAAACTGAATGCAACATGATAAAATGTCAGTTACCTTAGCTGCTATATTTGCCATAATTTTCATATCCAGGTAAGATAATGTTCAATAACAATAGCTGCTAACTTTGGCCACCAGAATTCCAGTGTTTACATAAACTAAAACTTGTCATGAGTTTGTCATTTAGTAATCAAAGTTCTAATGAGAAGATAAAAGGATAAGGTCCATGTAAGTTTGGTCATGAAACAAATTTCCTGATAAAATTAAGAGATTTCAATAACTTTAGTTGCTTGGTTTGGCAAATTTGGTGGAAAATACATGGTTCTACCATGTATGGGTGCTGCGGGCTACAACTCTTGTTACGATCAGTCACCCGCCCTGGTTTCCTGGCTGCTCAGGAGCTGCAGGGAAGCAGAGAAGCACTTCCAATTCACTAAGCCTCATCTCCACTACAACAAATAAACTACCTCCATTACATGTATGATTATTATGAAAGGTGGCAGAGGAAAACACAGAGCAAAAGAGCAGTAGAATGGCAGGGAGAGAGAGAGAGAAATCTGCTGCTAACCTAAAGAAAGCAGATCTGAATTAGGGCTGCAGTTAGCAATTATTTTGGTAATTGGATAAGAACTATTTTCGTCTTATTAAAGAATAAAACATAAGAAAACAATAGAATATGGAAAAATATATAGAAAATATAAAAAATAGAAATGATAAAAATTCCAAAATTTGGAATTAGATTTTTAAAGAAAATTCAACATTTTTATTGCTTAAATTGCTACATTATTATCAGTCAAAACTAAACCCAGCTAAGTCTTTCTCTCCTGCGTCTGTGTGTGTGCTCTGTGTGCATGTGATGACAACACTCTTTAAAGAAAGGAAAACTCGTCTGGCAGTGTAAAAGGAGACAATAGCCTTTTCTAGCAGGTGTACTCGCATTTAAAAGTACCCTCTTATAACTGCTAATTTTGATTCGAAGGCTGAAAAATCTCCAGAGCAGCGCTGTCGCTGCCTTCTGCCATGTTCTGACTGACACAAAAGAAACTTAAGTTGCTTGCCACGCATGTTGATGCTACAGAACCTAACAGGAGTTAAATTAACAATAGTAATTAACCATGGTAATCGGCCATTGTTATGGTTACTATCTAGCCGTCATATGGATTAGAGGCTTTGATGCAAAGAATTTGCCTCAATGACTTTTGATGTTTCTCCAGGAATAGTTCCAACCCTAATCTGAAAAGTACATACAGAAATGCCAGCAACCGGAAATGATACAATATGCTCACTGCAGCACAGCAATAATAACCATGTTAAGTAAAAGTTTCTGCCAACTGAAATGCTGGAGGTGTTTTAATTTGAAACAGGTACAGAAAGTGTTGAGTTTGCATTAACACGTAATCCAGTAACTTTGACACAGCAAACAGGAGCGACTGAAAAGGAGGCTTTATACAAAAAGACAGGTGTGATCATTAGTCATACGAAATAAAGACCTGTCTCTAATAAAGGTTTGTTACCTTCTGCAGTTGAGGTAAATTAAGGCCCCAATCACTTTGAGGAAGTACAGTACAGACGTTGAAAACTATTGTGGATCCCATGAGACTGAGTGCTTTATGAGAGACAAAATTATATTCTGTCGCTTCTAACTCTCTCTTTGAGTGATCATTTTACAAGTAAATATAGCCAAAATTATAGCACAGTCTTAGTCTTTAATTTATCTGTATGAGTTGTCAAAAGACATCACGGTTATAATATCTGGATTTTTGCAGAGCAGCCACTTGGAAGTGGCTAAGTGCTGGCTAACTGCTCATTATGACTACTACAATAGACATAATGAGCCTTGTTTCCATTGTCTGACAACAGAAACAGAAAAACATGTAAATGAGCACAGCTGTATCGGAATTTGCCTCTATTACAATACTGTAAATATGAGCACAGAGAGTAGGAGAGAAGCAAACAGATAAAGGGCTGAAACCAACTGACACTGGGCAGAATGCAAATATAACACCATGATGTCAGTTTTTTACAGCAGTGCTACAGCATTGTTCAATTATGTCCTCAATTTTGCGGTCCAGTCATATTTTAGCTTTTGACCTAGTCTTACATCCTTTTTACATCACTGCTCTTTGTTGGTAGCTATTGATGGCAGGTAACATACCAATGTAACTGTTTAATTTCATTTCAATATAGAATTTGTAATGATGTGTACTAGCAACCAATGATACTGCCACATTTTCCTTTTCCCTTGACATTAGATTGTTGGAGGCCAAATAGCAGCTAAGAGTTATAATATGTAACTTTTCCACATTCAAATGTCTACAAATGACTACACCTATGTTATATGTGTTTTTGAGTTATGTACTTACATTATCCCAAATATTTCTAGCAATTCCCAAACCAGAGAAGTAGTGATTTTAATCATTGTAATGCTCTGTTTCATTGGTCACCTGTCAATGATGTCATATGCCCTGTGCGCATGCATCAGCATCATGGATACACTGAATGTTTTTCAATAAAGATTTTTTTTTTTTTTTAAATCAGCATCTTACTTTCTGTCTATATCTACAGCTGTCTGCTTGACACTGATATGGAGCTAGAGATTCCAGTGAATCTCACAAAATGGTAACATCCTTCTCAGATAGACAGAATATCTGCAAGGATTCTCTTACTGGTATATTTCAGATTCTCCTCCAACTACACAAGAAGAAAAAACAGAAAGGTTTCCGAATACATAGCCTAATAATTTCTCAAATGTTGAAACTCTAATGAAATACTGTAAATGAACTGAATTGCATATGGTACTTCATAAGCTGTGTATAGTATTCTCAGATGTTCATGCATTTTGAGCTGCACCGTACAATCTCTAGGGAAATGTAACTGGGTGCCAGATTTGCAATGTTTTTACTTTGGCACCATCAGGTGGTCATATTAGGAATGACACTGTGGTAGACTGCATGGCACAAAAGCAATATGTTATAGTCATACATTAAAATTTGCAAGGGGACTTTAATGACTTTGAGAGTTGATTGTGTTTTTCAGCCCTGGTCCAGTAGTTTTCCATCTATATGACCCAAACTAATCCTCTGTAGGTCATGAAGCATGTGAAACCTGGACAGATAGAATATGAAATGGGGAGGTAAGAGGTGCATTTTCTCGCTGGATCCCCTTCTTTACAGTGATGATGTATAAACCCATGTTTTAGCCTTTGTTATATGAAAAGAACCTGAAAATGTGGACTTGTCATCCTACACAGTGTTGTGACGCTGTCAAAATCAGAAGAAGTAGGCCTATTTGATGTGCGAGATCACCTGATTAAAGAATGAGTGCTTAATGAATTATTTAAAAGGAAGCGGTCAGGAAGAGGGCAGCAAAAGTCCTTCAGCTAACTATGCTATTCTCTGATCTCTACTGTGTTTCTTACTCTGGTATTTTTCTCTCTCTCTTTTTTATGTGCTTTTTCAAACCTTGCAGTTTGTTCCAGTAATCGTTCCTCACTAAAGGAGGGATGAGTCACACCTGATGCCCATGTATTTGTTAGGCTTTTAGCTGTCAGCAAGCAGAATCACAATGGATGGAGAATTTTTAGATTTGTCAGAAATCATGCTTTAACCTTTTGTATCAAAGACCAGCTGCAATGAGTACTTCCTGGGGATTGGTGGTGAGTGGATGCAAAATATTTTCCTGTCCAAATTAAGAGCTTGAAACATGAGGACCTAAAAAAGGAGCAGCAGTAACAGAAGGTTGAGGAAACACTGAAAAGAGTGATGATGTACTGAAATACATCATTTAATTCCATTCATGCTATAATTGTCACAGTGTGTTGTGATACATTATTCATATATAATTATTATTTATCTCTCATTTTTAATTCATGTATGTGATATTATTCACCACCAAAGGCAGTAATTGTTCTGTCATCTTCTGTGGCCATGCTGGGGCTCCCAATGACAAGGCCATTACAGATGGAGACATGGTGAGTAGCTTTTAGTAGTTTTTAACTTTCAGCAGTTTTTTTTAGATGCAAGCAGTGATTTGCAACTCACAAACTCACTCATTCATTTATTCAGCATCTCCAGAAAGTAGAGTTCTTGGGTCACTGTCAGATCAATTGTTCCCATGCCAACCTGTGGCACCCATGGCAAAGCGGTGTGCACAAATCATTGTTACATCTGCAGATTATCTGCTTCACTATATTGCAGATGACGTGCTGCTATATTGATATGAAGTTATTTGATTTAATTATAACTTGTGTAAGTTTGATCGATGGACTCTAAGTTCAGGTCAAAGAAAGTTCTCTTCCTCATTAACAAAGCTGTTTGTGTTGAAGGTGTGAAGTGGACTGACATGCACCGCCTGGCTGACCGGGTTCACCTGGGGGAGCTGGTGAAGATCGGCATCCTGACTGGCAGCGTAGAGGACACGATGAAAGTCCACGCGGCCTGTGTCTTCATGCCTGGGACCGTTGCGGAGCATTGATGTGCACGATGTGGGAGGCTACCCTGAGGTAAGAACAGAAGACTTAAATTCTAAGATTGCTAACATCACAACCATCCAGCAGACAGAAGAAGAAGAAAGTGCACTTCCTGTTTCTCCAGTATTGATGTGTCATCAATAATAGAGTGGCCCTCGGTGAAGAAGTGAGAGTGGAACAAAAAGAGGCCAAGCTGCAGGAACAAGTTCAGGATGAGGGCGGGAGAGAGGGGACAGTCACATGCTGTCTGAACAGACGGTTTCAGGTTGTGGTGGATGATTTTCCACAGTTATGCACTTCTTATTATTAGTTATTTCACCTTAATGTACGGAGCAAGAGAAACTGTGACATATGTCATTTCTTTTGAAGAACTGATCTGAACTGAACTTCAACAATTCCATAAAAACAAAAACAACTTACTCCAAAGTTTTACTGTATTGAACGAGCTGTACTGTGGAATCAGTGAGCCTGGACTTAGGAGTCTTCAGATGGGCTGCCTCGTGCAGGAGAGGATGGTCCTCACCGTGGAGCCTGGCATATACTTCATCAGCCAACTGCTGGACCGGGCCCTGGTCACTCCTACCCAAAGCTGCTCCATCAACAATCAAGTGCTGATTCCCCTCAGTCTGGCTCCACTGTTTTATTTGTCTGTATCTGTATTTTCAGGAAGTGAATTCACCAAGGTCGTAGAAATTAGTCATGTAACAATGTGTTATTGAATCTAGAAATACCTGAGAATGAATTACCTGCATTCAGCATATGAACCATTTTCTCTCCATTTTACATTGATTGAATTGCCCTTGACTTTACCTTTACTTGACTATATTTGATGGCCAACTATCACTTTTTGGTGCAGGTTCACATTTAAGAATACATAGCAGTGACACTGGATATGACTGACTCAGCAAAAACCTTGAGCCCACGATTGACATTTCTCAGACAGACAAGCACTTACAGGGACAAACTGGACATATAATTTCTGAAACTCGTGGAAAAAGAAATGTCTTATATTTTAAAATAAAGCTTATTCATTTGTGCTCCCTTTTATACGCACTGATATACACATATTTACATATGTATTCCCATATTTGGTTGTGTTTTAGCATCTGCAGTATCCTCAGTATGAGACATGTTTTCATAAAAGTTATACAAAGAATGACATTGGACCACAAAGATTCTGTCTATCAAACAACAGAAAAAAATACTGCTTCAGCAGCAGCTAGATAAAACAACATATATATATCATTACAGGAAGTGGATTCTGCTGTAAATGTGTTGTAATACCGCCTTTGTCCTCCAGATGGATGTCTTAAATCAAATACATGGCTTCCTCATCCTCTGTAATGTGAAACTCAATCAATTTAGTCACACAAGGAAAAGCTGCTGTAAAGTGTACAAATAATTAGTAAATTTGTTTATTTCAGAAAATCTCAACAGCACATGAGAATTAACTGCTGAACACTCATGCTTTATTTGTTGCAGTCATATGTTGAATACTGAAAGATTCTGGTATTTTTGTTCCACT
Source organism: Trachinotus anak (assembly GCF_046630095.1). Classification (NCBI taxonomy): domain Eukaryota; kingdom Metazoa; phylum Chordata; class Actinopteri; order Carangiformes; family Carangidae; genus Trachinotus; species Trachinotus anak. The sequence continues at coordinate 6,333,105 of NW_027273862.1, read as the reverse complement.
CCTCTTGATTGTTTTTGGGAAAGTCAAGAGTCATGCCACATGCTTGTACATTCAGAATGGTAGTTTCCATTAGAGACTGAATTAATTGCATACTAGATTCATTCAGAACTTAAACAATGATACATATACAGTACTTAAGGATCAGAGGTAAGAGGGAAATGAAAACGGCTATAATACAACAAAAGTTAAACATATGAGAGGTACTGTGTGGAGGTTTTGGATGGAACTCAAAAAGATGCGTTATGGCAGAATAGGATTATTCATAAGGAATAGGAATAAGGATTTACTATTAATGTAAACCTCATATATACCATACCAGGTCAACAGTTGTAAAATACTGCTATAATTTATCTTTACAGTCAAATATTAATCATATGTTATGGATAATTAAATGCAGTTATGATTGGCGATTTATCAGGAATTGTACAACAGTGGAATGAACATATCCCACAAAAAAAATATATATGTAGGTGTATCTATAATGTATTCATGGAGAGGACCTCTCCATAAATACATTATAGATTCTGACCATCTGCTTCTGCCATCCAACAGGCTGTGGAATGCCTACATTCAGTTCAGAGGCTGTGATTGGTGGAGAGAGGCATCAAAAGTTTCATCCCCACAGCCAAAAAGGGGCCACCGGTGGTCGATAAACCAGTGGCCTCCCTGGGGAGCCACGCAAATAAATAAAGAGGGCTTTTTTTCTCTTCAGTTGCTGGGAGAACTGTCCAAGAACCCTTAAAAAAGACCCTTATCATTCACTTTGTCATACATACATATATACAAATATATTACAAAAACTGCATTTACACCTTATGGCTATGCAGGAAGGAAAAAGGGTGGTTTGTGGAATTGCTTAGGTAATCAGAAAGACCTCATGTGGTCCACAAGGAAATCAAATTCTGCTATTTTCCTTGTGGATCCATTCTATGTAAAGGATAGACCATCAGCACCGTGGAGGTTTTGTTGCACAGTATTTGTGTCTTAAGAAAAATGTGTTAATCTGTCACTGTCTTCAGTTTAATTAGGTTATATATATCTTTGGTCAACAAAGTGGGCGTTAAATAGCTGATTATAGGTGAGACAGGACCTACTTCATATGACATCATGCCATAAATCTGAGCATTGCCAAGTAAAGAGCCATATTAGAGCATATACATAGCCCATGTTAAACAGTTTACAGGTGCTCTCCTCTTCATAGGTAATCCACTTCAAGAGCCATTTTCGGTAAAAGACAGCTGCAAACTGTTTCCCATGAAAAAATAAATGATTACAAGTTGTAGTTATAATCCATAAAGTGTTTTGTGGGTTCCTCAGTTTGCTACTGATGTCTCTCACCCCACCAGGGCTCTGTTTATCCAGTCACTGGATTCCTGTCCTCCACTATTCTTAGGTATGCCTTTCTACCAACAGCTGTCTCCAAATGAGCCAGCAGAAATGTTCCTTCTTCAGTTTCCATTCTTGGCAAACAAAACAAATGTCCGTTTTAGGCAGGGTCTAGCCAGTCCACTCCCCTGGCTGGCACAGGACCAGAGTGCCTGCAGCGGGTACTGAGTCTGGCCCAACATGGAGCTGAGGGACCTCGGTACAAAGTGCTAGCTGCGGCCTCGATGGATCGACTGTCTGTGGGCCACCCGTGAGCACGAAGCACAGCACGTCGTCTTGTAATAATCGTACACACAGAGGCGAGCCTGGACCACCACGTTGCAGTTGAAATACTTGTCCCTGCAGTTCTCATCTAAAACAAAAATAAGTCTTACATTCATATTCTTTATTTCTAGCAAATACTGTATGAGGCTTATTAAAGCAAGGGAACATATGGCAGGCAAGGGAGAGGTATTAACATTGATAGCTCTCCAGCGCTGCTTGGGTTTAGACTGTTGGACAGAGTTTGGGGTTCAGTGCTTTGCTCATGCTACAATTTCCAGTTCAGGCTTTCAGAAACGGGACAGAGCGCAACTGATTTGCTCCTCAGGCCAGGAGATTCCCAGCTGGAAACTTTCTTTTACAATAATGACTATTGTGTTCCCAATGATAATAAAATCACTTTGAAAACATTCATCCAGTCAGTAATCAATACAGATAACATGTTAGGAGAGGTCTGACCTATGCGGGGTATGCATGGCTCTGGGTTGCAGTCCTCCTTCTTAGCTGGTCTCAGCTGCTCATCACAGCTCTCACTGGATAACATCCCATCAGAGAGGCAGCGCACCTCCCGCACACGGAAACCTCCCTCACATGTTTTTGAACACTGGAAGGACAGGAGTCAGTGACAGCAGCGAGGTTAATAAAACTCCCTGAAAACTTATTTTCTTAACCAGCTTCACAATATGAGCGACGGGATCCAACATAAGTACAGTTTTTCTTCCAAAGTTAGAACAGTGTTGGTAATTTCACATGACAGATTCCTCTTTTTTCTTTCTATTCCTTTCCTTTGATGAAGGCAGGCCTCAGTTGGCAAAAGGTGATGTAACTCAGGGCACCAGTGTAGAAATGTTTGAATTAAAATCTAATGACACTCTGTGGGTTGTTTGGTCCCTTCAATCGAATCTGATCAACCCACACAGCCCTGATGACGTATTAGCAGAGTTTTGTATCATTTATTAAATTTGATTGTTGCTAATTAAGTTACAGGTATTTAAAATGTTCTACTTAAATACTGTCATCCATACATTGCAATACTAGTACAAAGCAAATGACTTGTTTAAGGGTGTCTCAGTATTAAGGAGAGAGAGGATCCCATGTCTTACTCACAGCACTCCAGTCAGTGTGGTACCACTTTGCTCCGCAGGCCTTGAGGTTGCAGCTCTGCTGGCCGAGGGGCCGCTCCAGGGAGGAGCACTCATACGGTGGCATGACGGTGAATCCTTCATCTGACTTCATCAGACACACCACTGACCTCTGCTGGCTGCCTGCGCCACACTCTGCAGAGCACTGGCTCACATACAACAATAGCACAGACCATATGGATTTAATCAAACATCAGAAAATTGACACAGGAACAAAGACCCTTACATGTCAATCTAAAGTCACTGTAAAATCCCACGTATTTAGCGACTCCAGACAGCTCCCCCTCAACCCAGTGTGACCTCCTCTCATCCTCATACCTGGCTCCAGGGGCCTGTGAACCACTCTATGCGATTCTCACAGGGGCCGTTGTTGCAGACCTGAGAATCCACAGGCTGCTCGCTGCCACACCCCTCAAGAGGGAGGCTACTGATATGGTTGGTCAGACAGAGGACTCCCCTGGTCCGTACACCCATCCCACATTCAGCAGAGCACTGTAGAGTGAACACACATTTTACAGTTCATGCTCTCTGATCAGCAAGTGAGCTTTTATTTCTTTGCAAAATACTGAAATAACGGGGCATAGCCATATTTAAACAGAAAACATGCATGTTACATGTGTGTAAAGAATCTGAACAAACATGAAGTTGGTATGAGTTTGACACATGCTATAAGGACAAAATGTAAGAATCATTTCCCAAAGATTTACATTTCAATCTTTTTTGAACAATCCATATCTCAGCTGGCTTTGTGGTTCAGATGCTTTAAATCTGAAGTGGATTTGGAGAGATCATAGTAATTCATTTCTTTTTTTGAGTCCTAATGTACTGTATTGTCATAGTGCTGTATAGTTAAGTGCCTTCATCACTTTAAAACACAAAGATGTGTTTCATTTCTGTTTCCTGCTCTTGACATCTGCCTAGTTCTTCCTTCCCTGCAGTAACCTACTGGTCATTCCACTCTGAACTGGTTTCCTGTCTCCACAGCCTGATGTTGGCAAACAGAAAAAAACAGTTGGCAAACTCTCATGTACATGTATCTTCTATTTTTAGCTGTTCCACTTATCTTTCCCTTAAATAATACCAACTGTCTCTCTTCGTTGCTCTTATTTTACTCAGTTTCTCTTTTCAATTGTACAATAAGAGCATCAAAGTGTTTACTACAGTTCTGATTCTTGAACACCTACAAGTTGCTCATCCAGTCAGTGAAGGTTACTCCACTTTTATTGTCTTTGTAAGTCATTGTTGATGAGAGCAACACCTAAAACAGAGTCTCAACAGCAGGAAAGGAGCATCGTTTGTTATCACTGAAGCTTTTCTAGCTGTCAAAATCTTTATGAAAAGATCTACGTAGTATCTGGTTATATAGGACAGCTGCTTGATACATGAAGACAGACCTATACAATGACCACCACTGTTATTAGAAATGAATAAAAGTTACTATGTCTCCCATTAACTTTTTACACCTACCCTGTTGCCCCACTCTGTGTAAAACCAGCTCTTGGCACATGCTCCCATGTCACAGTTCTCTACATCGACAGGCCGCAGATTCATGTTGCACTCCTCATCTGGAACAAAGTCGCCCACGTTGCTGACACAGCGTACCTCTCGTGACCTCTGACCCAGCCCACATGGCACAGAGCACTAAGGAGACACAGGCCACATGATTGATGCTGTGCGCTGAAGGAAAGCACTGCTCGACAGACTGGAACACTTCTTTAAGTTTTTTCTCTTTATCTGTATTTAGTGCACCAGTGTATGTCTACAAGGACTATACTCTGATGTGTTTTCCTTCTTTAAATATATGCTGATACAGTGTCAAAAAAGAGACAAAAAGACACTCCACCATATATCACCAATACCAACAAGAAGAGAAGTCCTCTTACTGATGTCAGGGACAAACATTTAAAGCATACACAGTACTTTTATTTATGTGTTAAATAGAAATGTGTCAGACAGGTGTTGCGTTGATTCAGTCATGTCGTGACTGACAGCTGCCACTCACAGCGGTCCACTCAGAGCGGATCTCCCACTCACTGCAGATCTTCAGCTGGCAGGTACTGGCGGTTTCGGGACGCTCCAGGTGTCGGCAGCGGCTCGTGTGGACATTGAGGCTACGGTTGGCGTACACCTGGCGACACAGGACCTGTCGGTGCTGCATCCCCAAGCCGCAGGTCTTGCTACATTCAGACCACTCTCCAATATCCCAGCTGCTCGGGAGGAAATCACATGAGCTTGGGGTTAGGTACGCTGTATTTTTGTTGTTGTTGATATTATGATGTGTTCATTTGGAGAAGTCTTTTCTGACTCTCTCTGAGCATGACATGTAAAAGATTTGGCTCCATCTGTACAGCTTTTATTTCTGCATGTGAAACAAGCTTTTTGAGTGATAATGAGAGTGACATCATTTGAAGCTGTTGATGTTAAAATGCATTGTGTATAATTCAAGAACACACTATTCTCCACCACCTCTCAGTCACAGCTTAGATGTCTGGATACTGATTTACTAAATTAATAAAGCTATGGAGTCATTTTTCACAATTTTCAAAAATGTCTAGTCATCACTGCAGAGCGGTAGTGTTTACACTATTAGGCCAACTTGAAAGAGTCTTAAATTTAGCAGTATTCTGTAATGTGCACAAGTCTGAGATCAGAGGACTGTGGTGTCTCACAATGCCGGGCAGGGCTGCAGGTTGCAGGCCTCTTCCTGCGGACTCGGCTTGCTGCTGCTGTCACACAAAGCATCCGATACCTGGACATGGCTCAGCCGGTGGACACAATGAAAGACAGAGTATCTGAATCCTAAGAAGCACACAAAGCAGATGTTTCATTTAACTACTACAATACTCTGTAAGAAACAAAGACAATGTGTATAGTAGTGCGCACAAGAGGAGTTGGCTTTCTCCATAAGTAAATGTGGGAAAGATCAGAGAATTGATCTTTTAGTAATAAAAAGTTAGTGGTTTGTTTTAGTACAGTTTAATTAGTGCTTATGAATGACTATGTAACTCCGTTTATTTTTGGAAAGGCCAGACTTGCCTGCATCTTATCTGAGGAATAATCATTCAAATTGTGAGTCTGTGTGGACATCTGTGATTAAAAACCACACAAACACATAAATACGAAACACAAACTGCGTTTCCCTACCTTTACCACAGGAAGCGCTGCACTCTGTAGCACCCGTCAGTTTCCAGTTGTACTCTCTTTCACGTCTGGGTGGCTGCACGGCGGGTACCTGGTTGTCAGGGAGACGAGAAGGGTTCCTCCCTCCACCTGCTGGGTTGAAGTTTTCCTGGTGAGTGTTGCTGTGATGGTCGTGTCCAGTCTGCCCATTCACAGTGCTCCCTAAGACATGGACACATGAATTTACATAAATTACATAAATTTACATGCACTAAGAGTCACTGTGGTGACAGGATGGATAAAGTGAAAATTAGACATATGAGGATGAATAAATGCTTCACTGGTTGGGTAGTTGTATGGTCAAATGGATATGTGAAGGGCTGCAAATAATGATTTTTTTTTTATTATCAATTAATTCTTTTCCTGTTTAATTGCTTTATCTATAACATGTATTGCGCAATCAGATAAAGCTATGGAAATAAACAGTTAGGGGTTAGAGGGTGAGTCTTGTTTACCTTCTGGCTGTTGAGGGCCACCTGGTTTTTCAGAGGGGAGAATGTACTCATAATGAACACCAGGGTTTGGCTGCTGGAAGATCATCTGAGGGAAAGTAGATGAGATACTCCTAGATAAGATAATACTCTCCACCTTCAACTATTTGCCTATAAATATGTGTTTTTTTTTCTAATATGCAAAAAAAGGAGAATCACTACAACAAGTATCTTGAGGTCCTAACTGATTTGTTACTCACATAAACGTCCAGGATCTCATTGGTGGGCCCTTCAGCGAGAAAGGACTCCCCCGCTGTACTAGTGATTTCATTGGGTCGTCGGTAGGTGAACATGGTCCCCCCTCCTTCATACTTCCCTGGTCTGTCAATAGCCCAGTTTCCATTAATAATGGATCGCCCTGATCGGCTTCGGAGAGCTGGGAGAAAGAGGGAGAGAACAACCACACAATCATCACTGACAGCCCTGAGCTCAAACGAAAAGGAAAATATTGCCACAGCGTCTTCCACATAATTATTGTTTAATGTAAAACCATTTAGCCGTAATGAGAACTGTAGTTAAAAAAAAAAGACTGACACTGATTTCTCCACCCAAAAAGGTAATTACAACTAACTGAATAAATGCCCTCACGTGCACTTTCAAAGCAATGTCTTTTATAAACGTGACGATCTGTTTGTGTTGGCAGATCTTTCATGCAAATCGTGAAACAAAATCTCCCTAAATGTTTTCCACTGATTCCATGGATTAAGTACAAGAGCCCATTAGAAAAGCATTAGAAGTGTAACATTAGACAAGCTTGTAAAAGAGTGTTTGGACAACTAAAAGCACTGAGATGGACAGTGTAGAACAGAGGCCTATTGAGGGAAAATCGAGGACTTGGTGAAGAGACAGTCGGTGGCTCCTGCTAGATTCCTGCCCTTGACTCATACTGCAATCTTGTTTGCATTGCAAATGTTGCCACCAGGATTTTTGTGCCCTGATAATCAATCCAAAAATAGCAATGTTTATTTTATCCCCAAAGATGTTACAGTGTTTCACTGTCTTACATTGTGGCAGTGAATGACTCCTTGTGGGTGCATGTGTTAATGTGTGAGACTACGCGAGTGAATGTTGCTGTGGGTGCATATAAATGCAAGGAAAGAAAGCAACGTACTTGTCATCCAAGCAGTTGGGATTTGAAAGGTAGCCACTGAGTCCATCATCTGAGTGTTCCTGGTGTTTTTTTACAGAGTGGTAAAATTCCACACCTTAATTAAAAGGGATGGTGAGGCTTGAGGGGTGAGATCCTCTAATGAAAGCATGTTTATGCACTTTCCTGGAGGGAAGTGGTCGTGGGGGGAAAATCGGGGCCGTTCTTCTTACTCTAAGCCTATGGTTTAGCCAGGGCATGGCTCTTGTTAAACAATGTCTGACATTCCAACAGTCACTTCTGAAAATAACCCACTACTGTGTCCCACTGTTGCACCTCCATAAAGACACCAATTATCTGTGGAGAGCGTTTCACTCAGGGGCTCCACTGAAAGGCTGCAGCACAGTGGTGGGTGGTAATAAAGACTACACGCTGCATGGAGAAATCCTGCAAACGTGACACCGCCCTTTGTTAATTTGTCTTTTTAATCAGACAAATCCAATTAATTTTACAAGCAGATGCTGCCTGTTGCTGCAGGCACAGCCGGAACCAATAGAATGGTCAAATGCCAGCACATCAAATGAAAAACATTTCTTACACTCGTCATTTAATAATTTCTTTCATGATGTTTCATGAACTCTTTTTTCCATTTAATATAACATGTAACGTAATATTACATTTGGTAGATGGATACAGATTTCCATTTCTTCTACATGTCTTTTGAACTGGAATGAAGGCAAAGCTCTGCTGGAGACTGCATCTGATGAAACTGTAAACCTGGCTGTGACAGAACACAAGTACTCCAGCCAACACCACAAGGCCTCATGTTCAAAAATACGTTCAAAGTCAAATATAAAATTAACCAACTAATGTCTGAGCAGAAAACAGAAATCAGATACCAGTCAATACCAGTGCCTCACTGATTACAACCTCCTCACATACATGCATTTCTGGCATTCAGCCTTCTGGACTATACCCTCGTATTGAATGACAACATGCAATTTGAAGGCCCTCCTCCCCTCTCCAAACATCATTAACTGCTCAGACTATTAAGCAAAATAGTTGGTGCTGAAACATTATCATTACAGCATGATTTTAATACACTGACACACTGCAGAAGAAAACACTGAGCTCAGAACAACAGGGAGCGGGGAGCGACGATGATAACTAGACTCAGAGCCTGCAGGTGGATGCTGAGCTGAAGGTGGGGCTTTTGAAATGCTAGACGCACAGCAGCAGCAGAAGGAGTGACATAGCTTTCTGGTGAGTGATGTGGCAGCAGGCATGGCAGCAAAGGATTGAGCAGAGTGCTGACATCTTAAGTACTCCCACATAGTGAGACAGGTGAGTTGGATATATGTTGCAGTGAGATGAGTATACTGTGTGAATGTAGCAGCAGACCTGAGTTGACAGCCTGAACTAGCTGACAGCTTGCAGAGTTCACTTCAAATCATAGGCTGTTTTAGTACTGTAGTAATATTCACCTTTCCAGATGTAAAACAGTAGCTGGAATACAAACTGGAAGACTGAGGACCACTGTCCTACTTGGCTAAGGTTTCTATGTTGTGAGGCTACAGTGCAGAATCAACGTGAAGTTAGTTTTTTCTTTCCCACCTAGGTAGTTACGGCTCTTCGCCATCTCTGTGATGTTGATCTTGGTGGCTCCCTCTGGGATCTCCACTATCTTGTGATAGCCAATCTTGGTCAAACTGTGTTTGAAGACTCCAGAGACCAGCCTGCAGGTTGTGTTGTCACCTCCACACACGCCGCACTTGTCCATCACCTTTCCTGATCCGAGATAGTCATCGCAGCCTAGACTCTGCGACACAGAGGAGAGAAAGGTTTAAATGAGGGAGAGTGGAGTGAAACAGCAGTAGTTTAAGTATCAAAGTGTGCACTTCAAGTGTTCAATAAAATAGTTCTTTAAGGTTCACTAGAAGTCCACACATACATGAACTGTTCTTGGTCAAATAAAAATTAGGAATAAAAGATTATATTTACAATACTAAGCCAAGTTGAACCCTCTATATGCTCGCATTATTAACTACACTAGAATAACTAATTAGTAGGGATCTTGTTGCTTTCCAGAAGGCACCGTTTTTGTGTGACTGTCTGAGTTTCCTTAAATCTCTAGGGTGTGAGTTTTCTGTGTCACTTTGGCAGTAATACATTACAGGAAACCTGGGCACAGTAAAAATAGAACAGTTAACATCAGCAGTCCATAAATCCACTCAAACCAGCAGTAAAAGTAACTCGCTGTGCAAACAGGTGGTGGAGCAGCCAAAACTGGTCCCGGTAGGCTACCATACACTTAAACACACTGGGTTATGGCTATTGCAGGGCCACGTTCAGTCCCAAACAGACCACAATCACCACTAAGGAAACCAGCAGAGTGGACATCATGTAGGGGAAAGACAGAACACAAAGATTTTCTGTGTCTGGACAGCAGCCAATCTCCAGGGCTTCCAGTCAGTTTGCAGCTCCCGCTTGGTTTCCATGTGGATCCCCTGATTGCAGCTGATGTATTTCTCTTGCTCTGTCTTGTAACGAAAACACATTTCAATCAGAGCTATTGTACACACTGGTTCCTAACACTTATAAAAAGCTGGTTAAATATGGAAACTACCTCAGCAACTCAGACCAATGTGTGGCTGTTGAGCCAGTGGGGTCCAAAAGTCAGAGACCATTGAATGGGTCAATGGTCTCTGAACCCCACTAAACACTGAGAGGCACTAGACCTCACTCTAAAGATGAATGATTCAAACAAATTTACAGCAAATGTCTAATAAATCATAAATATTGTAGCCATCATCATGAATTAGCTGTAGTAGAGCAGCCATGAGTCATCTGCAGCAGAGAGACAGACAGACAGCAGGGAAAAGATAAGGAGGTGTAGAAAGGTCAAAGAAAGGTATGAAAAGGAGAAATGGTGGCCACGAGTAGACTAAGGCAGTCGGGGTGAACTCAAGAGGAGAGTCTGGCTCTCTCCCACCCGTAGCAGCCTGCCCTGTTCTGGGACAAAACACCACCTGGGCCAAAACAAACATGAAGTGCCTCCTTCCACACAGGAAATAAGTGATGAGAGAGAAGAACAGCAAACTACGAGCACAGAGAAAAATAAAAGTGCCCAATGCTTCTGTGGTCAGTGTGGAATTATGTAGCAGTACAGCATGGGGTTGAATAAAGCCAGGACAAAATTCACTAAACACAAAACAATAACATTCAGGGAAGCACTGCTGCAGTTCATGATCTCACTTTACAGATCAGTGAATATAAAACTGTTCAAAATGCTAGAGTCCAGTGATAAGGGGATACATAATGCATAGTAAAATCCACTGGAGGACATTTTAACTAGCTACACTAAGTCCACCATGGAAAACAAATAAAAATGCAGTTAAGGAGGGCTGTTGGTGACATGACTACCAATGAATATCTCCATTTTCACCATAAATACCTTGAAACTAAAACAACACAATTATAGCAGCTAGGCAGCATTTGCCTGAAAAAGGGAAAAATGTTCCTCTCATAAAACAGATGCTGACATGGTGAGAGGTCATCTGTGGCCATTTGGATGGGAAAATGTCTGTATCAAAGCAGATTCATCCAGGAGTGGAGAATAAGCAGTGTAATTCACTGACCCCAAATCTGAATTGTCAATTTAATATCATATGACTGTGGATTTAAAAACACACAGGGTTTTTGTTCTGCTGATATGAGAAGAGCCAAGAGATTTTATGGCTCCAGTGCAGAAGGCATTAGAGAGTTAAGGGGCTACTTGATATGTAGTGATTTGGACAGTTGCCCCATTAAAATCACTAAACTGTCAAGACAAACTTTTCAGCTTTGCAGTAGCATGCGGCACAAAACACTAACATCCTAATCTGTCCCTGAATAATCCCCCAGATTGTCACATCTGCCCTCCAGGCTGTCTCTGACAAATGTGACCTTAACCGTGAACCCATCAGAATGAGGTGTCGCTGGTGTCAGGACACATGAGTGAAACCACGGCTTGGCAAGATCCTCGCTCGCTCTTCCCAGCAGAGACAGAAATCTCAGTGTGGCTGATGAATGAGGAGGCAGCTTTGGAGTCTTGGTTTGGTTTCTCCACATCACTGCCTTTTTCACCTTCTCTCTGTGGGTGGCTTGTGCCATCTGTGGAGGGAAATCGCCCCATTTTCAGAGGAACTTTAACAGGATTTTTAAAATGTCGCTCAAACCCACCTTCATCTGGAAATGGTTATATGTGTCAGGACGGGGGAGTCCACTCCCAGACTCCCAGTCAACTCGCAATCACTGAAAACAACATCATCTTAAAGTAAATCCTGATGGTATTTTCCCACAAGATGCAGCTGGGTTAAACTCATCATACTGCAGAGTTTTTGTAGCAAACTGAACCCACACTCAGTTTTGCCAAGGGCGCTTGTCACTAGAGATTTCTTCTACTCCCAGAAAACAGACATTTAGAGAGGTACATTTTAGTCTCTTTCTTATTGAAATACAAGCTTAATCCCAGCGACCTATTAATCAGTGATGGCAGCACTTTTCCGCCGTCAACAGCTTTAATTTTTGAATACTGAAAATAAACTTGGGCAGAGACCTAAACATTGGGGTCTGGGCCAAGTGCTGATTTGCAGTGCTCAGCGTTATGGTTAGTAGCCACTAAGTGAACTGTGAACTGTAAACAGGGTTGTAGGGCTTGGGGTTAATTGTAACACAAAATGAGTGAAAATCGGCCTCGGCCAACAGGCCAAGATGCAGGAAATATGGTCACAGTCTCCCCTTCCTGAATTACAGCATTGAATAATGGCCAGAGGTGTTTTTGCGGAACATTATGAGGTCACAGTGAAGTTGACCTTTGACCACTTGAATGTAAAATATAATTTACATAATTTTATTCATTTAGCCATTTGTGTTAATGAGTTATGGCCAAAAATGTGTTTTGTGAGGTCACAGTGACCTTGTGCTCTGATCCTTGACTTTTGACCACCAAAATCCATTCAGTTCATCCTTGAGTCCAAGTGAACGTTTGTGCCAAAGAAGAAATTCCCTCAAGGTGTAACTGAGATATTGCATTCAAAAATGGGATGGATGGATGGCAAACATGAAAACATAATGCCTGCGGCCCTGGATGTTGCCTGGATGCAGACATAACAATAAACTTCTGGGGTCGTGTGAATTTGGGGACCTTAAAAATAGAAGGAAGGGGCTTACATTTGCCTTTCATTTGACTTAAACCTTAGGCTGTCTCTCACTTCCTTTATTTCAAGGCTTAAGGCACAGCTACTACATGAAGGCTACTCAGAAATGCCATCATTTGGCAGGTGCGTGATAAGAAAGCAGCAGTATTAAATGTTTTTTGGCTATTGGGTGTGGTAGAAACAAGTTATAAACACAAAACTGACATATTATTATTTTTCTCCTAAAGTTAATATGATGAAGGTTCGCAAACAGAAGCCTATTTACACATCCAGCAGACATTAGTAGAGCATTAGTGGTCATCTCAAGTCTTTTTTCAGGCTACCTGACCTATGCAAACTCAATAGTCACTCTCCTTGCTCTCACTGCTCACCTGCAGAGTCAGATGATGAGTCACAGCAGGTTCATCACTATGAGCAACCCCCCCACATTACACTGTCATTTGATTGTTAAAATCAAAATATTGATTAGTGAAGCTTTAGAGGGGATAAACACACCAGCACAACAAATGTGTCGGTGGTATTTATGGGCAACACACAGATTTATGTGCTCAAAAAAATCACTACTGCAGCTAGATTCTTATAAGGCCACATTCTTCATACTGAGTTTCACACTGTAGCCCAGATATAAGTGATGACTTTCACAGGCTCCTTGATCTGTCTGTTAGTGTTATTCCCAGTTTACTGTTTCACTTGTGTTTCTCTACACATTTGTGCAGAGGCGGCTCTTCTCTGAAATAAAGATTTAAAGGCAGTGAGCAACTGTCTTAACCAATATCAGAGTGTGTGGGAGAGAAAGTGGCAAATATCAGCCATTGGTATTACTCCCAACAGTAAACACGCACAATGTCAGGATATACAGTTGCACAGGCACTAAATCTCTTCCCAACAGCTCTGGCATAATGTTACAATTGCCCTGCAATAATAGAGCTTTTATCCTTGTAGGAGGCCTGGTTTGTGGCTCCACACCAGGAATGCAAATATGAATGAAAAGTTAATGCTCAGAATGATATCATGCCTAAATTAAGAGCAGTGGTGGATGTAACATGCAGCCTTTTAACTCCCCTTTACTGGAGTAAATTAAGTTTAAGGCTTTATTTAATTTACTACAGGCCTGCTTGGCGCTGGACCTTCCCAAAGAAGAGGAGTGTTTGAATATGTTTCTGTAACTCAAATGAGCCCTGTTACTTTTGCAGTGGTTCAATCTTTTGTGCAGTTTTGTTAGACAAGGGTATGTGTGTCTTAAGTGGGTGCAGCAGGGTATCACCACAGCTCTTTGTCATACAGGCCTGGAGCCCCAGTAGACATATTAAGCAGTTTACTCTGTGACCAAGATAACACTTGACTTGATGGTTATTTATGCTGCATTATTAACGTAATTTTTTGACCGATAATTGGCAGTGGTCTGGTGTCTCTCTGAAACATGGCTGCTGAAGGAACTGTATGGTAGAGCTGAGTTTTAGATATAAAATGTACTCAAAAAATACCAAGATGTGAGAGAGTTTGGAAAGTGAAGGCACCAGTTCCTATGTCTAGCATGTGCACATTGTCAGCCAGTCATTGGGCTGCTGAGACACAATAATCTGCAACTGACAGAGGCATCAAGCTCAAGGTTGACAGCTTGACTAACACCACCACATGCTTATGGCTCCACCACCAAGCTACACTGCATCAGCAGCATCCAAATGTGGGCAGCTGCTTTGGACTATACACACATACTGTATATCCACTAGAACAGAAGCTATGCACGTTACATATTGCAAAGGCTTCAACATGTATCTCTCTGTCATCTTTCTCTTCTATCTCTGAAATTTATCCAACACATTATTAACTTTAAGGGTTCATCATATCTTAATTTGGTCTGTTTATACAATAAATGTGTAAAACACACATTTCAGCATTTACAGTCTCAGTGCACAAAAAAACACAGTCCCAACAATACTGTAGGTTAGAGAACAACTGTTGGTACCAAGGCGACACTAGACATAAAAAATGTTTTTAAAATTATTTTTTTTGAATGTTTAAAATTAAATAAAAAAATATGAACATCAACAAAATGTAATGAGTCAGTGTATAGCACTGAAGCACCATCTGGGTATTGTCCTGATGCAGCCTATGTTACAGCAGCTTTTGATCAGTTTCAGTCAACCAGAATAACTAACAGGGCTACATGTTGCTGGTCCAAATGCTGTGAAAGAACAATGGAGGTAATGAATAAAAGGATGTTTTCTTAGTCTGGAGATGGTACAGTGGTTAAGCCCCCTCAAGTCTGAATCCACATGAATCCACGCTGGCTGAGGCTCAGATCCCACCAGAACCTTCTAACACAAGTCTTGGCAGTTTCCCGTTCAGCTTTTATTCTGACTGCAAAAAGCAAAATAAAAAACAATAATGTGAGACATGGACTGTGTCTCCTTTAAAACACGTTTTCACCAACTTCAAATGTACCATACCAATTACACTACCGTAAACAAAATGAACAAAAGTTCCATTACAGTACTGAAGGGTTTTATCTCCGGCAGGACATTAGTACAGCTGCTCACAGTAAAACACTATGATCTGTACTCGCGTCGAGTTAAAGGGGGCTGTTTGGTGAACACTTCTACAGCTCTTCACACATTGAAAGTTTGTAATGTTCTTTGGCAAACGGCCAATGAAACTGACCATGACTTGGTAAACTATGACACACCATCTCATCTGGAAAAGCAATTTAGCCATAACTTGGCTTCCATGTTGAGAATGCAGAGGCAACATCGTCCTGAAGACGAAGAATTTATAGGAGAAGTGACCTCAAGACACGACGCTGTGTCTGGAGATGACATTACTGAGATCCTCCAAACATCTCATGGATAAAAAAAATGATAAATAAAAAATAAATTAAGGTTAGATTAGGATGAAATATGGTCCAATAATAGACCTCCTCTGTTTCTTATGACATGCACAATATGGTTGCCATTGCCACCAGCATCTGCCTCCCACATGCTGGGATGCTGTGGGTCTTTAGCTGGTTTTAATGAGCAGGGGCAGGCGGCACTGCTTTTACTTCAGTCAGCACTTCAAACACATCTGCATGTATGGAAGCGACTGCCAGTGAGTTCACATCTAACATTCTCACTAATAAACTAACTGAACCACCGACTACCCCTGACTCGCTGTCTTTACTGTGTGAAGTAGGTACTGTAAATACAAAATATTACACTGGACATGATTCAGGGCACATCTGTTATTTGTGCTGATATTCTGAAGACTATGCCAATATTAAAGGAATAAATGTATCGCATGACCTAAAAGATATTGTTTTCTTAGCATTAATGTAATGAGATTTGGGACATGCTCGCTAAACTCGTCCCTCGAACAGTGACTGTCCAATCACAGCAGAGTAACCCTAACTACTAAGGAGTTTATTGCTCTACTGTCAACTGTAATTGTTAGCTTGCTATCTAAAGTAGTTACACAGCAATACACCCAAGGCCAAGGAGCAGACCATTAATTACATTTATTTATGGGGCTAAAGGTTATGTTAAAAAAGGCCAACTCATGAATACCACATACGCTGTTCAGTATTTCTCCTCTGTGTGGAAACTGGTCCTGGATGCTATCAGAGTTTGGGTTAATGTTGGCAGCTTTGTCCTGCTCTTTACTGGATTTAATCATGGCCAAAGTTACCACAAATGAACAGAGTCAGAACAAAGGGACTGTTTCATCTTACATTTTTACTCATCATACTTACAATAGCAGGATTAACTAGTGCTACACTGCAATACAAGAACAATGCTGTTTCTTTATTTCCATGTCTTCTGCATGGTTCATCAACCGGTGAGGACATCGACTTTTTGCCTGGGACATGTGGCTTCTGGTCCTTCACCACATTGTGTACGTCTCCATCAAGTGCATACTTAAAGGCCCCCTTAAAAGATTCTACTTTTAGCTGAAAACATTAACAAGTCATCCACAGACAGTATTTTCTACCAACTCCTTGTTGTCATTTCAGCTGGTCACAAATGACCATATCTGCCTCAAGCATCATAAGGAATTCTGAGGCGTAAATTTGTAGTAAACCCTTTTACATGACCTATTTGATCACTTCATCAATAGTCTGACAAAGCGTTTTGGCTAAAAGAATAAAACATATCAGGCTACAGTCTATGATATCAAGTCTACCATCGCACATCGAACATCACTGTGTCCAGAGGACATTTTATCAAAGAAAGTTTTTTTTTAATGCAGGTGGTTCAGAGAGGAATTAAACTTGTGTATTTACTACATGGAAGATGTGACTTCATCACTAGCTCAGATGCAGATTTATTTAATTTATTCCTATCCCTCATATTTCAGTTCTGGCTCTGGTATAATGGGAACACTAACGAGAGGACTAACTGGTTTGTAACCACAAATAGACACACAAGTTCTGGTGTTTTGGATCGTAATCACTCAGCTTTCTGCTCTCCACAACATAGAATTTCTTGAAATCAATAGCAGCATGTGTCAAACCAAAATGGGAACGCAAACAAGCTGTCACTAGAAAGAGATAATCTGAGGACAAAAGTGGCAGTTGTGGTTCCAACAAATTTACAAATTGCATTATATTGCTGTTTGTGCTTTTTTAATGTCCCCAAGTTTATTTTACTATTTTATGGATAGTTTTACAGGACTAGAGTCACAAAATTGAAATCAGGTTATAACATTGACAGGATATCGTGTAAGAGCATCATGAGCAATTTTAGCCAAGTGATGAAGACAGATGTATGAGTGGCAAGACCTTTGGTCCCAACAGTAAAAAGAGGCCTTATCCATACCACAAACTGCCCTCACAGCCCAGGGCGAAGGGCACAGTGTCTTCATTATAGGCTCCCATGCTTGTAAAACACTCAGAAATAGCGCTGAGCACAGTGAATCTACAGCCATTAAAACGTATAGGGTTTCACCTGACATCACTGCTCTGATTTGGATGGACTGTTTTGGGAACAGAATTACAGGATAGTCTCTACTGGGGATTAACACTGAGAGATAATGGACTGATGGCAGAGCAGATTATGAAAATGAACAGTTACACTACCACTGTTACAATGACAAGAGTCGCACTAACTATGGGTCTGACAAAAATACTTATAAAACAGGCTGTTGCTTTCACCCCAGTTCTGTTTGGAATCCCCAGCTGTGAATCATGACTATGGATTTTTATATCCTCTGTTTCTGCAAATGGTGCTAACAGAACTTTTTAAGCAGCACAACCTCTCTCTCCCAAAATCTGTTATCTGAGTTTTATAATTGTTTGTTCAAAAGAGGTGTAACGGTTCCACCTCTCTGGGGTCTGACTGACTCCAAACTGCATTATTTTACCTTGTAGGAAAACATCATGGCAAACAAAATGAACACACTATTTCTTCATGCATAGCCCATATAACATATAAAACATTAAACTTTTTCTCTTAGCTGGTATAAAAACATCAAAGGGAAAGAGTTCCACTTCATTCCTTGCTACATATTGGGTTTAATAAGATCAGATGATCACATGATAAAAATAAATATATTTAAAGGAAGGAAATGGTTGATTTTACAAATATAAGCAGTAAAGCAAATGTCAAAACAAAAATACCAGACAGACCTCTAAACATCTTCACAAAAAATATACATTAAACAAGATGTAACATTCTTATACATGGTGATGGATTCTGCTTTTATTCACTGAGACTGATGGTGGGTTGGACATCACAGTGTATGATGAAGGACACTGTATTATTATACAGTTCAGGATAAATGTGTACCGCTGTGTGGACTTCTGATGCTTCTGTAGCATCAACTTGGATCTACTACTATCAAATATCAAACTGATAGTCATGTAGTTTAAAGCCATATAAAACTGGCTCAGACATCCTCATCAAGACCTTGGCACTGCACGCGGTTGCATTAACAACCTCAGGCACCTCACAGCAGCCTCATTAATCATCAGCAAACAGGTGAGCTAAAACTAACTGAGCCGAGCTACAGGCAGCGACAGGCTAATTCAGGCTTGCCGTCTATCCCTAATAGAGCTCCAAGTACATCTTTATAGTCCCAGGACAGGCCTGACTCACCAAGTCTTCCACTAGGAGGGAAATCTAATCCCACAAGCAGCCCGTGAATGTGCTGTGGAAAAATAAACAGCTCCAAGAGACAGCAGAGCCACAGTGAAAACAGCCATACTGTAAATACTTCCTCTCAGTAGATGGACCTCAGGATCGTGGGCCTGCACTGACAGTCCAGGTTAAGGAGTCACACTGTCTAGTGCTGCTTACAAGCACTAGAAAATGGTTGAAATGAATACCAGGCTTACTTGTATCTACATCCATGAATTTAGACGTCTCAATCAGGGCTTAATCCCCATGTCCAGTAAAACACAGGATTTCTCTTGGTGACAAGTATGCAGTGACATGTCAACCACGTCCCAAACCTTACTGCAGAGAGAGAGAGTCCAAAAAAAATGTACACTGAGCAATGCATTGTGCAATGCAACTCTTTACAGCCAGAGTTTTAGCATCCATGGGAATCCCCACTCTCTCTCTCCCAGGTTCTTCCAGGAGCCAACAGAGGTGCAGCGCGTCCTACCTGTGACCGCGGCTTCCCCTGCACACGCATGTGGAGGCAGACGAGCAGCAGAAGAGCCAGTCCTGACAGCATTCTCTCATGTGGCCACAGAAATGTTCAACCAGTCACTGAGGCTTCCACACAAGTCCAGTGGCTGCTACCGTCAACCTCTTCCTCGCTACTGCAGCTCTGAGAATGCCAAAAAACCCCTCTCACTACAAAGCTGATCTCTACGAGCTCCCCTTGTAAACTGAGCTGGGGGAGGTGCAGCTGGGGGGAGGTAGGGGGGGACTGGAGCTTTTTTAGAGGAGGGAGAGTGAGAGTTAGAAAATGAACAGGGGAGAGAAAGAAACGAGAGGGAGAGGAGGCAGAGAGGAGAGTGTGTGGCAGCTACTGCTGACAGTAAATTGGAAGCCAGAGAGGAAGTTTTGGGGAATATTTTCAATGTGACAGAAAAAGTATGCGAGGAAGGAAATTCTTGCGGGGCTGAAATGAATGTGTAAGCAAAACCACTATGAAAACTGTGTGCAAATAATTGGCAGGTGGGCATGCCATCTTCATGGGATGCCAACAAAGAAGAATTATAGAATTGATATGAAAAATGCATCTTTGTTTTTTCTGCTCCCTCTCAAGATAGAGCAACAACAACAACTCAAAAACAATCAAATCTTTTTGCCCTCTTCGAGACCCGACGATCATATGGTTTTCCTATTGCCTCCCCATTGTTTCCACGACATTAAACCCAAATTCACCAAGACATACTGAAGTAAGGAGTACACTCTTCATCTCTGTATCTGACAGTTGGTTTTCTCATAAAATGATATAGACAGACGGAGCACATCGGGGATGTTGTGGCTGGACCTGTTCCTGCACAAAGAGACTTGTGCAAGCATGAGCCTGGGACACACAAGATAATTGAAAACTTTTCTGTTTTGAAGTGGCACAAGGAGACCACAACAGGCTGCTGCACAGTCTACCATATGCACCGTAAGGTGGTGTCTCAGATGGGCCGAGCACCACAGGACACATGGTGGGAATGAGAAGGAGAGGAGAGAGAGAGAGAGACCAACGAAATGAATGGAGGAGATGATACGATACAAAAACAGAAAGAAGAAATAAAACTACTGCAAATCTTGACTTCTTGAAACTAATGAAGGTCCTCCTTAATATTTACAAACTTTGTATGCATGATACATTGCATGCTTTAGTGTACATCAGATATCAGCCTACATTAATAAATATATTTACTGTTCTGTATGCCATAAAATAGTGTGGAGAAACCACTTTGAGATTTTCAGTTGCTGTTTTTTTTTGTAAATGAGAATAAATGACATAAGCACAATTTGAGAAAAATCTGTAAGACTGTATTTTTTCTGACCAATATTGTAATAAAGTATATTACCTATTTGTTTAAAAAGACAAATCAATTTATTTAGCTTGCATTTAGTAAAATACTACAATGGTAGTATACTTGACATTATTCATAACATTACAAATGCAACCATGGTTTAAGCAGCATTAATTAGTCTTAATTAAAATTCCACTTCATGTGATATATACTGCACTTACATGTGCATGGAAAATTAGAAAAAAAAAAACAGATTTTCAGAGAATAGGAAAGAACAGCATACATACAACCATGCAGCATCAGTACAGTCCTTTGGGAGGATGCATGGATCCAAAGAGCAATGGCAGATGGGAGATTGGCCAAATACATGTAGCCTACTGTATATTCATTTAACAGACTACCAGATTCCATGGACCTTGACACTACCAGCTGCTAATTTGCAATGCTTTAAACACCAGCTCACACTAAAATTAACAGCTACTAAGCTTGGCACGTCAGATTTATGTGCCCACTTATTTGTATGACAAGTCAGCTGCAGTGCATGTTGGCACTATACCCAAGTCACAACCTGCAACCTTTTCCAATATTCTGCAAGAGCAAGCAGAGACGGTGAGTGCAAGGAAGAGTCGCAAGAAAGAAATATCGCCACACCTGCAACTGGCGTGGCCTTTGCTGGAACAGTGTCAGCTGAGACACACACACACCCACACACTCACAGACACAGCGAAGCATAACATACACTATGCACAGTTAGCGGCAAAGTAACAACGATCTCCCAGTAAAACACAGCACAGCTGCAGACGTGTAGGAGGGGAATGGCCTTTTTCGGAAGCCCATCCGCCGCAATGAACCTACACACATGGTCTCCTGCTCCCCTTTTCTGCCTCAGATCTGGACAGATCTCATTATGGAGGTATCGCACCCAGAGGTCGGGCGGGGCCAGACTGACTCTCCAGTATGCCCCAGGGTCTTTGTTTCATTCAACAAGTGGGTCAGCCCTGAAGCAACCTTGGCTCCAGGCGCTTGATTCCTCCAACTCACACACATCAGAGTCATGCTCTACAGCAGGTGAGCTCAACATTACTGTACACTGTGAGGATCCAGCAGACACACGCTCGTACAACAGTTGTATTCAGCTCCTTTTCTTTTACTCTGTCACATTTCCAGCCCCTCTTGGCGTTCGGTGGACATTTAAATCCAAAGCTCATTAGCAGAGACATGACTGCAAACATTTTAGCAGGTGTGGCCTCAGTGGGAAACCCTCTACCTGGCAGCTGTAACACCTCTGCCAATAATCTGCCTTACATCATGCTCCACACATGCTCACACTGATGGATGAGAAAAGAGGATGTAGAATACAGTATAAAATACAAAATCTCAAAGCCAACATCTCCAATCATTTCTATCCACACTCTAATCTGTTCACTGGATCAGTAAAAGTTGAGAAAAGGCAGAAAGTAGGAAGAGAAAACTCGTGATTTTCGTGTATCTGGGATATATATTAGTCAGCAAGGCCAGGCATGTAGGTCCCATGATTACTCCCTTCGAGCAATGTATTTGACTGAAGAAGGCAGGAGTGGAATGAAGGGAGGAGAGCTGATGAATAAAGCAGGTCGAGAAGGGATTCGGGCTGGGAGGGGCAAGGTGTGGCTGAGGGAGACTGCTATTTCTATTTGCTTCATTTAAAAAAAAAAAAAAAACAGCTGACAGAGTCTGCAGATGAAGATATAAAACAGTTACTGTACTCCAGAGGTCTCCTACCAGGTGCCATTCTGAAACAACTGCATGAAGGATTTCACAGCAGCTGATGTCAGTGATTGGTTGCCATCACTATCTGTGCTGTTGTAGCCATCAATGGCACACAGACATTAGTGTATTGTCAGCAATATGTCAGCATTGAGAAGTTTAGCCTACCAAGTCAGTCAAATCAGTGCGGGGCAACAGCTTAGAAATGGCTTGGAAGTTAACATGTAGTCTCAATGGGCCATATTTCAGTCACTTTTTCATTCACTTGTTCCATTGATTGACAACAGGAACAGAAAAACATGTAAATGAAAACAAATGCTTTAGTGGTTATTCAGCTGTATTAAAATTATGTACATGAGCACAGACAGTAGGAAAGAAGCAAACAGATAAATTGAAACTAGCTGATACTAGGCAGAACGCAAATAGCCTACACCCCGGTCCAGCTATACACTGGCTTTGACCTGGGCTTGCTTTCACTGAGTAAGAGCTGATAGCAGACACAGAGTGTAGCCTGTAGAGGCTCCAAGCCTCATTAGTTACTCAACACCCTTGACCTCAACAAGAGGCTTTTGTGAAGCACAAAACTGTGACTGACTAACAAGACAAGGAACAAATGGACAAGATAGGTTCTGTGTTAACTCATTCATTTTTGTATTTTATGTCTTTATAGACCTGCTGGACGCCTTTTGTTAATAAAGCTGTTTTATGCCATTAGATAAGAGAGAATTTACGATGGTGTTTGACCCTGAGCAGCAGAAAACCTACAGTACAGACACACTCTCTTAGTAACAGACTGCACGCCCACTAACACATCCTGATATGGAAATGCACATTCATCAACAGGGATTTATAATTAGGATGTGACTTCTCACATACATATTCTCAAACACCTACAATTTAGAAAAAACACACATGTAAGCTCCAGATCCACACACATACACACACCTTCATTTCTTATCTTATTCTCCAATGACCTTAAATTCCAGGCGCCCAGTGTGTGCTGACCACACATTGAGAGATCCAGATCTCTGACATTCCAAACAAACCGATGAGGCATAAAATGTGCTCAACTGTCTCTTCAATTGACAGCCACCCAGACAGCAGCCAATCACTGTCAACGGCCGTCTGTCTGAGGAAGACCTGTGTGACTGCTGAGTGCTAAAAATACAGCCTTGTATGTGTATACCACACCCTCATAAATCTGCCTCGGAGACCGGACATTGGGACCTGCTGTGTGTCGGCCACCAAGTGCAGTATACATCAGCTGTCCCCCAATCGCTATCATCAGTCCATCTTATCAGCCACGTATCATCTATATATCATCTGTCCACCTGCTTAGTCTCCACACAGAACCACACATGACTGAACATGACTGAATGAATGACCTCAGGTCAGTTAATTATATCAGCACACTATGAGGGAAATGCATACGATAACAGCATGGCAGGACTAAAGAGTTCACTGTGACAAAAGAAAATACATGATAGAATAGCAAAATGTCAATAATTACAAATATTATATTTAAAAAAATCTTCCACACCGCAGCCAACTTTGAAATTTTCCCATTTTTTGCTCCCTCGTACTTTGGTCTAGATATTTCGGCTGACATCAATATTTGAGAGTTGTTGTTGTGCTGAGCTGGCACTATATGATCAGGAAATGGAAGTTCAACACAGAGCTGGCTTTTCTTTTGTTTTTCCTGTGGTCCCATATTCCTGTGTGGTACCAAACCAACACAATCCAGGCAATGTATGAAAAAAGATGCCATACAAACATTTATTTAAACTCCCTTTATATTTTTCATGTGTGAGTAAACCATTTTAAGAGTGAAGAAAGGCAGAGCTGAGAAAAAAATATGATCACCATTTAGAATAGAATAGAATAGAATAGAATAGAATAGAATAGAATAGAATAAATCTTTAATGTCAACCAGAGTGGAAAATTGTATTTGGCTCACCAACACACAGACCACTGGAGATACAGATGGCTCTATACAAACACATAAAAAAATAAAAAATAAATAAAAAAAAAAGAGGGGCTCTATAGCCCTTCCCAGACTTAAGAAGCTCAAACTGGCTGAAAAGAGGGTGTGAGCTGTCAGCAGTGATTCTCCTAGCTTTCTTCCTCATCCTGTCAGTGTAGAGGTGGGTCAGATGGAAATTAACAGACCAAATCTAAAATGCAGGGTATGAACAGAGAAAAGACATCAAATGGAGAAATGGGACATTTAATTGCAGACACTACGCTTTCTCACAGCTTGAAGGAGGCCCCACTTACAAGGGTAAACACTCCCCTGTCTCCTGAAGAAAGACTTTATGAACTGTGGCTGAGCCCAGCAGAAGTGTGACAGTGCAGAACAAGTGTCTAACCCCTGAACCCAGAGCACTCAAGCCTACCAGACTCACACTGGCCACACAGTGCCGGCCAGGGCTGACATGGGCCAGTGAGAGCCAGTAGGGGAGACAGCAGGCCCCCATCAAGATCCAGGAAGTTAAAGCCAAACTAAAACATCCATCTGTCATCTCCTTCACATCCTAACTTCTCATTTGTCTTAACTGTCCTCCAACTGGAATTCTCATATTCAAGCCCTCTTGACAGCAACAAATGCCCTAACAAGCGCGATTAAGCTGGATACTGTATCACTACTAGCTCCAGGGCTTCTGCTCTTTAGCTGAACCTGACCTTTAACTCCCCGTGGAGGGAGGCTAGGAGAAATAGTAGCTCTATTTCAGGGGATAAATTGAGCATTACTTAAAAGCCTATACTTAAGTTCATTCATGTTTTGTTTTCTTTACATTACAGAAGAAGCCATGCTTGCACAAAGAGGAATTCCTGGCACTGACTTCAGGCTATGCATATGCCGCAAAATCCATCAGTTCTGGATGAAGATTCACTGTTACATTACTAATGTCATAAAAATGCAATTTGTAGTCTGTCCAAGGGTTTATATAGGCCTATTTATATATATAAGGGAACTATAAGGTGTTATCTACTTTTCCACAATCACTGAAATATTAGATCCAGACTGCTGTTATGATTGGATGTCTGAACTGTAAGATGCCTTGAGAGCCTTCTTTTCAGTGCTAAGACTGAATAAGGAAAAGTAGCTGCGAATGAAAGAATGTCATAGAAGATGCAGGACTATTGCTGGATGTTACAATGGTATCCAATAGACTGCCCTGTGTTTATGAGAATGTTTAGGTGAAAAAAAGGTACAGTAGCCACCTTTCAGTAGGAATAGTTTACTGAAAAAATGTGTTGTCTAATAATTAGAGTTGCAGTGAGCTGGTATTTCTCTAGACACTGTGAACAGAGCTAGTCAAGGGCTTTCAGTGGGCAACAGACCCATACGTTACAGAAAGAGGGAAAACTGTGTAATAGAACGGTAAAATAGAAATCAAAAAGAAGCATGTTCATTCATTCATTCATTCATTAGCCATATTGCTTGTCCTTTTAGGGTCGCAAGGGGGCTGGAGCCAATCCAGCACCCTGGACAAGTCCCCAGTCTATCGCGGGGCTGACATATAGAGACAAACAACCATTCACACCTAGAGGCAATTTAAAGTCGCCAATCAAACCAACCTGCATGTCTTTGGACTGTGGGAGAAAGCCGGAGTACCTGGGAGGAACCACAAGGAGACCATGCAAACCTGATGTGGTTTTCAAAATCTTGTTTGCGTGACTATACATATCGGATCAGATAAAATGTCATATTTTAGAGGGAAGTTAGCTTACTTCCAGTCTTCTGTTTGTTTCTAATAATCATAGTTTTTATATTAATCACCATGATATCAAGTTTTTGCATTGTTCAGAATATTCAAAACTAAATAAAAGTGAGAAAATAAAGAAACGTGTCAGATTGATGAATGGTCTTTGCCGTGTTCTCCCCTTCTACAAAATATGTAGTCCAACTAGACAGGCTACCAGAAACCTAGGCTATTGATGCCTTCAGCTATTTCCTTCAGTCTCGTGACCCTTATTTTGCATGTCCTGAAGAGTCTCCTGTTAAAAAGTCTGAAAAAGTCCTACATTTAGAGGAGCAAAAAATCAGTTTCAATCACTAAATTGATATTAAAAGCACTAATTGTAAAGACAGCATTTTTCTCCAGCAAATACACATCATATCTGGTACTGTAAGTCCAATAACTGACGACAGGCTCTGCTGACATGAATCCATAACCATCTGCAGTGGGTAATGATGGGGGACACCCTGTGAGTCTGCAGCTGGGGCTTGTCGTGACAGAGATGGGGCTAAGGTATCTCCACCAGTCTGTGCCAGGCAGGCTGTATATCAGAGCACTCATCCCCCTTTTAACAAGTCTCCCTGTCCACCACAGTGGGGAATGCATAAAACAGATGCAGCTGTCAGATGAGAGAAGTGAGGAGCAGCCTGGACTGTAGTTAGATGAGTTTGGGCCTGAGCCCCGCGTTCAGGGTGCCGGGCAACATGCCAGTCAGGGAGGGAGACTGGCTGTGGCTGGGACCCCGACACTGCGCTGGGTCAGACCCAACCTCATTCTACAGTATCTGTCATCTTTATTAGGAGACAACAGTACGTCAGAACTCATGCTGAAATCTGTCAGGTCACTGTTGCATGGTAATAAAACCAGAATTAAAATATTTTACAGGTTCATGCAAAATTTGGCACATTTTTCATCCACATAAGACAAAAGTCAAATTTCAGCTTCCATAACTGGATTTCCTGTTATTTCATCATCATCTCCAACCTAACTGTGCTGAGCAGTAGGAAGTAGTGCAAACCAAGTACTGGGTCTATAATAGTCCAGGCAAGATAGATTTTTTACCCTCAGCTGGGCCCACCACCAGCAGCAGAGGAGTGTGTGGTCAGTGATCGCCCTTTAAAAATACACACACCCTTCTCAAATGCACTTCCTTGGTATAAAGGGAGAGAAGTCGCAGCTGAATGGAATTCCCACCATAAAGGGAGCTTTCTTTCACTGTTCATCTGAAATGAGTAACCACATTCGAGGGAGTTTCAGTGCCTCAGAGCTGGCTTTTTCAATGTCCTCAAGCACATGTGCGAATCATAAGAAATGCTCAGTGTTTCTACTTTACAAAGATAAAAAAAGTTCACCTAAAAAAACTGATCAAAGGAAATGTATTCAACATAGTCCAATAATTTTACTAAACTGACGTAGTGCTTTCCTTCTTAGTTTATGTGCAACATATGACTTGATGCAGTAAAAATAACAAAAAAAATAACTGCAAATCACATTATACGATATGATTTACAGTTCAGGGAAAAGTCTGTCACAACGTGGTTAGACATTGGCACTGCAGTTGTTTGAACCAGATTGGATTCAAATAGTATTTACAGTATACCAGTCTATTTCTGAGGCAGATTAGCTATTTTATACAATATGATTATATTAAGTATGTGAGATTACCACAGTAGAAAAAAGGTTTGGTTCAAACATCTATTGGTAATGAAAGGAAAGTGTTTCAGACTCCATTCAAGCTTTTAGTATCTCACCTGAACCTTATGTTAATGTACAGACAGTGAGCAAGAAACATGAAGATACTGCAATGGTTCTGTCCAACACTGAAATCATCCCTGCAGACCACTGAGAGAAATATTTTATTTCTCTTTCTTGTATGTCCAAACCCATTTATTTCATCAGTTGTCAGCAGAGCTACCCAATAAAGAGTGCAGTGCTACTCAGCAGTTTTGAAGCATCTCCTTGGAGCCATCTGAGATAGGACAAATCATGATGGAAAGCAAAGCCCTGGTGGCACACACAAAGAGAGAGCAGTGTCCTTAACAGTGAGCAACTGCTTGGCTTGCCTATACACTCTTACATTCAGGATGTAGGCTGTCTGTGAGTAAAATCAAGCACTAAAATGGGATGACAACCTATTGAAATGTGTGTGGGCACACTGAACAGAGAACAAACAACAGAGTAACCTTGAAATCTGCCATGTGCTTTACTGTACTATTCAATTATTAGTGGCACGTTACACATCAGATTTTTTGATGGATATGCGTCTAAGCTACAGACCACTAAACCTGATATACTGTGTTCAAACTGCTGGCATCCACATCACCCAAACCCTCTGCATCCCACCTCAAAAGGTTCAGGACAGGCACTACGGTGTCAATATAGCAGGCAATTTATGGTAGCCAACAATCCACACATTGGGATGGATTATACGGGTGAAATCGCATAAGTCTGCCCTGACAAACAAAAGCCGAAGTGCTGCAAACTACAGGCTATGAACCTTAAAAGACTATGATTTGCCTCATTAGTTTTGGTTGTAAAACTTGACAGACACACGTCTCTCTCACAGGGCAATCTGGAGGTGTCAGATGCATAAGATTCAGAAATATGAGCTGGAGGCCTGCAGAGGCACCAGGGGCCGAAGGTCAGATGGACAGAGCTAGGTTGTTATTCATGCTGCATAAAAGGTGTCAGGGAGAGGAATCAGGGACCACACAAACTGTGGGCTGTGTGGTAGGAGACAGCGTTTCCTCTGTCATCAGCAGTAATGCATCACAACAGCAAGCACATGACCTGTACAGTTCAGTTTGTATGGAAAGTTAAAATAACAGCTTAATTGAACCACATTTCCCTCTGACACAAAGGTACAGTCCAAATGTTTTGAATTAATTTTTCATTATCATGATTAATTATCTCAAAATCTGTTCATTGCCAAAACTAAAATTACTTCCAGGCATCACTGCACAGTGATAATTTAAAAAGGAAATACTTTGGAGTTGTGAGCTGCTATATTATCTGAGTGTAATGTCAGTTCAAACTCCTGTCACTTAATTTTTCCAACTTTCCAACTCTGTCTCTCTCCAAAAGAGGCTAATACAGAAGTTACACTTTAAAAATAAACAATGGTAATGCAAAATATAGCAAAATAGCTCTTCCTTTGGCAAAGTCATCCATGGGTTTAGAGTTTCTTGTAAAAGTGTACTATAGTATCTCTGTGCTATGTAAGGACAGGTTCTGACCTGCTGGATTACCTATGTTGGAATAATTAATTAGAAATTATTATATGGTTTGATCTGATATGATTCAGAGTAATTAAAGTCCCTCCAGGCTTCAGATTGGAGTATAATACTTCATTGCCTTAGGAACAGTGCACCAGTTTATGCAGTATCTAGTGTATGTGTGTAGATAAATACTCTACAACATATATTGTAGAAGTTTTTTGGTTCAAATTAATTTTAACAGACAAGTGTTTAGCTTATTGCATTTTAACCTATAGCCTGAGGAGTTTTTTGTAATAAATGTGATGGGCAGACCAATGAAAAGTTAACTTTTAAAACCAGAGCAGTTAAAGGTGGTATTGCTACAGTATAACAATTGCACAAGCAAGAATCAAACTTATAAATAAACCAAAACATAAAATCCCTCTTGCTTTTTCATTGTTGTTCATCAAGTCAGAAGAGGAGTAAACAGTCTAGTTTCCCCAACTGCTGGGCTTACCATGGAGCGACCACTGAAAACCACAGTTTTATGCAATGAATGTGTGAAGAATGAATGTGTTATATGCTTTTAAGTTGTTAAAATCACATGTCTTAAGAATTCAGCAAATATGCTCATTCTGCTTGCATAAAAATTCCTTGTCATTGGTTTTTCAGCAATCCTGCCTCATCTACTGACCACAGCAGCACATTAAAACAGGGCACTTACTCCATATAGACTCGGAATGTGGCAATAGCCCCAAAAACCAAAGCTTAAAGGTTAGCCACTGACAAGTAAACAGCTGGATGATGTAATAACATGATGACATGGTGTTGGTTATTAAATAATATTACAGTAATATTATTATGTCATTACTATGTCATCATTTAACAAGCCTGTATTATAGACTGTAGAGTCTGCAGCCATGCTAGGGGCTTGGTCACATTTCTACTTAGGTACAGCAAGATGCTAACATCAGCATGCTAACTGTTGCTTATTTACATGCAAGACAAAGTACAGCTAAAAATGTCATTGGTCTTTCAGTTATTATTCATAAACTAAAGCACTGGTCAAATTGGTATTTTGACCTGCTGAAGGCACTGAAAAATAACTTAATGGATCACTTAAGTTTTCGAATTTATCCTCTAAGGACCGTGAATATCTTGAGCAAATGTTACAGCATTGCATCCAGTAGTTGTCAAGATATTTCTCGCTGAAACACAAAGGACAACCTATTGGTGGCGGTAGAAGAAAAATCAGGGCATCATCAAAGTCAGTAGGATTTACCCTCTAGGGACCATGAATGTCTGAAAAAAATGTTATAGCCAAGCATCCTATCGCTGTTAAATTATCTTAGTCAGAACCAAAGTGGTGGTATTTGCATGGCTAAAAATATGTTACACATCTCTTCCGGAGTTCGAGCGTCAAAATCTAATGTTTACTGATTTTATTTTGAATGTAGAATTTATTAAATTTAAATGCTTTGCTAAATTCTGCTCCATCCCATATTATAGTATTTTGACAAGTTATGAAGTATCATGTTAGGTCAAGCAGAGTGCACCAAACCAGCTGACCGTCAGCTGATCCAAACAGGCACCAATGATGACTGACACTTCAAACAATCTGTTTGAGCTGCCAACTCCTCATTCTTTCCTGTGGCTCCTTCCTGCTCCACACTGCTGCTGCTGATGATAAATAGCTCTACTGCTTACTCCCTCTAACAGCCCAGCCTCCCTCTGTTATGGTCTTTTTTTTATTGATATAGTTGCAGTGACATCTCTTGCTATGTGCATTATGTATATTCCATATGGTATGGAATGTATCTTGTGTGTCCATATCATCTTGGAGTTGAGAGGAGAGCCTGCAGTGCCAACAACAAACGTTTATCAATTTCCATAATCATGTTTAATTTCAATCATGAGAGCAGTTCTGCTTTAAATTCAATTATCCAGATGTTTTTACATTATTTCTTGGCTTTAACATTGGGTGATCTCCAGTTAAAATGGCTAGACCAGCTGAGAAATTCTCATAAGGGGAAAGAGACAAGAAAAAAATCTTTCTTTCCTGTAAAACTAATGATGAGTTTGAATCCTAAAATAAATGATTGTTGTGGTATAGCTCAAATTAGACTCATGAATCACATTTAGTTTCCATTATTAAAAGTAATTCAACCTTGCTCACGTTAAGGATCATTGTGTCCAGTCTGGTAACAGTGGAAATGTGATCAAGGCTAAAATGAGAGATCAGAGGGTTTTCTATCTTGATTAAATCTTAATGTTGCAAAGATTGTTGCTGGATTACAGTGCATGGGAAATACATGGGGTTAACACAGCAAGGTCAGCATGACCAACTGGAAATGACCTTCAACATATTTCTCTGAGTTAAACCCTGATCAAAAGAATGCTAAAGTGAATCCAGCACATTGAATGCATAGCCAGCCATAAGCAGGCCCACACAGCGACTTATGTCTTTCCAACTCCATGCTCACAGGTGTGTTTTCATGGTGTGTATTAAATATGGGGTCAAAAGTACAAATATGTCCTACATTGAGATCCCAGATCTCCTGCTTTGGCCCAAGGGTGTAGAGACTTCCTCCTGACCTTCATTTCACTCCTCCACATCACAAGTGAAGAGCTCACTCTTATGCTGTGCTGCCCTCTGCTGCTCACAACCCTCAGATCTGATGTGTACAAAACATAGTCAGACTGGAGATGAATGGTCCAATTCTTATACAACTTCTAAAATGAAGTGTGTTAGGATTAAACCTTTAGGCTGGGCTTTTGTTAGGGTATTGTCTTTGGTTTGCTTAGTTTATAACCTGAACCATTTTACAAGATTGCAACATGGAATATCCCAGTGTTTACGCAAAATATATGTACCACCTGCTCAGTCATCATGCAAATTTGGCTGAAAGCAGTAATCCACTATTGAGTTTGACAATTAAGTTCCTATCCATCCTTCATGTCCTTTTATTAATTGTACTTTGGTCTGTGGATATTAAAATGTGAAGGACACATGATTCCAACAGCAATGCTGATTAGTAAAAACAGAGCTTGAGGTAGCAGCATCTGCAAAACACATGACTGCATTATTTTCAGGTTATACATGTTCACCAAAACACCATGGATCTTACAAATGAAGACAGTCATAAGATAAAGAAGGCAAAGAAGCTGCTTTGTGACTGATTTGATTCTTGGATCAAATTCCCAAATGAATCAAGTTTGTAGATTAAAGTACATTGCACCTAACAGCCTCCATGAAGCTACGTAGTGCCAAGAATAAAAGGCTATAACTAGCTACTAAAAAAGCTCTAACTGTTAATACATAAAAGTGTGTGAACATGAAGCATGATCATAAAAAAAAAAAGAAAAACTGTTTCTGGAAAATTTTCTTTTTGAAATAAAAAAAGGGCCTACCGTACACTTTCCTGCCACACAGAGAGAGGAATCATTCTGTCCACATGGCGTCCCATCAATCACCCTGTCTGACTGCCGCACATAGAACCTGAACCCTATGGCCCGGCAGTTGAGTTCACAACGCTGATCCCCAGGAACTAAGAGGAGATTTATGAGACTAATGTATGTATCCAGAGAAATTTTGACAACATGTGTGTATAGTGACAAAACACAGAAGGGCAGGAGAACTGCATAAAGATGATCAAAGACATATGAAAGACAGTACATACAAATAAATAATCTGTACATCAAGTGTCTAAATGTCTCCATACATTCATCTTCTGTCTAAACACTGGACATTTCTATGAAATAGTTGAATTTATAGAGCACAGAGAAAACACATTCAAAGTTTTATTTAAAAAAAAATTAAATAAAAAAAGATATTTAGGCACAGGCCCTTAAATACTTAAACAGAAGTCACATTATGCAGGCCACAGAATGACATTAAATTACGATGGCACTCATAAAACCAGTATGCAGGTCTGCTTGTGTCTTACCCACAGGCTGTATTCTGTCAGATTCAAATTATGTGTTTAATTTCAGTCAGTGAAAGCACTAGAACAACACTGAATTGGACTTAAAAGTAACTGTGTGTTTAGTTGCTTTCTGACTTGACTAAAATTGCAGTGAATGGCAACATAGCAAGAGTTTGGGTATAATGTTAAAATGCCCTAAAGGAGCAGATAAATGGAGTTTACAAATTCAAAATAATTTTGAAATTCTGAATACAATTTCCCAATAGCAAAGCAATAAATGTTAGCACAGAAGCTGGAGGAAACAAACAATAAAATGTTTCCTCAAAAAGAATTTCTTTGAAAACAGCTCTTTGATTTCTTCTAAATAAAAAACAAAGACAGCAGTGAAAGCATCCTGATCCCTGTTCTTTCAATTTTGTTCAGGTGCTTAATCAATTAGATATACAATAAGCCCAAAGGCCATGTATTTCTCAGACAGATATACAGGAGTATGTTTAAACACTGTTCAAGATGGGTGTCAAATAATCCAGACTCAAACATTTATCTAGAGTTATTTAATCTTAACATCTGCATTACCAGTCAGTCAAAGCAGCGGCACAAAGACACGATCTCAAAACACACATCTGTTTGACAGGATATTAATTTGGAGACTGTTATTTCCATTACTGTTCCCAGAGAAATGACATTTCAGGAGGTGTTTTGACTGTTGCCTGGATACTTCAGGTGAGTAAGGTCAAAGACTTTGTGTGAATGAACACTTATTTATGAGACTACAGACAGGTGACATACTGCAGGCCTTACATCACAGCACACCTTAGTTCATATTGGTCATAGGTCAGGGAGCTGAAAATGTAAGACCATGAAAATGTGATTAACAAATGTGTGTGACTTTTAGATTGATGGAGTACTTTTTTAGGTTAGATTACATTTTATGGACAGACTTGCTTATTCTCGCTGTTATTTTGTTTTCTCTTTCTTTTGACCTAAACTCATGCTTATGTTTGGTCATTTGTTTTTGTTTTTCTGGCAGTGGCAATGCTAGTCTGTTGGTTGGTTGGTCAGTCAGCCCACCTCTGTATAGTGCTAATTAGCAAATGTTAGCATACTAACAAGCTAAACTAAGATAGTTAACATACCTGCTAGCATATTATCATTTTCAGTGTGAGCATGCTAACGAACTTAATTCTTCGCTGCTCACAGCCTCACAGCACCACATGGCTGTACACTCTCCCTTAATTTACACACACACACACACACACATACTTGTACTTCTATCTTTGTGAGGACATTCATTGACATAATGCATTCCCTAGCCCCTTACCCTAACCTTAACCATCACGACTGAGTGCCTAACCCTGACCCTGACCCTAACCTTAACCTAAACCTAATTCTAACCATAACTCTAAAACCAAGTCTTAACCCTCAAAATGTGATTTGAAGATGTCTCAAAAAGTGAGGACTGGCCAAAATGTCCTCACTTTCCCAAAATGTCCTCACTCTGTTAGTAAAATACTTTTTTTGGTCCTTACAATGTAGCAAGTACAAGTACACACACACACACACACACACACACATATATATGTGTGTGTGTGTGTGTGTGTGTGTGTGTGTGTGTACACATATGAGAGTGTACAGCCATGTGGTGCTGTGACTTATACTGCATGGGGCTAGAACATGGGACCAGTCTGTGTTAAAGTTAACTTTTAATGGATGCTATGCTCTTTTGGCAGAAGTCTGCTGGAACAGGCACTAACGTTAGCTAATACAGTAAATTACTGAGTAAGACTCTTAAGCTTATAAAGGATGATAAGAAAGCCCTTCAGTTAGTTTCCTTACTTGATTTATTTAGATTACTTTGTAATAAGTCCCTCTTCTTTTTTCTTTCTGTCCAAGTTTGAGGCCAGTGTTATTGCTGCTGCATAAGGTTTCATTAACATGCTAATGCAAACCACTCAGAAGCATCAAACCCCAGCTCAGCAGAATTCAGTGCAGTCACATGAGCAGCAGAATCAGCTCAAACCCAAAAACAAACAGTGCAGGTGGAGATGGCCAGGTTTTGAACCACAGGTTAGCTAGCTGAATTGTAGCTATCATTAGCGCTTGTTCCAGCAGACCTCTGCCAAAGCATGATAATGTCCATTAAAGACAAAATTTAACCCACTCTGATCCTCTGTGATAAAAGCAGCGACAGAAAGAACAGGACTTACCTGCAGTTTGATATTTATCTCAGTGCTAATACAACTTATTTCCAATACAAGTTTTTTACTGCTATTGTTTCCTTTTTCAGTTCAGGTTTTGTTTTCGGTGTCAAATTTAATTTTCATTGTCAGAAGTTAAGAATAATGTCAATCTTAATTTTTACAACTTAATTTTTTGCTTTGCTTTTGGTCATTTATTTGGATCTCCATTACCATGGCTGCCACCAGTAACAGCTACACATAGTTACTAGGGTACACAGGAAAAAACAAATTACAACAATTTATTATATATATAGTCTCAGCAAAAGTAAAAAATTGTATTACATACATGTGCATGCCCTGTACATACATACAGTACATAAATATGAACATACAACCTACCCTCATTGAAAGGTTCCCACTCGTACAGTCTTCCCATGAAAGGCTGGTTATTGTAAGAAGAACACTGAACAGCCCTGATGTGTCTGCTGGATGGAGGACAGGCCTGAGGATGGACCAGACAGACAGACAGACACACACACACACACACACACACACACACACACACACACATTTATTTTCCATGAAGACACAGAGTGGAACAGGTAAATCCTTTTGTAACTGCAGTAAGCTCACATTTCTCATTGTCATGCTCTGTAGCGACTGATAGACTGCTGCAGTCAAC
The DNA here is from genome assembly GCF_046630095.1 of Trachinotus anak. Taxonomy (NCBI): domain Eukaryota; kingdom Metazoa; phylum Chordata; class Actinopteri; order Carangiformes; family Carangidae; genus Trachinotus; species Trachinotus anak. The sequence continues at coordinate 6,296,977 of NW_027273862.1, read as the reverse complement.
CTCCTGCTTTAACAGCTTTAACCCTCCACTTGTAGCTCATTCTTTCTTGGCAAAAGTAGTCAGATTCCAGTATTTATGAAGGCTCACCAGTGAAACCCAATCTCCCTTGTGCCTCTTCATATCTCCTTTGTCTAAACAAGCCCCCAGTCTGCTTTACTTTGCTTGAATATCTGTGTCATCGCACACCAGAGACAATATACAGAACCAGACACTGTTTAAATTTATTTTAATGCACAGGATGGATTCCATACCTGTGAATCAGATAAACAAAGCTCATCCGCACACTTTATCTGGTAAGGTTTCCCAAGCCAACAGCTCTACAATATTCTTTTGTACTGAAGCTGCCAATGGAAAAAATTTAGTGCAAGTATTAAATAGCTTTAAATTCTAACAAACATTTCAGTCCAAAATAAAGTAGAAAATCTTAAGTATTGGCCAGTTCCAGTTGAGATTTATAATGAAGAGACATGTGACTTTGTGTAACAGTGTGGCTCATTGATGTGTTTTGTATGGTTTTTGGATTACAGTGAAGCTCTATGCTACAGAGGAATAAGCTTTATCTGTCTTTGGGAGGTAGAACATAGAAAAATACTATAATGAGAGGTCAACACTGACCTCACATACATGTAAACTAATATTTTAGCTACAACAAAATGGTTCTAATTCAGTTCCTGTGTAGTTCTTTTTGAATGGGGACCCGGTTACATCACTGATGATGCGTTCCAGTGCAACATTAGTCAGACCACTACATATCATCAGTACATAAGGAATGGGAATCATCACAATTCGAGTCAAGACACTGGAGTAATGGGCCTAATCAATTATGTGATTGGACCTCAAAAAATCACTAGCTGACATACTGATGTTGCGTACATTACTGTTGCAGATCCTGTAGTGAGCAGACTCCCCTGTACAGAAAGAAGTAGGTAAAGGGTTATAGGGTCTCTCATGGTGTTGCTGAGGCCCAGAGGTCTGGCTGCCTGGTTGTAGCTCCTGCGCCTCAGCCTGATTGGCTGAACCAGGCTGGTAGAGGGGGGCCCAGACTTGATTATTTTTGGGCTGCTGTGGCCGGGGCTGCATGTAGGGTCTGCTGTAGCGGTGGAGGTTGTTAGATGGGTCCAGGTTGTTTGACCTGTGGCCACCACGACCTCTAACAGCAGGATAGAGGGCATCAGTCGCAGCAGTGCGTCTCTGTCTGTGGGGGCGAGTCGTCCTGGAGCCCTGACCTGGGTCCTTCTGCAACGGAGCAACATAAGGAGCTCTCCCGTAGCCATACCTCCCTGGGATGATTTGACTGACCCTCCTGAAGACATAAACATAAGGAGATCCACAACTAAACCAGTGTAAACAGTGTAGTAATGATCATCTCCATGTCTTGACCAACACATGTCCCTGCTGGCTATAACATAACTGAATCCTATCATCTGTCTAACTATGGAAAATATTGTCTACTTAACCTCTTAAAACCACCCCAGACTGTACAACAGGGACCATAGATTTGGATCAGTTTCTTCTTCTATTAGGGATGTTTTAGCTATATATCCTCTTTGACTGAGGAAACTGTAAAGGAGCTTCATCCAACCAGAACTTTTGAGAAGCACTAGGATCCCAGTAGCAGAAATCTGGGAGCTTTTGTTGTTATTTGGTTCCTTGGATTCCAACTCAAACACCCCCCCATTACTCGGCTGTCAGTGCTATTTGGTTAAAGGCAAGCACAACAGGAAGGAGGTCACAAAGCTGCCAAGCACAAGCCGAGCCTTTGACTCCATCCATAAAAGACTAGCTTTCCACTGGAGGGCAGTCAGATGGCCCACAGTGACGGCTCCAAAGAGTCACTTTTAGATCGGGCTGCTCAGCATGCAGCACAGCCATACAGGCTCTTTAAGGACTTGCAGACCTAAACAAAGACAAAGAGCTACAATACTGAAAAAATACAGAATGTTCTCCAATTAACATCGAGACAGTGAAATGAATCGTAATAGATTTGTGATATGACAGATTTGACAATATTTCCTCAGTCAATATAGAGAGATGTTTTTGCAGATAATAATTAAAAACTACTTTACATAATTTAAACAGGGCATCTTGTGTAGGAAGCTACAGATGGACCACAAATTAAAGGAGAAACCAACATGGAGTGGCCAGCACATGCTGTCAGCTTAGGCCAGGATCAGGCTAAGTCAGAATAATTAGTCATAAATTCTTGCCATAAGTTGGTCAATAGACCTGGCAGACCACATTTTGGATCTTGACCAATCATATGTTTGCCATCTTTCATGACTTGTGTGATGAACATAGGCGAGCTGGTCAGGTGCCAGGGACCAACTTCACTGTACCACCTGACAGCCCCCAACAACAAATAAATATCTATGTCATCAAGGTTTTATGGATGAAGGTGAACGTGGAACCATCCAACATCACTCAGCAGTCTGTATTTTTTTATTCCCAGTCAGTAGACAGAGAATGAGATGTGTTGGTGCACAGCATACACAAGGCAGAGGAGGACGCCACAGCCACAAGTGTGATAACTGTGATATGATGCTCCTGACCAGAGGGTGATAACCAAATGGTTACAGGTTCACTGAAATGAAACGATCAGTCTTCTTTCACTTCACCATGTTTACATGTGTCGCTAGGTGAAAGAAGGGAAACATTTTCCAGCATCATAGCCTATTTGTCGGTGTAACACAATTTGTGCCAAATGCTACACAAGTTATCTTCCACTATGACGCACTGCATAGGATAAAACCAGCAACTGTCAAAAAAGGCTCGTTTTTGTTTGTGATGCCCTGAGTCTGTTGAGCCAGGCCATTAATGGGGTGATATTTTCCCTCCCATAACTTCTACAATGTTGTGGACCATCATTCTTGCAAATAACACAATCTTCATACTGATCAAACCACTAAATAATCTCTTAAACCCTGTATGGAAGCACATTTTCCCCATTCATTTATTCAAGTCTTTACAACTGTTATCCATCTGTATCTAAACATACTCTAAAGTAAAAAAAGGACAGTAGGTAAGTACAGTAATTTAAACTCTTGTTTGTTTTGTAGCCAGAACCACACCCATCACCGTGACTGATAACAGTACCTGTGTCCACCTGGTCTGGTCTCTTTCATCAGCTCACCACGGCTGCTGCTGTTGGAAGGCTGGCCTGTGTCACGGTGCAGAGGAACTGTTGGCTGCAGGGCTGAGATGACGTGGCCTGGTTGCTGGGGATGACCTCCAGCTCTTCTCGACGGATAATGGGATTGAGTGTAAACAGGCAGGCAGGGCCTGCTCTGCTCTTGTACCCCTCTTCCACAGGTCTGGGAGCAGGCACCCCAGGCACCCCAGGCACCCCAGGAGCCCTGAATTTCTCCATGCTCTGCCCTGAACTCCTGTTGGGGCTCTGCCCTTTGAGGAACCTGTATGGAGACCAAACAAGCACAATTACTGACACCACAAGTGTAAAGAAACAGGATAGTGCCACAAGATGTGGATGCCAAGGATTGATGGAAAGCCTCCATCAACAAGACTTTAATCTCCACAGATCATGGCCTCATAAAAGCTCAAGTCAGTGACCTCATCTCATCAACATGACTATCCTGCTCGGCCACCTCCCACCACTGTTCATGAAACAGACCTCTGTTCATGGTTATAAAGCCCTGATTTGGCTGATTAGTGGGTGTCTGTTGGTGTCCTATCCCCTATTGGCTACCTGCATTTCTCACTATTGACTCTATCCCTCTGTGTGGCTCTGCCAAAGACGTATTAGCAGCGATCACTACACTCTCTGTTTGAGGAACCTGCCAGCAGGAGTCCTGTGCCAAGCCTGCTTTATCCATGGAGCCGCGTGGAAATCCTGCTCTTTAAGGAGCACTTTGTCTCTATTCACAGCAACCTCTCTGGGCAAACACATGGCCTGTAGTAAAAGCTCAACTGACTTTGACTTTTAGCGGATGGAAAGAGAATACAGAAGCTGTGGGGAGAGTTGGCAGGAAGCTCTTCTGCTGTCAATCAGACTGTGCAGCTATTCAGAGAGACCCCAGACCTCCCTCCTCCTCCTCTACCCTGCTCCAGCCTTTGTAACTCAATGCCACTGTCATCTCCCATGTCAGCCATAGGTCACACAGCTGGACTCCCAGTGGAAGCACATGGAGCGGACTCACAGCAACCCCCTGCAAACTGACTTTATAGTTGATCTATCAGTCAGCTTCATACTCGGTGCACCCACTAGTTGCATCCATGAGGTTCCTGCGGTTCCACAGTTCAAGAGGTGTTTTGCTGACATCAGCCCTCTGTGTTTCACTGCAACCAACACAACTTTTCTCTCTCTCTCTCTTTCATTGCAACTTAACAGATTAGCACCCAGGTCAGGTTCCTCCTGGCAAATCTCTGTTTACACTCACTGGAAAAAAAAAGAAGGTGGAATGAAAGTCTATAACTTGAGATGACATTTGGCTATGCTAACAAGACACGATCATGCATGCCATCTTTGGAAACAAGTATACTCCACTTACCTGTGCCAACCATGCGATAAGACTCCCTATTTGAGGGAGGTCTACTATCATGAGAGTGAGCGTGTCAAACAGATCACACATGTCCGTACACAGATTTATCTGTTTCCAGTAGCACCACCTGCTACACAACTGTTGCTCACCTTCCTGTGGTCTGTTGTATGTTGGCAGTCCAAGGGGTCTGACCAAAGCAACAGCAGCAGCACAGAAACTCTACAGACAAAACACAGAAGCGTTTACTGGTTTTACTGGAAAGCCATTATTTATGAATAAGAAGGTTTATGAATAATATACTGTTGTTATTAAAATACTGCTGTTGTTAATTTGGTACATTTATAGATAGACATGAGGAAGTTACACAAAAATAGGAACATAGACATTCATCAGCATTTAAATAAAAATGAATGCACTAACTATTAAACATAAACATATATGTAATCCCTTGCTGAAACAGTCACACTGACATTACCTGACAATCCAGACACTGGTTCGCTGCATAGCTCCTGGATTCTGAGGTGTGGACACTTAAGTGTAAAGAGAGAACTTTACATTAGCATACACCTGAGTGGCACTGACATTTTCAACACGACTGCTGCCTGTGTGGCCACAGAACCAGAGGCACTAGAGGGTGAAAACCCACCTTAACTGTGTATAATCACAGTTCATCTACACAATACTGTGGATTTCACTCATCATTTTAGTCTCTCTGGATGACAAATCAAAAGTATTAAAAGTGAATAGTATTAAAAATGTAAATTATACTACCCTACCAGCTGTGCCCATCCTGGCAACTATCCCTTGAACCTGTCACTTGTTTCATTTGCCACTAAATCACTCCACCTGACAATCTCTCAAGACACTGACTCAGGACTTCTACCACTTGACAATGTGAGTTGACCTCTCTGACCTCAGGCTCCTAATGAGGGAGCTACCCCTGCTGAAAAACTGCCACCCCCTGAACAGCAGGTCTGAGATCCAGTTAGGGAGGGACTTTCACCCCTCACCCCAGACCATATAACTCAACCCTACTTTACACCTTGTCTAAATTAAGTTCACTGAATCAGACAGGAGGGTCGAGGAGTGCTGCAGGCTTTTCAGTGTCCAAACCAGAACAAAACAATACACACTACAAAATAAACAAACTCCCTAACACTCCACAACTTTAAATTAACAGGCTATACATTTTATTATTATCATTATTATTATTATCATCATAATCATCATTGCAGTATGGGAATCAAGAAGTAACACCCCACATATGAAATGCGACGTACCTGTATATTTCCAATGCGGGTATGGTGAAGTATTTGCTACTTCACTGTACTTTCTAACCAGTGTATCCTACACTGACGCGTTCACTGATCTATTTCCAGGCACAGGTAAACTCATGGTCGAAACAGTAATCCAAGTGGAAATGCAGGGTTTCCCTCCAGAGACTTGGTGCTAAGCCATGTAAGTCAGTAAATCCTCAGAGAGTTGTGAGTTAGATCCTGGCGCAGTCGACACTCCGGACCCTGGACATCATGGTGACTCCGGCATTTCTGCTTTTACGCGCAAAGACACAGAATGACAGAAAGCTGGAAACGGACACAACAGGCAGAAAACAACCTCTGCTGCGCCCCCTGCCGCAACTAAAACTTTCTCTTTGTGTGTGTGTGTGTGTGTCATGTAAATGTGTAGGTGTGTGCCTCCCTCTTCTTTCCCCTCTTAGTGAGTGCTGCGCTGCGGTTGTCTTGTGTGTGGAACAAAGAGAGTGAAAGTACAAAAAGAACAGTTCTTCAAACATGTCCAAAGTGGAGCCACGAACAGGTAAATGACCTCATTTATCAGCTGCAGTGAAGGCATTTAGATTGAGGTGTTGTCCATCAATGACTATGCAAGTGAGGGAGATAATAATAACGCTCAAAAGCAAAAATCTGTCACATAGATATCAAAAGTAGATGGTTTGCCAAAATCAATAGATGGGTAAGTTCTGAAAAGGCAGATGTGTACAGGAAAATGGCAATTTACCTGGTAGATTGAGGTGCACAAGTCTTGTGAATGAGCAGAAAATCATTTGCACAGTGAAGAAAAACCTCTTTATGACTGCACAGCAAGTCTCCAGGATGTAGGTGGACATGTTTCCTTGTCAACAATCAAGATAAGACTTCATGGCCATAACTTCAGGGGATTCACCACAAAATGCAAACCCATGGTAAGCTTTAAAAATAGAAAGGCCAGGCTGCAGTTCATAAAAACATAAAAAGTTCTGGAGTTGTGAAACAGAGTTCTATGGACTGAGAAACAAAAATCAACCTCTATCAAAATTATGGAAAGAGGACATTGTGGAGAAAAACATTAAATATGACAATTTTGTTTGACTTCATGTGTAAATGTCCAATTTACTCTGAACACTATCTTCTAAAAGGGCTATAATCTCCCACACAGTTCTGTTTATATTGACATAAACACTCAAATTAAAGCTGAGACTTGGCACTCTAATGTAGTGTACATTACATTACATTAAGATTTTACATTTAAATAACAAAAACTGTCCAAATACTTATAATGTGGAATTATATGTAGAAAGGCAAGAATAGGAATAAAACCCTTTGGGATTACCTGCGTTTATGTATAAATTCATCTAAAATCAGAGATGCTGTGGAAAAACAGAGCCATTCACACCAGACATCCTAACCAAATGGCTGAAGCAGTTAAATAAGAATGAATGGTCCAGATTTCCTCTTGAACATTGTGCAGGTCTGATCTGCAAAAGGACCTGCTGAAGGAGGTTCAACCGGTTAAATCCAATGGTTAACTAATTTTTCCTACCAGCACTGTGAATGTTTGTTCTAACTGTTTGTGTGCTGTTAGCATGAGCACTGTATTTTTCTATACCCGTGGCTATTAAGATCAGATCACATTTTATGAAACATTGATGCAGAAAATCTAAATTCTCATTATAGCCATTGTCTATAAACATATACATTTGATAGTGGCTTTATTATGTTGCCAACATAATCTGTCAATATTGTGAAATCTATCAGTGTATCTGTACCTATGAATCAATCTATCCTGCCACAATATATATATATGTATCTCTGTATATATCTGCAGAAGATCTGATCCCTAGTGACTGTCCTCACTGGTGTGTGCGTAGATGTTGATGCTGCTCAGGAATGTGCCTTTAACCACAATGTTTTCAAACTCTTCAGAGGCAAGCAAGCCTCCAATTAAAGGATCGTTAATGAACTAGCGTTCCGGATGACCCATTGAAGGCCACTCCAGACAAGATTTGGAGAGGCAAGTCACTGTTGTCTGACACTGGACAAAAATGTGCATTGACCTGCGACTGGACAAAAACTATGCTGGAAAAAATGCCCATCTAAAAGTCACTTCAGCAGGATGAATATTATGCAGTGTTGTGGTACTTTTAGTTTGGTATCTGTGAAAAATATGAGAATGGGTTAAAATAACTTTAATTGTTTGCAGTGAAGGACAATATGTTACCCTTTGATGTAATAGACTTTTGTTTAATCTTGAATAAAAACCAGATTTTAAATGAAGTGAAGTTCCAGTGTGAGATTTTTTTGCAGTGCATGACTTACAATAAACAATGCTCTTGGTTCATTCCAGGAGAAACTAATAGTTGGTCCTGTGAAGTGGAACGAATTGGCAGCAGTGTCTACAGACTATCAGAGGGTCGGGCACATCAGCACTGCAGCCTCCAAACCAGTGCTTAGCTTTATTGCTTGTCCTTCATCCAAACACAAATTGTGAAGATAATATTGCATGGCCATAGTCTCTCAGTGAGTCCAAATTAGTGCAGTAATGCTGGTCTCTTGCCATTACTCTATAACCTCTTCTATGTGTATAAATTAACACAAGTGCATTACTCCATGACTTATCGCTGACTGATAAATACTCAGGAATGTTCTCTGGAGGTTATCAAAAGGAAATGAGGAACTGAAAACGATATACACAAGGCAGGAGTTTATACCACTTATATGTATATTAGTGTAATTATGTGCTTTCTTAAAATCATACTTTCCTCACTGACTTGCAAACATACTATGCTGTTTTGCTTTTCATTAGCAGAGCCCCTCTTGGCTGATCTCTGTGCCCGGGCAGCTGAGGGCCACATGGTGCTGTTATGACTGGATCAGAAACACTGCTTTGATTTGTCACATGCCCCCTTCATCAGTGACCAAAGAGTTCAGTTACCAACTTAGATAACAGCCATGTCATTGAATACGAAAAAAACTAAAATTGACCACCAAAATCATTTCATCCTTGAGTCCAAGTGAACATTTGTGCCAAATTTTAATTTTAATTTTAGAAATTCTCTCAAGGTGTTATGGATATATTGGCTTCACAAGGCCAAAACCGTGTTTTGTGAGGTCACAGTGACCTTGACCTTTGATCTTTGATCACCAAAATCTAATCAGTTCATCCATGAGTCCAAGTGGACATTTGTGCCAAATTTGATCCAGGAGAGATACTGAGATATTGTGTCCATGAGAATGGGACGGACGTACATATGGATGAACAGACAACCTGAAAACAATATGCCTCTGGCACTGGCTGTCGCTGGCACAGAGGCATAAAAACTGAACTTGAAAAAAATGCATCTGTAGAATGTTGTTCTTGTGTAACCACCTTTTAAAAAGTCTTAACTACATTGTTCTGGACAAATATGTTGGGTGGATAAATGGATGGGGACACCTGTCGTCACCATCAGGACTGGTTCTCATGTACTTACAGTCATCAAGGTCTGGGGCAATACCTTCACTCTCTGTCAAGATGCAAAAAAGATGTTCATCATGAATGCCAGTGTGTGGCTCTACAAAGAGACAAAACAAATACCATCTCTTATCTGAGCAACAGATTGATTGTGGATTATTACTCACCAACACATATGGACGTCAGTTCAAAGTGTTAAGAAGAGTTAACTGCGTGGGCCTCAGGAAGTACTACACTGTCTGGACTTCTAAACTGCTTTCCAGCAATGAGAGACTGTTCTTACTCTCTGTCTCTGCCATCAGTCCTTTGGGATTAGACGTCTCTCACATCGTTGACAGTCATAGTCCCACAAAACAACAAAATGTGTCAGCACAAAACAATGTTGTTTATCAGAGTAGCTCAAAATAAACTAGCTGTAGCTTTTTGATGACAGACCTTCACGCTGAGCAGTTTCTTGACAAAGCAGAATACAAACCGTTCATTTTTCATGTTTGTATGAGATCTTCAGGGGAAAGCTGCCACAAAAAGCTACATGAAATGCAGTCATACTTCCAAATGTTTGTCTTTGTCTTCTCATTCAGGTTAACCAATCAAGAGATATTGTATTTTGCTATTTAGCAGGAGGAAACATCTAATTTGCTGGTAGAAGAATATGAAAAATCTGGGCCAACACATTTCTAGAAGGTTAAATAGTAAATCCTAATGTCAACAACTCATGTAGATTTTTTTTTTAATGGAAAAATATATATGTTTACTGCATATGTCTGGACAAAGTACTGAAAATACTGAACTAAAGAAGCCTTTCACATGAGTACAAAGCGTAGCACCAGGAACAATGAGATGAACATAAACATTCTCTGATAAAAGGCAAAAAAAAATACTTTCAGAGCTTTTGGTCAGTAATGTCATTGAAAACAGACAACAAACTAATTTAACATGCAACCGAGTGCTCTTGTCTTCAAATCAAGTACCCTTGAGCAAGGCATTGATCTCCAGTGAAGTGGATGACATTGGACAGTGGCACTTGTCAAATTCTTCATGTGTGTGTAGAGCCATTTAACACTTCATCCCCCAGCAGTTACTCCTCCAGGTTGGTGTTGTGTTCTCCACCTGAAATGTCTGATTAAATAAGGGTTAAAAGTTTCTTTGCAGGTTAGTTTGAGTGAGGAGAGCAGGAACAGGTGGTGAGGAACTGGTGCTGCCTCTATGCCTCCAGGGACATTCCAGTCTGAGCTCACACCTCCTAGAGGATCCTGCATAGTATCTGGACCAACTAGCACACATACACACGAGCCTCTGCCTCATAGGAGACCAGTGCTTTGTGAGGTGTTGATAATGCTGTCCATCAAATTGCATAAGAAAGGACCTAGAAAAGATGAGCTTGAGTATTAACATACTTTAGAGATACTTTAGAGGTGGACTTGGACCTAAAGCAAAACTGCTGATGTGGAGTGATCTGATGCCTGATTTCTTCATTCCTGTAAAGACATTTCTAGGAAGAACAACAATGCTATTAGCCTCATCAACAAGGCTAGAGAGCCCCACTGTTGCTGATCAATTGCACCAATCACCAGAAAAAATTCCTTGTATGTGAAAACATACTTGGCAATAAAACTGATTCTGATTCTGATTCTGATTCTGATGAGAACCATAAACACAACCTGAGTGTTAATACAGAATCCTTTAATACTAAGTACAATACACAAAATCAGTGGTAAACAAAGAAAGGTCCTTGTCCTTGTTTGTGCCCTTCTTTTCATGTCAGGCAGGAGAAAGTGAGAGATTAATGCATGAAACAAGATTTAAGCCACAGAAAAATCATTCTAGTCTCGAGAAAAGAGACACTGGTCATTTTCAGCTGATGGCGGTAGTAGTGAAGAGGGGTCATTCAGAAGGCTTTTAAAGTGCAGGGGATGCTCCACAGGGACCACAATGCACTGTGAGTCTCTAAGTCCCTTTAACTTTCTTCAAGTATGTTACAGCTCCAAACACTGAAGAATCAGACAGTGCGTTTTCAGTGAAAGTCTACATTCAATCAAGATGCCTTTGTCATTATAATTTCTTTAGATATCTTTAAAACAGTCTACATCCACCTTTTGAAAGAGTGTCCCACACACTGGCGAAACACACCCTTCATTTCCAAATATTTTAATAACTGATAAAGTCATTAAGTGATGATGTGTTATAGATGGCATTTGAGACTGGAGGCCACCAGGAAAGCAATGTCCACATGTGTTCGGGTGTGTGTGTGGTCAAAGAGTGAACCTTTGGTCCTCTTTACTTGGTCTCAGAGAGCTTTGCAAGGCTGGCTTGGCGGAAGGCAGCTCGGTCCCTCATCTCCAACACACAGTCTCTCACCATCTCTGCAAACATGGAGGGCCAGAGCTTGTGAAGAGCCTCACCCTTCAGATTGGTGTCTGATGCCCTTTGGACCAACTCCTGGAGGTACTGCTCTATCATAGAAGCACGCTCTGATGACTCCGCAGTGCCCTCCTGTGAGGAGAAGCAAAGTCATGTTGAGTATTATTATCTCATTTAGGTAAAGACCAGTGGTAGGGAAAGAAAGAGTAAAGCTTGCTCAATAAATTTTTCAGCAACATTTTCCACCAGTGAAAATAGTTCAACTTAATAATTTGATTTAGGCCTTATGGAGAAAAAATGTTAGATGTATCATAATTTAATTTTCTTTTCGTTTTTTTCATGAATAAGCTTAACTTATCATTTTAATGACAATGATAGAATATGTCAACCTTAGTAAAACATTATTACAGTATCCTGCTTAAAACCATAGTCTCCAAATGTGGTATGATGGGGAGAAAAGATTAAGTTGGTTTATGTCATGGAGAAGATCATGGATTTGAAAACACATGTTCATGAAGAAATAGGCACCACCAGATCTACTAAAAACAGTGCAATCCTAATGCAATAGTATGACCTTTGTATGTCGACAATTTAAGGGGAACACTGGAGTTCCGTGTACCACAGAAGCATAAGATATATCAGGCAGTGGCATAAATTCATTGCTGTTGTTGGTTTTATTATGGCATTGGTTAAAAAGCTAAAATAATGCCTGCATAATCAATTAATTGAATGAAAATGTGTATCTACTCCTTGGTGGAAGCAGGCTATCAAAGAGCTGGGCTGAAAAGGAGGCAGAGAAGCGAGAACAATACCACACCAGAACAAGTACCAGTATTATACTTTGATGTTTGATCTGCACGAACACAACCACAGATGAACCACTCCATCTTCTGTGGATTGAGGTTAAAAAATAAAACTGGATTATAACTGTATTAGTGCTGCTGACTGCTTTCCATCAGGACAAAAGGCCATGGTAGCTAAAATGCAGCGATACATGTTTGGTAGGAATTAAGCCTTTCAGGTGCTGAGTCAGCCGTTGTCCCAAATCCTATGTATTTATTGCTGTGGGACTGAAGAGTGACAAAAGATTTAAGTAATATTTGCAACTAGGAGTAAGCCAGAGTGTAGGTCACGTCAGCTTTATTCAATTGAGGGAAATCATTGTTAAAGCCTCTGGATGTGATGTGGGTTTATATGCTGTCAGCCAAGGCACAATTTCCGGCAATATTGGGTGTGTGGTTTCCATTTGTCAGCAAAAGTCTAGTGACACCAATGGAAACTTGATTTTCAGGAGAATCGTTGGCTAGTTTTGAAGTTGTGTCACTTCCTTTTTACAGATAACACAGTAGATTGTACAAACAACTGTACATACAACTGTTTTCCTAAGGAAATACTGTAGTGGAGCATGGCATGGATTTTCACTAGCAATCACAGCATAGTAGCACAGAAAGTTAAACCATACACTCACTGAGCACTTTATTAGGAACACCTGTTCACCTGTCAATTCATGCAGTTATCCAATCAGCCAATCATGTGGCAGCAGTGCAATGCATGAAATCATGTAGATACAGGACAGAAGCTTCAGTTAATGTTCACATCAAACATCAGAGTGAGGAAAGATATGATTGTGATTGTTGGTGCCAAACAGGCTGGTTTGAGTATTTCTGTAACTGCTGATATCCTGGGATTTTCACACACAACAGTATCTTAAGTTCACTCAGAATGGTGTCAAAAACAAACAACATCCAGTGAGCAGCAGTCCAGCAGATGAAAACACCTTGCTAATGACAAAGGTCTGAGATAAATGGCCAGACAAAAAGGCTATGGTAACTCAGATAACCACTCTTTACAGTGGTGGTGAGCAAGCATCTCAGAACCAACCTTGAGGTGGATGGGCTACAATGACAGAAGACAATATCAGGTTCCACTCCTGTCAGTCAAGAGCAGAGGGCTGTGGTGGACACACATTCACACATCAAAACTAATGACTCTAGATTTCTGCTGAGGCACGCAGATGGTAGGATCCCGAATTACAGAATTAACAGCATGAATCCAACCTGGATGGACCCAACCTACCTAGTGTCAACAGCATGGGCTGCTGGTTGTGTAATGGTGTGGGAAATGTTTTCTTGGCACACCTTGGGCTTCTTAATACCAGTCAACCATGGTTTGAATGCTACAGTCTATCTGAGTATTGTTGCTGATCATGTTTATCCCTTTATGGCCACAATTAACAATCTTCTAATGGTCAGCTCCAACATGACAATGAGCCGACCATGAACCTGACCATGAGTTCAGTGAACATCAGTGGCCTCCCCAATCACCCAATTTGAATCCAGTAGAACGGTTTGGGATGTGGCAGAACAGGAGATTGGCAGCATGAATGTGCAGCAGATAAATCTGCAGTAATGAAGTGATACAATCATGTCAACATGGAGCAGAGTCTCAAAGGAAAGTTTCCAACATCATGTGGAATCAATGCCACAAGGAACTGAGGCTGTTTTGAGAGCAAAGGGAGGCTCTACCCACTATTAGTTTGGTGTTCCAACTAAAGTGCCTGGTGAGCGTATCCAGTGTTGACAAAGTGCATTCTGCAAAACCTCTGTGATGGATGGCCCATGTGGTAACTAATGTGAATCAAATCTAATGGTGTTTTTAAGAAGACATATAGGTTGAGGTATTGTCTGTCAGTAGACAAATTGTTTGATGTGGTCATCAAACTAGTAACTTCAGTCTGTTTCATGAGTTTTTGCAGTTTCTCAAACCACTGGGGTGTTGTGGGAAAACTACTGGGAATAAAACAGAACTGACCTCAGGACTGTCTGCACTGCAGTCTCTGCTTGGGTAATTGAACAGCGCTCTGCTCAGGCCTTCTCCCAGGAGCTTCCCGTTGTCTCGTAGCTCCTCCGGACTCAGTCCTGCTCGCCGGCCACGCCCTTCCAACAGAAATTGCAGCTGACGCTTCCTTCAAGGTGAAGAGAGAAGAGTGAGTCAGACACAGAGTGAAGAGAGACACAGACATCTGCAGAGAAACAGCGGCAGCAAGTGAGTAACACCAGAATAATAAAGGTGTGTTCCTGTATCCATCTAATAACACTCTCTCAAAATCCAACAGAAGTGAAAGCAGATATAGCACACGTCACCCAGTTCTTTAAAAACACCATAATTCATGAAATGACAGCAATCAAACTGTCACTAAATAGAATTTTAAGAATTTTACTGTACCTTTCAAAAGAATTTCCATAAAAGTTAGTGTTTTAATTGCACTCCTATCAGCAGCAGGATGTGTACACTTATAAAAGCAGTAGAGGACACTAAAAGTGACGTAAACTACATCAATGTATCTGTCTATCAGCATGAAATCTCATGTGATACACTACTGCACTAACATGCTTCACAGACCAGTGCCAGGATGCTGCAAAGGTCTCTCCAGAGGAGGCTGCAGGCAAACATTCCAAATAGGACAAGACAGTTTGTAAAGTGTGTGTGAGCTTCTGTGCATGTGTGCGCGTGCACACATTACACTGACTAACAAGGTGAAACACGCTTAAGGAAGCTAGTGTGTGAGTGTGTGTGTGTGTATGTGCTGTGTAGACACAATGTTTGTGCAGTTTTGATCCGATTATAACAAAGTCAAACTCTGTCAAAGGGTTCTTGTGGAAACAATAATCAATGTCTGATGAAAACCATGTAATGTTACTTGCAGAATTCATTCCTCCCCTTTAGAGCCCAGGACTGAGGTCTTAACAGTGTTTTGTACCATACCCACAATCCAATGAGCAACACAAGAATATACAATGAAAAAAATATATATTTATGAACATGGAACAAGTTTTTGTTATAATTTCTGCAAATAAACTGAAACCAAAAAAACACTCTTTATGGTGTAGATAAAAGAGTATACAGCAGGAAGGCTTTGAAAAATAAGATGTAAAATCTAAGCGTTTAGTGTAGTGAATGGATATAATTGACTTTAGGGCGAGTGATTCTGCATGCAGATAACTGTAATTAAGATTTCAGTATTCATATGAAACTAATCTGCAGCCTTGGGCTGTTGTGTATTATCTATCCATAACAGGGTGTGTACGAATCAAGAGTGAGGTGCAGCCAACAGCTAGTTGTCCTACAGTTTACTAGTTAACTTTCTGAAAGGCTAATTGAGGACAATGTGGCAGCTTAAATTAATTAACCGGCTCACAAACTGCTGTACTGTTTAACAGTAATTGTTGAGAAGGTTATATGATTTTTGTTTACATTTAATGCAACATAACTTTCCTTTTTTCAGCCCCACTGAAATCCACACCTTCACATTATTGTCATTATGTCCAACCAGTATTTAGGGAGCTACATGTAATTTAGCTCTCTTAACCAGTCCGATGATTCAGCTAATAATGGATGCTTAATTCTCTGTCAATGCTATTTTATAGTATTAATATTGATGTTACCTGTGCTGTAACAAAAGACAACAGTCACACACAAAAAATATTTCAGTGTTTTTGGCTGATATTTTTCAGGGGCTGCATTAGTAACGGGTTGGTTTAGGTTTTAAATTGGTTTGGGGTGGTGGTGGTGGTGGAGAGGGGGGTGTTAGAAATAATAGGTCTTACTTGTTGGTTGATTTATATTAGTATTGTGTAACTTTTGTTCTTTTTCTGTGTGTATTTTGTGAGCTAATCAAAAGGAAAAAAAGTCAGATGATTCAGCCTGGCAATTTTCCAGTCTTTGGTCAAACAGTAAAATCTGTGCAGCTTCACAATTTTGTCTTTTTGCCTTTGCCTAAAAATGTTCCTGTGCGTGACAAATTCAGCAGATTTTTGCTTAGCAAGGATGTTTTTCATTGACCCAGAGTGACAGACCTCAAGAGCTCCTGGCTGGGGAGAGAGAGGAATGTTTGTGTGGAACTGCCAAGTACCCACCCTTACCCAGAGACACATAGTCTAATTCTCCTGGCTCCTCTGTGCCAGGCTCTGTCTCACTGTCTCACACACACACACACACACACACACACACACACACACACACACACACACACATATAAAATGTATACATGCAGGCGCTACGCACAGGCATGCACATACACGTATAGTAGCCTACACATTCACACGCTGTAACTCACACATCTACACTTAAAAATCCACACATTCTTGACATATTTAAAGCAAACACAGTCCAGGACACAGAACACACCTGTCATTAAATTATAGTTAATGTTATGTTGTGGTTCAGTGTCTAAGATCAAGTTTTCACCTGGATTCCTCCAGCAGCAGCAGGAGGCGGCAACGTGGAGTTTCGGTGGCTGCTATATGACCCAGTGTTCCAAACACACGCTCTGCAGCGATCACATCATTCATGGTCACCTGAGGTAGATACACAAACATGGACTTACATACACACAGCTGAAGATACCTGATGATCAGTGTTTTCATGTGTATCCTTACACCCTGGAGTTACAGCCTAGACAAAAGTTACAGCACAAAAGTACAGTATTTTAACATATTTTAACATAGTACATTTAACAGAGGCAGACTGAGCTAAGACATAAAATCAACAGCAAACAAAACTAAATCAAGGTAAGAAATGTACAAGCAAAATACAACTGCAAGTATAAACTTATTTCATCATTTCTCAAATCAAGTTTAAGAAGAGTTGTAATTTAGAAGCAACTTATTAATTTTTTTGATTTAGTTGAGACAGTCAATACCACTTTCCATGAAGCTATATCCAGCTGTGACTTACTGTAGCGTATCTGCTGAATTTGCATTTTGTGCCGGACTCTTTCTTGACTGGGACCACTCATAGACGTTACTGCCCAGAGCCAAGACAGCAAATTAGTCATCTTGGTAGGAAAATTATACTACCTTTGGACAGGACCAGGCTAGCTGTTTCCAGTCTTTATGCTAAACTAAGCCCACCCGCTTCTGTATGCAGCCTTACATTTAATGGACAGTGGTGAGAGTGGTATTAATCTTCTCATTTAACTCTCTACCAAAAAACAAATAATCACATTTCTCCGAAAAATCGAACTATTCTTTTAACTTTCAAACTTACTAATTTCCAATATTTTGCTTCTGAAGTGCTATATTAAAATAATACATTTAACACCTTATGATTAATAGTGAAATTTGTTATTGGTTACTACATGTGTTTCTTACAAAAGCAACAGGAAATGCCAGCAGGAGGACTGCAATAAAGATGAATCTACTCCTCACCTCCTGGCCATTGATCCTCTGCAGGTTTAAGTGGTGGAGGCGGTAGATGACAAAGGAGCGCCACAGAGCCTGACTGACCACCGGGTTGCCCTCTGGGTGGATGGTCAGCTGGTCCAGACGCCTAACCTGAGCCAGGGCTGCCAGCTGCAGCAGACGGCTGATGTTGGTTTCCAAAAAGATGAGGTGCTGTAGAAAAAGTAACAAGTCAGTTTCAGAGGTAGAACAACTTGTATATAACTACATAATTATTTTTATGCCTGTTGCTTATTGAGTTGATCATGGCAAAGACTGCCATCTGTGAGGCGCTTTGGATAAAAATCCACCTACTTATAGGTTACTGCAAAGTTATTCACAAATGACATTTAATGTAAAGAATATGAATATTATTTGTTTAATTGCCTCACACAATGAAAGCCTGACCAGTAAAACTTTTCTTGCAAAAACAAAATATTTGGTCCCTTCTTTTGTTCTTTTTTTTTCTCTGTGAAAAAGAGAAACAACAATTACCTGCCAGCATACATACATTGAACAGGTTCACCTGTGAAGTTGCTACAAGTAGAGGTGAAGTAGAAAAGATACACATATCATGCATTGTAAGCCCAAGCTTTGGCTCTCCTCATCGTGGTCAGTGACTACTAAATCTTTTCTTTCCCCTTAAAATCAATGCTCCCTTTACCATATCATTCTAACATTTTGTAATGGTGACAAATTAGGTTGGGAGTAGTTCTGCCACAAATATAAGATCAAGATAAATTGATTGTGCAGGGGGTTCAGAATCAACGCAACTTGATACCCAGCACCATTAAAGGAGACCTATTATGCTAATTTCCAGACTCCACTTGAGTAGCTTTGCATGATTCACAGTGAGAAAAAAGTCCTAATTCATCTCAAACTGCTTGTTATGCAGCCCCTCATTTGAGACTCTGACTCAAAAAGGCAATATGAGGCCTCCTTAAATGCCCACTTTATTCTGATTGGCCGAACATCTAGAAGCCTGCAAAAGGGGCAGCGTTGTTGGCACTGAAGTGAGCACCACTTCATCCTCTTACAGGGGCGGAAGTTCTGAAAGCAACCTGTAAAACTAAGTCACTAGTAATTAAAACTAAGTAACATAACATAATTGACTGGAAATGTCAACTTCTCAAAACCATCCGCATATATTCAAATCTAATTCATAATATGAGAGTTGACAGCACAAACATCTGCAGCAACAAAGATTACAGTGGCAGGCAGCTCATCACAGAAATAGAAAGAACCATTGGAAACCTAGTGTTCAGAGCTGTCTGACACCTGAAGATTGCTTTTACATATGTTTACATATTGGGTTAATTAGTTGCTCTAGTCCTACCACTGTTTAATATAGGAAATGGTTCAGTCAATAAAGTTTGTTTGTTGATGACAAACAAGAACTATTTGGCTGTGATCCACCAGCTAAGCTTCTTTGTGTCATGACAAAGCATATTGGTGTTAGATGACATTCAGCGTTTACTACAACCATATGTAATCTACATTGTTTTTTTCTTCTAGGGGAATGTATGTTAACATAATGCCATGGCTCATTATGGTGTGTGGCTTGTGCCCTCACCGATAGATTGGGAAACTTGACCCTTATTCGCGGCAGTGTTGGTACAATAGCGTCAAAGTTGATGTAGCGGAAGGTTATTACAGTGACAGCACCAGCGGTCTGAACTCCCCAACCCCTCTCCAGGGCCTCCAGGGCTCCGAGTCCAAATAAACGCAGGGTGTCTCCATCCAGCTCTGCCAGGTGACTGTCAGACAGGGACAAACTCTGAACACTGCCGCTCCCTGCCTCCACAAGCCTGAAAAGCAAATGCATACAAAAACACACAGTCTTTATATGCTGAATGCACAAATTTGTCGCCTTGAGGAAAAAAAGAATATCTTTCAGCCTGAAGTGCTTTGTTTGAAAAAGCAGCCATTGTGCTAAGAGAAAAAAAAAACAAGATCACCACAGAAAATTCAGTGGTCTAGTCACTGTCCTATTTGTGTTGCCTAATTGCTTTCTATTCTCCTATACAACAGTTGAAGTGCCCTTCCCTGATAAAAGAGTCGTGAGAGTGGAGAATCTGGGCAAGTCTCAAGGAGACATAATCTCCTCTCCCTGCCCATGTGCTCAGTCTTCTGGGTCTGCTGACACTCAGGGGACTTTCAGCCTAGCAGGGCATCAGATGGCTACTGGCTGCTGGCTACTCAACACTGATCATTCTGGGTTCAGCCTGCCAACAAACTAATCACCCCTATTCATATTTCACACCCTCCCAATCTTGCCGCAATAGAAAGCCAGAGTAGTTAGAAGACTAATCCTTTGATTGCAGAACTCTAATCCAAGATTCTTGTTGAGACCAATTTTTATAAAGTGTGCATTTGAGTAGTGAGGTGAAAGACAGAATCAGTCAGAGTCAGGGACAGAAAGAGAAAACGAAAACAACATGAAAAAGGACAGCAGACATACTATAGACAGAGAGATAAATACTGTACATGGGTAGACAAAATGAGCTGAAGGTACTGTAACTGAAGCTTCTTTGAGAAAATCCACCTTTGTTGTAGGCACAGTAAGACTGATCCCCCAGAGGTGACTCCTCTCTGTACCAGGGAGAAGGAAAAGATTCCTCACTTAACTGAGCAGCAAAAGGGGGTCAAAGACTGGGAGCATTAGACAAATAATTCAGCGGGATTATTAAAGGCAATCTTTAAAAAAAGAAGTCTGCTACAGTAAATTGAAGTCTCCACCAAATGAAGAAGGAGGTCCAGGTAGAGGAAAAACAACAAAGAGAAGAGGAAGAGAGGAGTAATGGAGACAGAAGTATACTTTTCAGTGGAAACAAAAACTAACTCTGCACATACTGATGTCCACAGTGTAGGATTTGAAGTACAGTCTGACTATTTTCTTTTTGTCCCAGGTCTGAATACACTGTTTTAGAGTATTTGAGTTTTTAAAAATCACTAAAAATCTTAAACATGATGTCGGAAGATAAAAAATACCATATTAAAGCTTTTGGCCTATTGGACGCAGTTTATAACAGTGAAATTTATTTGTTAGTGCATCATAGTAATAAGGTGTTGATCAGTGGTGCAACTAACAATTGTTTTCGTTATCAATTAATCTGCAGATTCTTTTCGCAATCTGCCAACTGTTGGTCAAAAAAATGTCAAGGTGAAGTCTTCAACACCCACCAACAGTCCAGATCCCAAAGATATTTGATTTATTATCACATAAGATAAAGAAAGCAGCAAATCCTCATAACTGAGAAAAAAGAGAGTTGAATTGTTCAGATTCAAGCAATTGTCTTGAAAAGTGAAAACAGTATGTGACAAATTCCACAGGCCACCTTCAAGGAATGTGGCACGACGCTGACATCAGATTCTCAGTGGGTGACATTTTGGCCTTGAGTTACTTTAACTGATTCATTCTTGTGTAAAGGACAGGGGAATGGTCAGGAGCCTCAGGACACTGCAAAGAGCAGCACCAGGTTAGACCATGGCTGTTACACCTTTGGGAAAAATTCTGTGTGTGTGTATGTTTGTATGTGTGATCTGCATGTATGTGTCTATATAAGAATACTCTCTGTGTGTCTGTGTGTGCGTGTGTGTGTTGTAGTCAAAAAGTCAGTGTCTTCTTTGAGATCGTAGTGTGCCGAGTTCTGTCAGTTTTAATTATTTCAGTTAGTGTTAACTAGTCTTCAGGAAAACTACAGCTCAACAAAACAAGCCACAAATAACACTTGCCAGTAAACACAACCACATTAATCATGTAATGTAGCCTGAATCTCTCCAAATAAACCAAAGACTGATGGGGAATGTCCCACTCAGTCATTATATTTGTATCCAGACACATTAACCTTACATGTCACTTAAGGTGATCCACCAAAGCACCATGTATGAAAGCCTTCTTTAATGAAATGTCAAGGGATGGTCACTGGAGACTGTGGGGGATCCCATGGGTATATTAAAAGAACTGGATACACTGAGGCAGAGTCATCCTTGCTGTCAGTTTTCCCAATGGCCAACCACTGAACTCCAACTAAAAAAATCCCCTGAAAGTACAGAAAGAGACTATGATTACAAACCTTTTGTCAGTTTAACTGAAGACAGGACACTATGAACAGCCTTGCCACACTACCAACTTCTAAAATTGACACAGGCATTGACAGATATCAAAAGGCCTGAGAATAGTGAATTGTTGCGGTGACTGCAGCTGCAAAAGCAGGTATAAGTACATAAATGTTAGAGGATGCGAAGATGAGCGTACTCCTCCAGAAAATCAAATGTGCATTCAAATGGAAGTGGATAAGGTGTAATATTTTAAGTATTAAAACCAAATGTGGTAGTAAAGACACTTGTAAAGATTGTAAAGATTAAGTGTGTCCTGCTCCAAGCACACACGGCCAAAAACATGGGACTTGGCTAGCTTTAGACAGAGCGGCACAAAGACATTGAAAGGCAATTTAAATGTCAGGATATGCCACGCCTCAGAGATGTGAGATTGCCAAAGGCAGTAAATCAGAAGGAGTTGGAGAGCGGTGCAGAAGATGAAGCGTAACATGTAGATAAGTCACGTAAAGAATAGGAGTAACTTCTGTTGGCCTGGAAATGTGCCATCAACACACTCTGCACTGTGTCGCATATTGTTCCCCAATAATCACAGTTGAAAGGCTGCCAGGTGGCCCTGAATGCCCTTCTGACATGAACCTAGCAACAAATGCTGAGAGAAGAAGTGAACAAGGAGTGGAAGACAGAGTGGGGAATCTGTTACAATTGCATGATCCTGCTCTGGCCTATTAGTCTCAGAATCTAATTCAATTAGGGCTATCTCACTCCTATATGAGTTTTAAAAGGATATCTGTCATCTTTCAACTATTTAATACCCCAAAAGACATGGTTTGTAGCATACACATCTCCAATAGCCTAAATACTGCGTGGTAGTTACACATATGAAATATTATTCTTAGCTGTCAGCACAAAAAAGCATTTCATCATTTCACTCTGAGAAGAAGTGAAAACACATGGTTCAACTAGTGCAGATGTAATTTATAATAATATTAATCTTTAATTGTACAGCTTTACAAAACTCTAGTTACAGCATGCCACAACAGAGCACCAAATAAACTAAGGTCATAAGGTAAAACACAGATTCATTTCACTGATGTAGGATAAAAGAAATTATAAAACAGGGATTTAAACTGAATACTAATAAAATAAAATAAAGTAAAAACTCAAATAAAGTCAGGAAAGGCTGCCTGATAAAAGTATGTTTTAAGAAGGGATTTAAAAGATGTCACTGACTCAAGCAGCCAGATTTCCTCAGGCAGGTCTTTCCAGAGCCGTGGGGCCCTGACAGCAAATGCTCTCTTATTTACTGCATTGTATGCTTATTAGGTGCTGAGCCCTGTTGACTGTTTCTATTATGTTTGTTTCTACAGTATGTTGTGGTTTTGAATGTTTCATCCGCTAAACTTCTTTTTCATCATCTCAGCACAACACTTCATTAAATGAATATATGAACAGTACAAAGGTCTTTCGATCTCCCCAGTGACCAACTGCACTGATGGATTTCTGAGTTATAACTGTTCCACTCAGGGGAAATGAAAACTTAAGTCAGTTGAACTTCCAGTACAGTTGGGCCATTGTGTTCAAAGTTGTCAGCTTTGCTATAACTATTCTGTAATCCTGACACACAAAAGATTTTGTTAAACCATGCTGATCCATTACAGACACTGTTTTAAACAATATCTGGGAATAAATTGTGCAACTATTTCTTTGTCTACACCTCTTTCTCTTTTCATATCTCTGAACACTGGTCCATTTCAATTCGATCATTTCAGACCTGTTCCATTATTTCAATCAGAATCATAAATGCAAATGTGAATTTAAATAAGTTGAAGATATCATTTAAAAAGCGGCAGATTCAGATTCAGTCAAATGTAATTGATATATTCAATTTTTCCTTTTGTCTCTGGATATTTTTCAAACAGATTCATAAAATTAATTTTCTACTTACCATTTTTCAAAATCCCATTATTCCATACTTTGTCTGTGTTTCATCTTGAGAACTTGAAAATAATCATATGCAGTGTTCTGACTTTTCTAAATGTGTTTTAAATGTTGTCTCTGAGAGTTAAAGGAATGGGGGGCAGTCCAGTCTGTTACTTAGAGAAAATAATAATAATAAAAAAAATACAGACATAGATGCACAAGTACCAATGGGTTGCCCTGTTACCCAGGCTCCTTCTGAGCAGATCCAGATGAGTGAATGGGCTGGGTTCAGCCCTTGACCTGACCCTGACAAACCAAGAATCTTTTGACATTCTGAAGTAGCGGGATTATGGATGACCTGTAACAAACCATACTCTGTCTCTTCAGGGTGCAAAGGAAAAAAACCTCCTGTTGTTAGTATTTTCTGGGAATTTATACCTCCAATGACCTCATGACGTGATGTCACGCAATACAGAGCCTAAATTGTTGATATACAGGGTTCAAAAACAGAGACAAGTTCATCCATCATCTCTCCCTTCATGCGCTACAAGGGGAGGATGGATGGTGTAATTTTTTCAGCATGTAGAACTAACAGCTATCTAAGAGAATCTGGGCTACACTGTGTTGGTATTATATACCCTTCTATAAGCTCACACACTATTGAATAAAACAACCTTTAAATTTCCTACCTACTATACATATTCCCAGCCATTTACCCTTTGACCTTTTAGTCACAGATCTTGCTTCTCTTTCAAGTTACTGGGGGTGCCAGAATTTGTCTTTTTTTCCTTTGTTGTACAATACAAGCTAAAGTAATACAACTCCCAACTCATAAGAGTGCGATATTCTGAATCGCGTGAGTACTCTTCATCACCATAACCTGTTAAGCCACATGAGTGAAGTTATAACAGACCCTGTAAAGGAAAGCCATTGCCATAGAGGGATTATGCTTCAGGGCCATTTTCATATCCTGGTGCAGGAAGGAAAAGCCATTTTTGTAACATGTAATAATAGTACTTGACACAGCCCCCACTTTCATCTCAGCCCTCCCCCTCATAACTCATTCCAACCTGGATCACATTCTCTGTAGAAGAGTATATCAGAGTCAGCACAGAATGCTGATTTAGATTAGTTCCAACACCATGTTAGAAACAGTGGAAGGAGAAAACTGTCTTTAGACATCTTAGACTGATTTAGCACAGAGTTCATAGATTCAGGAGCAGCAAAGACTCACGTCCCTGGTGTAAGTAAAGGGGTCATCATGTTGCTCAATAATATTTCAAGATGCATTTAATGCACCAGCTACTGCAGTGTTAAAATCTATAACTGGGATGATCTCGCTACATGTCACACCTAGCCCATCCTGCCAACTGATACATAAAGAAAAAACGGTAGTACAGCTGAAACATTGCATAACTTAAAAAAAACACACAAGGACAAGGACAAAAGGTCAGTTAGGGAGGAACAGTCAACCAGCAGCCTGGATGAATGTTCTTTCAAGCAGATGGGGGCAGGATCATGCAGATTTTGTGTGAGTTTACTAAATGTGAAATATAGTACAATACAAATAATAACACTGGTAAACATAGTAACAGTCATTTGGGATAGCAGTGCAGGCCTCTATGTCAACATGTGTGAAAGTGAGAGGCTCTGATCTATTGGACAGAAATGGATGACTCTTGGGAAGATGAAAGACAATCTACGTAGGACAAAAGACAGTATTAGACTAGGCTTAACTGAAACCAATTGTTTCTTAAGAACAATGTCAAAATGATAAAGGACCAGGTGGTATACCTTATGTGTCAATGACAGCACTGTAACAAAGATTTATTGGTCTGTATGAAATCTCATCCTACTACACAAGTGATGTCACATTACCAGATATCCCAAAACCTTGGCAACCAAAAACACAAGGGAAAGAGCATATGTATGTTTTTTGCAATTTATGTGAACTTACCCTTTACTCAATTCTATACTGTATCTATCCTGATGTAGTGCTGTTTGGTTGAGCCTTTTGTACCTTGTCTAAGATGTGTATAGATGAGTGGGTGTACACACACATTCATTTCTGTCTTACTTGGGATCTCGTGGGCTGTTTGGCCGGCTGTTTGTGCGGAGTCTGCTCTCTGTTCCCCCTGATGGTCGCTCTGGTCCTGAACCTGGGCTTACCCGCCTGGTAAAAAATAAACAAAAACCGTCAAACAGAACAAATCTCTCTTCAGAACCATCTCAGGTGAAGAAAAAAACAAGCAGGTAATGACCTGAAAAACACACATATTAAAATAAAATGTTATAGCTTCTCTGCTTTCTAATTACAAACACATAATTATGAATTTTATAGGCTCTAATTACAAACAGATGATTAGAAATAACTGCATCACACAGTACACAAAATTTTATGATTAATTTACCAGACATACTTGTCTTACCCTCACACATGCTTCTCTGTCTCTCTCCTGTCAAGACCTGCCCCCATAGTGGCTTTTTTTGAGTCTTTATACATGTTTGGACTTTTGTTTATATCCTGTTTTATTTTGAAATTGCTACTATGTCTGTCTGTTGGATCCTTCACATCCTGCCTTTGTCTAGTTTTCCCTCCTTTGTGATTGTCTGCCCCACCCTGATGTGTTTGACCTGTGTTTTGCCTTCAATTTTGGACCTTGAATTTCTTGCTGCCCCAGATTAGAGTTTGTTTCACCTGCCTAGTAATACTTTTGTGTTTTCTTTGTCAAATAAATCTTTGAACAGTACCAGCTCTGCCTCTCTTGTCTGCTTTTGGGTCCATAAGTCTTGATCCTGACAGTACGAACTGACCATAATATGGATGCAGTAGACATACCTTCAGACTATGAGTTTTTTGATAGTTGTTTAGAGTCCCTTGTGTGACTCTATAGGGTCTGGTAGAAAAAAAGACTGCAGGAGAGATGACAAAGGGACTGCTCTGAGGGTTGCAGATGAGGATGTTTCAAAGAGACCCTGATTTAAAGATTCACTGGCTGACTGGCTGAAAGACTTTATTAACTACTACTTACTACTACTACTTTATTAAATTAAGTCTCCGTCAGTTCCAGTATCTAACCTCTAGTCAGCCTCCCAGCTAGCAACCCTTCAGCCTAGCCTCAAGCCTCATGTCTTCCAGTCAGCTAGCATTGGGCCTGTGAACTTCCAGGCAGCTTATCAACCTCTCCTCCAGTCTGCACCTTGTTAGCTAGCCTTCAGCCAGCATCTCAGACAGAACTCCCTGTAGTTTTCAGCCTATACAGTGACTCTGGGGACACTTCACTTAAAGCTAGCTCCAGTGGCAACAGCCTCTGCTAGATTGCAGTCATTTTCTCAGTCAGCTAGCAGCGAGCACAGAGTCCCCGGGCACAGACCCCCTGTCTGATTCAGACCCTGAGACCCTGGACCCTGAGCTGTCTCTTTTCTGGGGAACTCGCCTAGTCTTTCCTGGGAGATATCTAGGAGTCAGAGCCCCCAGAAAGAAACAAAGGTCACAGAGACATCAATACCCTAAGCAGGCTTAGCTCCAGGTTTCAGCTACGAGTCCATGCTTTGGCCGCAGGTTTCCAGCAACCAGCACAAGCCAAAACAGGTTCCTCAGCGGCCCAGCCATTCAGAGCTTCAGCTGCCCAGCCATCCAGAGCTTTAGCTACCCAGCAACTATTAGCCTCTGCTGATGCATCACCTATTCCAACATCAGGGATCCCAGTTGACGTCTTGTCTGTTCCTGAGTCTGTACCTGAGACAACCGCCCTGACTTACTCCTTGCCTATTCCATGTCTCATCATGTTTGTCAGTTTAAATGTTAACTCCTTTGGTCCGCTTTGTTGATTTATCTCTCATTGGTTAGTATGCATCCATTTAGAAAGCACTGCCATAATTGTAAACATTGCGAATATAAATTTATCAGAGTGCCTGAAATCAGAATCAGAATCAGAATCAGAATCAGTTTTATTGCCAAGTATGTTTTCACATACAAGGAATTTTTTCTGGTGATTGGTGCAATTGATCAGCAACAGTGGGGCTCTCTAGCCTTGTTGATGAGGCTAATAGCAGATGGGAAGAAGCTATTTTTGTGGCGAGAGGTTTTGGTCCTGAAGGACCGCAGCCTCCTGCCAGAGGGGAGTGTCTCAAAGAGTTTGTGTCCAGGGTGGGAGGAGTCAGCTACAATCTTCCCTGCACGCCTCAGAGTCCTTGAGGCGTACAGGTCCTGGAGGGACGGAAGATTGCAGCCAATCACCTTCTCAGCAGAGTGGATGATACGCTGCAGTCTGTTATTGTCCCTCTCCGTGGCAGCAGCGTACCAGATGGTGATGGAGGAGGTGAGGATGGACTCAATGATGGAGGTGTAGAAGTTCACCATCATAGTCCTTGGCAGGTTGAACTTCTTCAATTGCCTCAGGAAATACATCCTCTGCTGAGCTTTTTTGATGAGGGAGCTGATGTTTAGCTCCCATTTGAGATCCTGTGTGATGGTGGTTCCCAAGAAGCAAAAAGCTCCACGGTAGCCACGGGGGAGTCACACAGGGAGATGGGAGTGGGTGGGGCTGGGCTCTTCCTGAAGTCCACTATCATTTCCACTGTCTTCAGAGCGTTTAGCTCTAGGTTGTTCTGCCTGCACCAGGTCACCAGACGCTCAGTCTCCCACCTGTAGGCAGATTCATCGCCATCAGAGATGAGTCCAATGAGAGTGGTGTCGTCTGCAAACTTCAGGAGCTTGACAGACTGATGGCTGGAGGTGCAGGTGTTGGTGTACAGGGAGAAGAGCAGAGGAGAAAGAACGCAGCCTTGCGGGGATCCAGTGCTGATGGTCTGGGAGTCAGACACGTGCTTTCCTAGCTTCACGTGCTGCCTCCTGTCAGACAGGAAGTCGGTGATCCACCTGCAGGTGGAGTCAGGCACGCTCAGCTGGGAGAGCTTGTCCTGCAGCAGAGCCGGGATGATGGTGTTGAAGGCAGAGCTGAAGTCCACAAACAGGATCCTGGCATAGGTCCCTGAGGAGTCCAGGTGCTGGAGGATGAAGTGGAGAGCCATGTTGACGGCGTCGTCTACAGACCTGTTGGCTCTGTAGGCGAACTGCAGGGGGTCCAGGAGTGGGTCAGTGATGGATTTGAGATGGGACAGGACAAGGCGCTCAAATGATTTCATGACCACAGAGGTCAGGGCAATGGGTCTGTAGTCATTTAGTCCTGTGGGCCTTGGTTTTTTGGGGACAGGGATGATGGTGGAGGATTTTAAGCAGGCTGGCACGTGGCAGGTCTCCAGTGAGGTGTTGAAGATGTCCGTGAACACTGGAGACAGCTGATCAGCACAGTGCTTCAGGGATGATGGAGAGACAGAGTCAGGACCGGCTGCTTTGCGGGGGTTCTGCTTCTTAAAAAGCCTGTTGACATCTCTCTCCAGGATAGAGAGAGACGTTCCTTTGGTAGGGGAGGAGGAGGGGGGTTCTGATGTGGCTCTGATGTGGAGGTTAGTGTCAGGCTTGTCCCACTGTCTTTCAAAGCGGCAGTAGAACTCATTCAGATCGTTGGCCAGGCGGAAGTCATTAATGGAGTGGGGGGGTTTAGGTTTGTAGTTTGTGATCTTTCTGAGCCCTTTCCAGACAGAAGCAGAGTCATTGGCTGAGAACTGGAGCTGAAGTTTCTCAGAGTACAGTCGTTTAGCTTCTCTCACCGCCTTGCTAAACCTGTACTTGGACTCTTTAAACTTGTCCCTGTCCCCACTCCTGAAAGCTTCCTCCTTTTGCCTCCTGAGCTGACTGAGCTTAGCTGTGAACCAGGGTTTGTCATTGTTATAACTCACCCTGGTGCGTGATGGGATACAGCAGTCCTCACAGAAGCTGATGTATGACGTCACAGCCTCTGTGAACTCATCCAGACTGTTGGAAGCAGTCCTGAACACTTCCCAGTCAGTGCAGTCCAAACACGCCCGCAGATCCTCTATGGCTTCACTGCTCCACTGCTTTGATGTCTTCGCAACAGGTTTACACAGTTTTAGTTTCTGCCTGTATGTGGGAATCAGGTGGACCATGACATGGTCAGAGTGGCCCAGTGCAGCCCGGGGGACGGCGTGATAAGCACCACTGATTGTGGTGTAACAGTGGTCCAGAGTGTTCCCCTCTCTGGTCGGGCAATTAACAAACTGTCTGTATTTGGGCAGTTCATGACTGAGGTCACCTTTGTTAAAGTCACCAAGGACAATAACTACGGAGTCCGGGTTGGTCTGCTCCACACACAGTATCTGGTCTGCGAGCGCCCGCTGTGCCTCCTGCACGTTGGCCTGTGGTGGGATGTAAACACCGACCAGGATGATTGAGGTGAACTCACGGGGGGAGTAGAAGGGCCTGCAGTTTATGATGAAAGTCTCCAGGTCAGGAGAACAGTGCTGCAGGATCACTGTCACGTCTCTGCACCAGCCACTGTTTGCATAAAAGCAGATTCCTCCACCTTTGGTTTTGCCGGACAGCTCTGTGTCACGATCCGCTCTGAAGAGCTGGAAGCCGGCCAGCTCCAGCGCAGAGTTCGGAATCGATCCACACAGCCACGTCTCCGTGAAGCACAGGACGGAAGATGAGGAAAAGTCTCTGTTCTTCTGCACCAGTAGCTGAAGTTCATCCAGTTTGTTGGGCAGTGAACGCACGTTGGAGAGAAAGATACCTGGGAGAGGTGTGCGGAGTGCGCGCCGGCGGAGACGCGCAAGCGCACCGGCACGTTTTCCTCTCCTCCGGCGTTTCACTGCGAGAGCAACGGTCAGTGCACCTCTGACCAAAATGTCCAATAATCCCACAGATGAGTCGAGAAAAGTAGGAAAAAAATCCACTGGAGTTGTTTCTCTGATATTAATGAGCTCTTCTCTGGTGAAAGAGCTCCGGAAACCAAAGCAGAAAACTGGATTTATAAAGAAAATAAGGCAAAAAAATGCGCACCAAAACACCGAGGCAGCCATCCGCGGCGCCATGGCAACGACTGTGCCAATGTGAAATGTTTCAGATTAAGGACTAATTCAGAACTGCTCCTCTTCAACAGATACTCCATGCCCAATATCTGTACCAACCCAGATCAGATTTATCTTCCAATAGTCAGGACTCATCAAACCAAGTCTAAATAATTAGAATTTCATAGTGTTAGCAGTGTTGACTCGCTGTATACATCCAGTACGCACAGTAGAAGTAATTGTCAAAACCCCTAGTTAAAACAAAGTGGTAAACAAACAGATTAACTGAACATTGGCTTGAAAAATGAAAATGAGCAATAAAATGACTAAAAAAGAACAGAACACTGACAAAGTTAGCTGAGCCCTACAAATGCCTGTGTGGGCTGTAATTTTCTATAATTGACCCAAGATTTATAAATTATGCATATCTTAACTACATCAAACAAGGATAGATGAATTGAACCACAATTTGCTTTGGAATCAGGGTATTGCGATACACCAGTATTAACGATAACCGTGATATGTAAAAGATGGAATATTAATATCGTGTTAATAATACACATATGATAATATCATGATGGCAGATGTTAGGCCTTGCAGATTTTTTGTTTCAATTCATCTGGTTGCCTTTTCACTATCAAGTGTAATTGTTCTTTTCGTACGTTTTTGTGCAGTTGTGGTTACAGACTTTCTCTCCACCTAAACACACTTGTATTTGAGTGTAATTCATTTGACAAAGACAACATCCAAAGTTAAATAGGAATTTGAATGAGAACAAAATTATTTTTTCAAATTTTCTATAGATATCAGAGAAAATCTGATATCATGACATGCTTTGGAAGACGAACACAAAGGCACACGTAATACTGGTATCATACCAGCCAGTGATCCTTTTAGCTCACAACAAGTGGGTTCATTTTCTGCTGATGTGCTGTGTACCTTGGCTCATCTGGAGAAGGCTCCTGTGTGAGGCCATTGGACTGGGCGGGACTATGGGCAGGGCTGTTCTCTGGACTGACTTCTTCTTTTGCACCATTTGTTGGAGGAAGCTCCAGGCAGGCCCTAACGCCCTCCCACTGCTGTGCTGCATTACGGATCGCCAGACGCCGCTTCTCCTTGATGACAGCAACACAGACACACAACCAGAGGACAGAGACAGTTTCAAGTTACAATTCTGCTGAGCAGGACACAGAGGGTATATACTAAGCTAACAGAACCTGTCTATTTCGACTTGGTCACAGGTAGACCTCCTCCTGCCCTGCTTGTCTCTGGGATATAATTTTGAGGATAGTATGAAAACTACCCACTGATTTTACTATGGCAGATATCACACCTCATTAGTTAGATCTGAATCTGTATATGCACTTGTTGCTTTTATGATGGGAACACTGGCAACCAAGCAAGAGAGATTTCTGTTCCTCTGATGTCTTTCAATTGTTCTTTCTTGGCCAAGCTGTAGTTTCATGATGCTCAATTATGGAATGTGCCACTCCCTGATGCAGGGGTGAGTCAGTATCAATTCATAGTGAATCCTTTGCCCTCATGAACCCCTGGCTGTGAAATTTAATATAACATTTTCTCAACACCAGGAATTAGCAGGAGTTAGGTTACTGAGACACAATGCACAGAGACTATCTCTCAGCAAAAGACACACTGCAGCAACACAGACACAGAAGCACATCAATATGTACTTTCACTCACACACACACACACACACGCACGCACGCACGCGCTCACACACAGACACATTACTGCAAAACAGATGCCTGTGAATATCTTCAACCATTTAAAGAAATAAAGCATAAGTTACAGACCCATTTACATATATAGTACTTCTGTGGACAGTAATCTCCTCCCCATACCCCTCCCCAATGCTGCCAAAGGACTTTGTGTTAAGTAGAACTGATGTGAATGCATTTGAAAAGTTGAAAGTTCATGTCAGCATTCAAAACATGTACTTAGTGGCTTAATAAAACAACCCTAACACTCCCAAGATGCATAAGTTAGAAGACACATAAGGATAAGTCAGAAAGTTGGGGATAACAAATCCTGAACACTATCTAAATGTTTTAGAGCTTTCTCATCAAATATGTTTTGATGGGCAAGCTGAACAAAAATAATAAAAATAGATGCAGATTACTGTTAAAAGTACCATTAAGAGGCCAAGGAGGTTGATAATTGCCCATGTATAAACTTAACCTTACTTGAATCTGGATATCATAATTTTAATGGCCTAATTCTTTATTATGCTTTGGATTTGAGCTATACTCTATATATCATTCATCTGATGGGTAAAACACTGTTAATCACATCTCATCAGTATTATGTGATACTTTTGAAATGCTAAAATTTGATATTATCAAAGCTCTGTCTAGTACTTTGAACCTTTGCAACCTATTATCTTCTTCCTACCCAGAATAACTAATCAAACAACACAGAGTTAGTGAAAAAAGGCACTTCAGAGGACACTTGTTAATATATTGTCTGAGATGTAACCCATCATTTTGTATTTGCTGTATATTTGAATTTTAAATCCAGCCAGACAAAGACAACAAGAACAGATCAGATCAGAGTGGTACCTTATGAATGGTCTGCTTGTGACTCTCCCTCTTCTTCTCCTCCTCTTTTCGAGCTTGTACACCAGCCATGCGCCGATCCTCGTCCTGAAAAAGATAGCTAGGGCAATCAGAGTGCCGCTCCATTCATGAGCTCTGAATTATTCAGGAGAGAGGGGAACCACAAAAGACACCGTCAGAAAGACTTCTCTACACCAGAACTGGACCTCTATAGAGGCTGAGAGAAATTCTCACAACACCCAGATGCATCACAGGATTATCTGTCTGATTTTCAGTCTGAGATCAACTGAGCCCAGCTGTTGGGGAAAGCCAAAACTCCCAGAATGCAATGCTGCCAACACAATCTGAGTGTGCCAGCTGAGAGCTGGGGGATATTCAGCTGTCTGTGACAAGCTAGCAGAGACGATGCTTCAGCCTGATCAATAGAGGCAAAATGCTAGCCTCACTGAAGTAAAGGCACTGATGTCAGACAGTGGGTAGAGATTGAGAGCCTTGAGCTGTATGTCACTGTAGTTTTGTGAGGAGGCTAGTTTGTAATAGGAAAAATTACCAGTGAATATGCTATTCTGTGAAATGTATCAATATGAGCGAGTGCTGGTTTTCAGCAATAATAATGTCTTTGTTTGGGTAGCTGCCACAAAGTCTATTAGGTTGATTATTTGGCTGTTAAGGTTTCAGTCGACTACCTTATTTCCAGTTGAATAATAAAATTAAAACATATTGAACATAAAATCTATCTATAAAAATATAGATTTCCCTATAAACATGACAATTGTATTTTATAAAGAAGCTCTGTCTGCGATATTAAATATATTTGCAGGTGAATAATACAATCTGAGTGGTATTATATGATTTATTAGGCAATAAAATATAATTATTCAAAGACAACTGATAATATCTTGAGTCAGAGAAAGCTCCAGTCTACTGTGTTTGTGTTGTTTTAACTATGCACATAGTATATTCCCACAGGAACAGCATTCATTAATTTACCCCAAAGCAGAACAGTAGTACTGTATCTCCTAATCTGCAGTATTAACTCAACACAATTCATAAATCAGCCAACTGTCAGCAGTCAGGCATAGATTTTCTCAGATAATCTGATGTCACTTCTACTGACAGTATAGTGCACTGAGGGCAAGTTTTTCCAAATCAGTCGGAGGGGAAAATTGAGATCTTCACTGGCTACTGTGCAGTTTCCCCCACAGCAATATCATGACACAGTTTGAAACTCCAGTGCTGGGCTTACATTTGTGCTGTCAAATCAAAACTTTGCATATCCCAAAAGTAAACTTTCTGGAAAAAAACAACAGCTCTGTTTTCAGGATTGACAGCTACAGACAGTAGTTTGTTGAGGGGGATTTAATGGATCATAAAACTTGCTAAACCGGTTGAGGACCACATGTACCTTAAAAATTCAAGTGAAAACATGAAAATTGTTGAAATTGGAGTTATGAGGTTTTTTTCACCTTATCAGCAGTATGTTCTGAGGGCAAGGTGTGTGGTACTTTCAGATTCCTTTAAAGTACAAGCTCAGACCTGGGTGCTCCCTGCTTGACAGCCTCTGAAAGCATACTGACATTTTACTGTAGCGCTTTGCTGGCACAGTATGTAAATACAGTGACTTCATGTTTATGCTTGAGAATAATCATTGTTTTGTTAGATTGGACATACAATATGTGTAAATGTTTAGCTCATAGTCACACTTTAGTCGCTGATGAATTTTTGCCTCTAATGCGCAACCGAGAACATGATGAATGCTGTACCAATGTCAGAGAACAAAGACTAGAAAGTTTAGCATCATCAAGATGTACAGGAGCTTGGAGATGCCCCACTGACAGTGAATGGGAGACCTGCCTGTGGTTTCATCTGAAGTTTGATCTGTGAAATCATAAAATTGTGTCAACAGAGTTACTCTCAAGATTCAACATGTAGAGGGCTCAGGTAGTGCCTTATAAGTTTGGACCATTGGTTGAATGTAAATGTCTAATCAAAATATTATTTTTTTTTAGGTAAACAATATACAGGGTAGTGTGAATGTAAGTGTGAATGTTTTTTTGTCTATATATGTCAGCCCTGTGATAGTCTGGTGATCTGTCCAGGGTGTACCCCGCCTTCACCCACGGTTAGCTGGGATTGGCTCCAGACCCTTAAGGGTAAGCGGCATGGATAATGAATGAATGAATGAATATTCAGGACCAGCCAGCTATCCACATTCTTACATGTGATAAAATTTCCTTCAATTCTATGCTTCCATCAATATTTCTGCATCAATCTTTCTTATGTTTGATAATGGGAATGTAGCATGATATAAAGTGTCATGTTGGCCTGCCAATGTGGTCATACGATTCAATGTACTTAAAGCACAGAAATAATGCAAACATATTTGAAAGGACATTAAACTAAATTTAAAAAAAAAACTGTAACAGCTGTAATTAGCACCATTTGGCCAGTGTCCAGTTTTCCTCCTGTAAACACACACAGACACAGTTAATCAGTTCAGTCTTACTGTGATGCGCTTCATGTCCAGCTGTCTCAGATGAAGCACACAGCGCAGGACGGCCTGCTTGTACCATGTCTCCAGGGCTACAGGATTCCCATCCAGGGTGAGCTCAGAAAGGGAGCGTGACTCTCCAAGGCAGGTTAGCTGATCAAAACTAGAGACAAAACAAAGAAAGAACATTTTGAATGAGAGCAAAAGACACTGAAAACACTTAACACTTTTCAATGTTTCAGAGGCATGATGACCTAAATAAGTATTGGAAAGCTTGAGTCTTCCATAGGGTAAGTCAAACAAGACATCCATCCATCCATTATCTATACCACTTATCAGAACCGGGTCAGGGGGGGCTGGAGCCAAACCCAGCTGACATTGGGCGAGGGCGGGGTATACTCTGGACAGGTCGCCAGTCTGTCTAAGGGCTGACAAATAGAGACAAACAATCACGCTCAGATTCACACCTACGGGTAATTTAGAGTCACCAATTAACCTAATGTGCATGTCTTTGGATTGTCGGAGGAAGCTCAAGTACCCAGAGGGAACCCACCCAGATGAAGAGAGAACATGCAAACTCCACAGAGAAAGCCCCAAATTCCCCCATTTATGTTTATCTTGTTGAACCTTTAATCTAGGCTTACAGTATATTGACAGAATGGAGCCAAGCTAAAACAAGACATGAAAAACTGGTAATTTCACCGGCATACTTGCAGCCTGACATTACTCAGG
Source organism: Trachinotus anak (assembly GCF_046630095.1). Lineage (NCBI taxonomy): Eukaryota > Metazoa > Chordata > Actinopteri > Carangiformes > Carangidae > Trachinotus > Trachinotus anak. The sequence goes on along the minus strand of NW_027273862.1, from coordinate 6,260,457 downwards.
AGGCGATGGAGAGAGAAAAACCTGCTACACTGTTGATGTCACCCTTTGGCAAAAAGAGGCATGAAAGAGCACAGTCATGCTGTGTGGGGCAGTGGAGATTCTATCATTGCTAATTTGTGATAATAACCTTGATGAATCATTTGCCTGGAACTACTTATGGGCCTACAACATTGCCGTGTGCCTGATCCTAGCCAGAGGTTTCTTAGGATGCACATGAGGACTGGATAATAGCCTTTGATGAACTATTAAGGCCAGTATAACCATTAGGGAGCACTACTGGATTGCTAACAAATGCAAAAAAAAATTCACAATTCAAATATCAATTGCAGTAGTCTGTAAATGATACAAATTTGAAAAATTTGAATAAGTCAAACTATCTTTTTTTCTTAGTAGTTACAGCAGCTCTTCTGCCCTGGAATACAGTGTAGAAATAGTGTAGGTCTGACACTATTTACAGTCTAATACATTGAGTTACCAGCAACCTAATTCAATTTTTTTTTCATTAATTCCAATGCATGTACAATATGTTGTGTCAATACATATAATAACTTATATTACATTATATAAATCAAAAATTATGACAGGGTTTTTCACAGTAATTACTTGAAAAATCCCAGTGGTGCTTAAATGCATCTCATACATTTTGCATAATTGTTGCATCCATAATCATAGTCACCAATTCCCTCTTGGGTATTGTAGTCGCAGTAATGAAATGTCTCTTTGCACCTGTCTCTGGATGCTATAAGAGGTCCAATAAGAAGTTAATATCAAAGTATACAGTATGTGCACTGTGTGTGCAGAGTGAGGTGTGGCTGAAAACTGGGAAGCATCCAACTTCATCTATAGTAGCACTACAATCCCTGCATGTTTCTTAACTGACTTCTTATTAGTTCTCCTTTGCTTGGATTTCACAAGGTGTTCAACTTAAATGAGGCAGTTTAAGTCAGAAATACAATATCATGGTAAGTGAAATTCTAATTGCAAACATACATGATATTTTAGCAAAACTGATTGCACCAAGTAGACGAGTGCGGTCTGTCCCTCTACCTAGCAACAGAGCACAACTGCTCTCCTATCAGCATTGAACAGTTTCAAAAGGTGCACGACCCAGCTTTCTATACAGCCATTATAACCATATATTCAAGAGAATATCTTTAATTAAAATACCTTTACCAAAAGCAGAATACTGAAGATAAGAAGAAGAATTGCGCATGTAAACATTAGAAAAATTAGTTATGTACACATTTATTTGGAAAAAATGTTGTCACTCTGTAAACCCCTGAGGAGTTTAAGTAAGTAAGTTGTTAAGAATACAAACTGGTTATTTATTGCCTATTTCTTTGTCATGATTCTCTCTGTAACAGTGTGTCAGACAACAAATCATACAGACACTTGAACAGCAGGGCTGGCTTGAAATGTCAGGTCAGATCTATTACAGTACAAGGTGACTATCGTCGGGAGGCTAATGAATACTTTCCCACCATGAATCCTGCATACAGGCCTCTCCTCCAGGCAAACACCCAGCAATTCTAAAGCTTTATTCAGTAGGAAGGCTTTGCTGATTTTACAAGTTAACACTATGACATCTCGACACCCAGGCTCAGAAAGAGAGAAGCAAAGAGAAAAAAGGGCTACAGATACTAGAAAAAATGTGTAAAGCAAGTTGATGTTTGTACTAAGCAACAAAACATACCTCTCATTCATCCTACATACCCTTACCTAGTAATGCTGTTCTCGAATTCACTAAACCCTCAAATCTGTCATTAGTTTTATGTGGAAGTGAGCAACCTTCTCTCAGCCTGCTTCTTCTGCATAACTTTAAAGAATTGTCACACCCATTTCTTAGGTAACAGCATAATTACTCACAATAAAGAACATATCCAGGTTTGTGTATTCTAGGTTACAGAAACTGGCCACTACAACAAACCTGTGTGTGGCTGTGCATTTTTATGTGTGTTCTGCCTGAAGCTTGTTGGCCAGGCCCTGCCAAGAGCCAAGGGAGGGGACGTGGCACTGTCCAGCCACTATCCCTGTCCCTGCCCTGTGGGCAGGAGAGAGTTAAGCGGTGCAAGCTCTTACCTGGTAATGTTGTTGCAGCTGAGAAAGAGGCGCTGCAAGCAGGGCAGGCGGTCCACCTCAGTCTAGAAAGAGAAAGAGAAAGAGGGAGAAGGAAGAGAGAGAGATGGAGGGATGCGAAGAGGAGAAGGTGGTCGGGAAGAGGGCACTGCATCGTCACTGTCGTCAGAGCTCTGTATCCCTCTCCATTCCCTCAGTCACCTTGCAGCTCTCAGCTCCAGCATACAGCATCCTCATCCACCCTGCGCATGCACACACACACATATAGCATGCTGCCTTGTCTGCACATGGAGAGGAGGGGCAGGAGAGAGAGTGTGAGAGAGAAGGCATGAGGAGGAAAGGGGGAGGGGAGGGAGAGCAGAATGTGCGTTGCGCTAATGCAGAGATCCCCTGCTGCAGGAGGCTGACTCAAAATGCTCACCAGAACACATACATACAGACTCACACACACTGAGCAGCTAGCTACTGTACCTTGTAACGCTAGAACAATAGCTTGGATGAAATGAAAACTGACTGGATGGGGGTTGTTTCTTTGTCGGGCAGGCACAGCATCAAAATCAATGCAGAATTTAGTGAGGGGGTGGGGTGAAGGGCAGCAGCTGGCCAGCTGGCCAGCTGGCAAGCTGAAGAGGACATACATGGATGTAGGCAATGTCAGAAACCCAACGACTTCAGCTAATCAGATGGCAGTGTGGAGGAAAATCATGTTAGGTGGTGTCAAGGACTGTGTGTCTGTGAGCATGGTCAGTGTTCCACATGCTGGAAGAAAAGTGGACACGCCCAGCAGCAGTCTGAATGAGCTGCATCAGCAGCCACCCATATTGCAGCCACTGCCTCGTTCAGTACTGTTGCCAGTCCCCATTCAAATGAGATATTAGCCTAGTATTTACGCTATGTTAGTTCATCTGCAGAGGACAGTAACACACAGTGCTGCATAGTCTAAATATTTAGAAAAAAACAACAACACCAGTCCACAGAACCATATAAAAACAGTGCGCAGTTACCCATCCTTGTTTCATAAACTCAAACAGCCAACATGCTGACTATAGTACAATATTGTGACAACATGAGCATTGCCGGAGGGAGCCTGTGTCTGTTGAGTTTTGTGTGTGGCTGTTGTGTTACACTGTTTGACGATTGATCTGTGGAATTAATGTAATCAAATAATTTTACCAGTGAAAAATATACAGATCAGTTTTATCTAATATACAGCTACAACAAGTTAGAATAGATTGAGTTATATGTCACATTTCAATGAATATTTTGGCCTAAACATTACAGGACTACCGTAGTAGTACGCTTTGGGGAAAAACACATATAAATTTTCTGTCTGAGAATTAGATGAGAAGATACTCATGTCTGCACAGCAAATATAAAGCTACTGCCAGTAGCCAGTTAGCTTAGCTTAGCACAAAGAGTGGGAACAGCTGGGGAAACAGCTAGCATGGCTTTGTCCAAAGCTAACGAGAGCAGCCTAGCACATTTAAAGCTCATTAATAGCTGAATGTTTTGACTGGACACAGTCTGTCAAATAACCACTAACAAATGAAAGATGTCTCACCTTTGGATTAGTGACAAGCTTTGGTGAGAAAGGTGAATTTCGAGAATTCGAAGAGTGCTCACTTACACAAAAAGTCCAATATGACAAATAAATTAAGATTTAACTAATTACGTAGCTCAAAGTCATTAGCAAGAAGGATATTTGCCAACTTTACTGAGCACACCTTAATAAGCATTTCTGACCTCCAAAACACTTCCTCCTGCAATAAGAGAACCGTTCTGCTGAAAACTAGTTTACAGTGAATATCTATTCTATAAGGAAAAAAGAGAGCAAGAGCCATGAGTCCTTGTAATGCTGTTTACTGTATTACTGTCTGTAACACTGGCTCTGTTGATGTGGTTTTTAGGCGTATTTTCGCTCTCTAGACACTTGGTTGTCAACTAGCAATTCTTATAAGAATATATGAAGATATATGTGCATTTAGCTAGGATTGTGTGTGAATTTGTTCTTATATTGGCTGTGTAATGCTGTTTTTTGTACATCTGCAATACAGGGCTGTGTTCTGTCTTTCTTTTAAAAACTGCAAGTCACGCCATCCAGTGCTAGCCAATACTGACCCTCCACCACACTCCCAGAGTTTGTGTCTCTGCCAGCCCCTGTATGGATGCTGGTGAAGTAGCAGCCACTGCACGCTGTCTGAGACTAAATATAGCAGCCCTGTCTCAGACAGGATGATGTCATCACTGAGCTGATGTGCTGCATAACAATCGCCCACCAATGTGGTGTCTTTTTTAAAAGAACCCGATTGATTAGCTCCAATCAGCAGACAGGATTTGATGTACGATTGGGTACAGCTTTGTTGCTGTGTGTGTGTGTGTGTGTGTGTGCTTATGTGTGTGTGTGTGTGTGTGTGCTTGTTTGCCTGCATGAGTGTATCTGTGTGCCCATGCCTTCACCTCTTTATCCAAGCTCCACCCTCTTCTCACTGACAGTTTGCGTGTCTTTAGTTTTCACACTCATACTGAGCTCTGACAGGGGCATTACTCCACAAACACAGGAGTACCTCTCATCACCATTGTCTGTGTTGCATGCAACAACACACACCATGAAATAGTATGAAAGCTGCTCAAATAAACACAGGTACTTGTGGATGCTGAGGGGGTTTCAAAGATTGTAAGTTGTTTTGTTTGTGGCTGCTTTTTGAATAGCACAGACTTGAGATGTGGGCTTAGCCGTCACACATCTGGCCTCCAGTATTATGTGCTGGAAATGCAGATGCTGTGGCGTGCTCATTGTTGTGTTGGTCTTGCACTACACTTAACAGAGATCAGCTGTCAACCAAAATGTTTTGCCTGTAATGTGTTTTCTTTTCTTGGATTTTTGGTTAGAGAAGTTGAGTTTCTCTTTGTTACAACTTTTCCATATCTTCTGGCCGTCAAGGTCATATTTTGGCCATTTGGCCACTCACTATTGTTGTTACTCTACTCCTGATTTAATTCAATTATTTCCCAAAGAACTTTGAGGCAGTATGTGCGTCAATCCACATAGATCCTCTCAGAAGCAAAAGCACGTAAAAAGAACAACAGACCTAATTAAATTGACGGTAGAACTACCAAAGAGTCTTTCACTTTTTTTTTTTTACATTTTCTATTCTAATAATAATAATATATCATAATAATAATAATAATTCTAAACCAATGTTGCTTGACTCAATACTGACCCACAAGGAGACAAGCCCATTGGAAAAAAACTCTAATCCACAGAGCCGTCTCCATCTGGATAATGCTTTTTTACTTTATCTGTTTTATCACTGCTCATGCAGACTACTTCACTCTTCCAACTGTTCCTGCTGCCAAAATTACTGCCTGTCACAGGATTTCTCAACAGGAGGACCCACCTGAGAGCAAGGGTAAACAGCAAACATCTTTGGAAATGGCTATAGGATGAATCACCACTGTGTTATTAGTTAGTTGTTGTGAACATTAGATTGTAACAAAAACATTTATATTAAAATGTAATGGAGTAGAAATCCCTATGAACTAACTAACCAACTAACTAACCATGAAAAAAGTCTGGATTACATCATTAAGTGTAAAAGCTGTGCAAAAAGCTGCCGTAGAACTTACTGAAACAAAATAGTGTGATGAAATGAAATAGGTTTACAAAAAGTATATAGATATATTACATACTGATGTAAAAGTTGACGATTAAATGATGTATTACATGCAAAAACATTAAGTGTTTAACTGTACACCTGCATCTGCTAAAAATGTCCTTTTAAACATATGATATGCATATATGCATGCTTTTATAAATTGGATAACTGGGCCCAACATATAACCAAGTCTAAAACTTGTTTTCAAAGTTAAGGACAGCATTTCTTTCTCGTTCATCTTTTCATTTGGCTCCCCTTTCATCATAGGGAAAAACCTGGACACCTGGAGGATAGTTATTTACTTTGTGCTTGATATAATATATATACTTGGCAGCAAACACCACTAATGACAGAGACTGGAGAATCTGCTGAGGGGAAGCATTTTTCTGTTCATGTCTCAAATAAAACATTACATCCAATAATTAGAACTGGAAGTGGTTCTTGATCAGAACTTGCAGGCAGAGGACAGGGTGAGTGATGGGAAGAGGTTTCATGCAACACAATGTTGGATTCAGTTCGTATTTTCTACCCCAAAAAGCAGGAAAGGGCTTAGGGGATTTGCATACAAATGAAGGGGCCTGTTTTGGCATGCACTGTTCTGTTTATCAGATTAAAACTACAGAAACCAAGGGGAGTGAATTTCCGTGTTTAGAATATCCAGTTTCTTTTTATCTGCGCCAGAAAGTCGGTGGGTGGTTGTGGGTAATGAGCTACGTCTCCCTAGGTAATGCCAATGAGATACATTTCACCATAGACTTTCTTACAAAGATTCTATTGATATAATTTCTGTGTTTATTATTTTGTGACAGTAAAAACTTCTACATGTGATCCCATAACAGGGGAAACAGTAACCATCCAAAGGCCCGGTCCAAAGGAATGGCATGAAGATGAAAGATGAAGCGTGCCACCAGCACCACATTTTCCTTAGGAGCAGTTATTAGGATGTGTGTGTGTGTGTGTGTATGTGTGTGTGTGTGTGTGTGTGTGTGTGTGTGTGTGTGGGGTCGTTTGTTCATCAAAATGAAAAAATAAAAAAATACAGAAAATTTATCACTGGCAGCTGCAGTGCCTTCACATGAACAGGAGATATTATACACCTGAGACGAGAACCAGCTCAGCTCTTGCAAACCACAGGGCAGCTTCAGTGTTTACAAACTGGGACCAGGTTTGAATTATTATAACACTGAGCCAAACATGTGTAGGATGCATGCATGCAGTATAAGGTATAGCTGCCTCAATTCACATCATCAGACCTATGCAAAAAACTATTTAAATCTTGCTATGGCACCGCCAAAACAAAAGTTTGTATAGACGCTGTCCTGCAAATATCTCACTTTCTATTACTATTTACTGGGGTATTTTGTAACACATGTTTATAGTACTTCTAACTCCAGCTTGCACTTTCAAGTGGGAGAAAATAGGAGCCCCATAGTGGGAAAGGGCAGAAACTTCAGCCTTGTTTGAAAATGGGATTGTGGTCACTGAACAGTTGATGTCTTTTTTGTTGTATGACTGTGTAGTAGCTGTCAGTAATTGGGAAAGAGGCCCCTCACCACAAAAGAGATGCAGTTGTGCCTAAGGTTGAGTTCAGTCAAACAGTCCAGCCTCTGCAGATTTTCTACTCTGGAGATGTTGTTTCCTGCCAGGTTCAACACTTGCAACTCGCTCAGGTGAGAAACGTTTTCTATCCTGCAGATCTGCATGAAAGCACAGTGGGACAGAGACAGAGCTTAACATAGAGGTATGTCAAACAGCAATCTACATAATCATATTCTACATATACAGTGAAGCAGAGGGGGGCAGGATTAGCAGAGCATAACACATTTGAATTACACAGAATCAATGCTCAATCTCACATTCAAGTCATGTATTTAAAAGTAATTGGATGAAATCTGTTCAGAATCTGCACACAAGAAACCCAAAAAGCAGTGTTCTCTATTTTCTTTGCAATGCCTAGGGCTAATCCTTCATCTCATTGACACTCAACTCTCACATTCCTCAAGTGAACCATTTCACAGCAACTATCTGTGTCACTTGTGAACATACTGAATGACTGATGTTCAGTAAAATACATCAAGGCGTGACTCCCGTTTGACTCGTCAAATCACAATAACAAACAAGTAGCTAAGGGTCAGTCAGTGATGAAATCCTACCCTGCTTTCTCCCCTGTCTCTCTAGGAGAGATTACCCAGGGGCCTCTGTCATACTGATACTTAACATATTTCAGGAGAATTCCCAGTGGCTGTTATCATGAGAATGATGGGTTTGCCCCCTACAGTGCACACTGTGCATGTGAGTGTAAGGTCAAAAGGGTATCACGGTTGAAAGATTCTTTGAAAATACAATTCTCAAGGATCGCTGCAGCTCAAATATTAAATAGGTCAAAGAGAATAGAATTTTTGTTAAGAATGTAAGAATTAAATCATCAAATTAGATAAAGATAAGATACAGATAAAGATAAGAAGCAAAATGGCTTTTAGGGTACACAGACACATACCTTTGTGTATCATCAGTAAAGATATTAGTGTCTCCTCCCTGCCTGCTGAACACACACATCTTTGAAACTTGACACCCTAAGTAGTTGTAATGCAAACTTTTTGTTAATTAAAATTTGTTAAGTTAACTGCAAGATTTCTTAAAGCTCCTCCTGATCCCCAGAAGCCTTTATACATTATGGTATTTTCAAGAATGGTAAATTGACTTTCTAATGTAAAATTATTGGAGCACCACCCTAATCTTCCTTATATTGTGACCATCTACAGTGACGAGAAACTATGTGTGACTCTTGTTTGATGTATGAAAACACAAACATGGGTTGTACAGGACCACTGCAATCAATACTTCACTAATGCACAATATGACGTGTCTCTAAGTCCAGTAAATTAAGTTGTGTGGTGTATGGTACCTCAACACACAGACTGTTGGCAATTCATCATTTAAAACACAGTATGGATATCAACTTTAACTAAATTAGTTTCTGTCCAAAGTGTGTTGAGAATGTGTGCATAAATGCATTGCCTCCACCAACCAGCCAAGATGCAGGAAATGTGGTCATAAACTCCCCTTCCTGAGGTACAGCATTAAATAATGAATTTGTGAATTATGGACAAAAATGTATTTTGTGAGGTCACAGTGACCTTGACCGTTGACCTTAGACCACTAAATTCTAATTGGTTCATTCTTGAGTCCAAGTGAATGTTTGTGCCAGATGAAGTGAAATTTCCCCTGGGCATTGCTGATATATTGGATTCACAATAATGTGAGGTCACCATGGCCTTGAACTTTGACCTTTTCCCAGGAAAATGTAATCAGGCAACTCTGAGTCCAAGAAAATATTTCTGCCAAATTTTGAAGAAATTCCCTCAAGGTGTTACTGAGATGTCACATTCACAAGGCCAAGACCATGTTTTTTGAGGTCACTGTGACCTTGACCTTTGACCACCAAAATCAAATCAATTTATCTTTGAGTCCAAATGAATGTTTGTGCCAAATCTAAACAAATTCCCTCAAGGCCATCTTGAGATATCACATTCAAGAGGCCAAACCATTTTTTGTGAGTTCACACTGACCTTGAACTTTGAACTTTGACCATTAAGGTGTAATCAGTTCATTTCTGAGGCCCAGTGAATATTTGTGCCAAAGTGGCATGGACAGACAGACAACATGAAAACATAATGCCTCCAGCCCTGACTGTTGCCACCACGGAGGCATAAAAAACATGACAGAAAACCTGGTGCATCAAGTTAACTCCAAAGACCACAATAACACAGTCTCATCTAGTGCTGGATACAACAAAGTGAGATCATCATGCTTCATTCAAAGACTTGTGACAGGAAGATTTCTGGACTGCTTTGCTTTATGGACATTCGTAAATGAATGCATGAATGCATTCATAAATGAATGCAAAGCAGTCAGTGGATGAAAAACAGCTGAATGTCCAGGGAACCGTCCCTGAATATATTAACACATTCTCTCAAGTTAAAGCACTCTCACAAAGTTAACATTATATCAGGCCCAGACTTGAGCATCCCTGACCTACACAGGACCGGCGTCTGTATCTCAAACTTCTGTCAACACACAGACATAGTATCTCTCCACAAACTGAAGCAGATTTTGGATAACCCTCGTCTGAAAATATTTGAGGATCTTGTGTTACACATCATGAATTAGGTGCTTTCCAATGGTGTAGGTCAGGCATCCAGAATATGGTAAGGTGGTTCAAATGTTTAACTTGTATAAGATGTCATTTTAATCGACACTTTAAATATATGAGTAGCAATTACATATGGATTTGAGAGTGTGGATGTCTGTTGTCTGTACAATATTTGTTAAGCATTAATAGAAAAGTTTTTTAAAATGTGAAAAAAATCAAAGAAAATTTGGTTTTCCAACAATGTCAGGCCACATTGTAGCCCCACCACTTGGTCACTGAGACCAAGTGTGAGATGGATGCACACTCCCAAAGAGAATATCTCCTTTCAAATAGCATCCTGTTACAGAAGTAAATGGGTGGAAAGATTGGGAAAAAAAGGTCAGGAGTGATGTGAGCCTCCCTGCTAGAGGATGGGAAAAAGAAGGGATGACAGTGATGTACAACTTGTGGTTAAAGCATGCACACAATAGGAAAGAGGACAAGCAGCTGGAGTTCTATGGCCAACAGTGACTAAACTACAACTTGACTGGGTAGAATAACCATGACATCAACATTATTTTAATTCATTCATCCATTATTCCCTAAACTGAATTCACTCCCTTCATCATCTTGTATTATCATTGTGCAGTGCTTCACATTACATTTGGGTGGTCAGGTCTCTGGTGAGTTCGAAAAACATTGACTAAAGGTGATTGAACAGTTATTTAAGTGCAGAAAACAGGAGGTTTTGGGGTCAGTGATGGAAAAGCAACCTGTCCTGGTTGGAATAATAGATTTATCATCTGCTCTTCAATAAATGGCTACCTATGAATACAATGTGCTCTCATTACCAGCAATGACAGTGCAAAAGATTGATTACTTCAAGTCACTCTTTTAATTGTCACATTATCTGAACCAATGGACAGATCTAAAGGCAACAAAGCATCCTCTGTCAGGAATAATAACCTAACATTGTAGCAGTCATTGAATAGTAATTGGGACGCCTGCTCATGTAAAGAGCAGCCAACATGAGAGAGGGAGGGAGTCTTACCAGGGCTCTGGAGTAGCTCTCTGAGGAGGAGCGTAGGCGGCATGCTGGCAAAACACTAATTTGACCAAGGGAAGCCTTTCTATTCTATCTTTCTTTTCCGAGAGCTGCTAAAATCCTCATCTGACATCAGCGTTACTTACATCATCTGATTTCTCTGGCTTTTAATATCAGTGAGCCAGACTCTACTGTGGAGGCTGAGCAAACACAATAATAGACACTCTAATTGCAGAATAGTGTAATCTAATACAGCTCAAAACCATTGCCAATGCTGCAAACATTATCACTGTCTTGAAACAAGGATTTATTGCAGGACTGCTGTATGAGACTGCGTTAGTGTTAGATAGGTGTATAAGAGTTGTGCCTGTTGAATTAATTATGCTAGGGTCACTAAGGAAACAGATGTGGGAGTAGAACCTCGATAAGAGTTTGTGGGTTCTGATGGTCTTTTATTCTCCAAAAGTGCTGTGAACTAAATCAAATGCTGAGGATAAGTGACTAAAACTCAGATAGATAAAAGGATGACCATAATGCCCATCAGATTTCTGACTTAAATGACACATTGCAATATCAAAAGGAGAAGGATTCCCAGACATGACCTTCAGGACACTCAATTTACAAAACAGAGCTGCACTATTTCAAGTGTTATTTGACAGTAACAAGTGGACAATTTGGCTATAATGACTGCCCTGAATAGGCTTCATTTTATAGGTCAGTGAACTAAGGTAAAGGGTTTAGAATGAGCATGACTACATAAATTCTCATGTCAGCTTGGTCTCCTGCTGTCATGTCTATATAACTCTTGCATTTAGAGAGCTGCATTTTCACAAAGCAAACCCCTAGTTATATTTCAACAGTTTGAAGGAGGAGGGTAAAATGCACTTCTATAGAACGTTGTAGCTGAATATCATGGATACTGGTTAAGGTAATGGCAACTGAACAAACAAGACTAAACACACACATACTGTCAGTGGGAGTATGGTAAAGGAACAGTACCTTATTGTCATGCAAATCCAAGATATTCAGTTTGGATAGGCTTCCCAGACAAGATATCTTCTGGATTCTGAGAATATCAGGAAAAAGTGAGATAAAATGGAAATATATTACATAAAATGTACATACAATTTGTGACAATACAATTTGTCACAAAATATGGCAACAATTTATCACACATTTAAGCCTTCTTGACTGCAGCAAGTGCATTCACCTAGCGGGGTGGGGGGTTGTTTTGAGGGGATATCAAGCACAGGACAGCCAACAGGCCAACAAGTGCATTGAAAGGTTACATTCCCTGAGGAAACTGAACATACAGTAGTGTACAGTGGCTTATTGTTCAGGACTGTTCTTATGGATTTAGATCAAATTACAGTTCAGGATGAAAGGCTGCAGTCACTTGAAAAATGCCAATGGAGTATGAAGAGTATTCTTTACTACACTACACATGGTCCTGGAAGAAGGTCTGAAAAGACAGAAATTGGAATAAATGCCAGAGTCCAAGTGGAAGTTCTTGATATAATTTGTGATTTTAATCTTCTTCCTGTCGACCTGTTAAAACAAAGCCAACACTTGAATAAATGGTTTGTCAAATTAAACTGGGCACGTGCCACAAATCACTCTGTGATGTTTATAATGTAGCAGCATGTTTAAAACACTAAATACAACCTACAACAGGATATCTTGAATAACCTATGAGTAACGTTTGCACTACATCAGGATGTAGCTGAACCAGCTTGTAAATTTGAAAAAATTCCATATTTCACATTAAATGTGTAAAATATATCCCTTAAACATGTTAGAGTAAAGAACAACAAAGCACTTGATGTCTCTTGACATCACCTACTCTGCAGCTTATGCAGCACTACTACAAATATGAACTGCACCTTCTACATGTAACAGAGGCAAAACAGACAGATGTGGTATTCTTGTATTTGCATGCTTGTGACTCCTGTGATGACAACTTACCTGTTCTTCCCTAGCATAAGGATCCTGAGAGAGGTTAGAGCTTCAATGCCTGTCATTTCAGAGATGTGATTGTCATACAAGTTCAGGAAAACAAGCTGTTGCATGTGTGACAAATGCTGGATCTTTGTGATTAGATTGTGTTGGAGGTTGAGAAGTTGCAGTTCTTCCAAAAAGCCCAACTGAGGGCATTCCTCCAGACAGTGCCTGGAAAAACACATTTACCACAATTTAGGCTTTGTATGGATGACTACTTAATTTTCATGACAAAAAACAGTATGTCACCTTCAAGCCATGTAGTTTACTAATGCATGACTTATTTCTGGCCTGTTACCAGTAAAGCAATTAAAACTAAATCAGGCAACCAACACCGATCTCAAGATACAAGGGGTAGGGTATTTTAAGGGACTTTGCCGCCCCCTGGTGGCAATCTGAAGCACTAGCCATTTTAGTTGAAATTATTGTGATTTCTAGTGCAAATACTGCTAATGGCCATAGTGAGTTCAAAAAACCAATAAAACTTCATGACATAGGGATGACATAAAAATACAAAAGACACTGCAAGTAAAAATAGTAAGAACTGTCATGAAACATGGCATGTCAATCTTATGTCCAGTTTACAGCAGCTTCCAGTTAAACCAATATGTTCTACACTGCAACATCTAAAATTCTCATCTGTTAGAAAATAAATACCAGGCCAGAGGTACCTGTCCAAGTCAAATCGTTGAAAAGTGGATGCGAAATTGTCACAAAGCAACCGAGTGAATGGAAAACCAGGAACAGCGCTGTAACTATATCCTCCAGAACCACCTGACGTAGACATTAAACAATAAATTCACTGTACACATAACACCATAGTGCATTGCATAAGAATGTTTGGTATATATTTGAAAATTACAAACTGTAAAACTTATTATCACCAATAAAGCAGTTCCAAAATTCCATATTTGTTAATTGATTTGCCATATTTACCTGCTGGCTTGGAGAGGTTTAAGACATTACGAAAATAAGCAGCCCCGGTACTCTGCACTGGTCTCTTAGATTTGTCTCTTGTTTCCTTTGCAGCACTCTGAGCACCACCTGCTAGTGGTGCTAGATTGTGTGCAGGACAATCTGTAGAGTCACTGACAAATGATGACAGTGGAGGTGTCTGGAGAAATCTGTATGCATGCATTCTGTTTTCTACAGAGGAAATATTATGATGAAACAAAGAGTGAAAACAGTCCATAACATTATTTACACTCCTTAGCTATTTATGAATGTGCATCATAACACAAAAACCTCTTGGGCAGTTAGTGGGTGGGTGAGTGTGTATGTTTGGACTGGATCAAGCTTACCTGGCTTAGAATGAATCATTGTCTGTGCAGGAGTCATGTTTGTCTCTTTTACAATATCTTGAGACTCAGACTGTAAAATGGTACACATGATAATGAAGTACACACTGGAAACCAAAAGCAATTTCCCACAAGAGCTTAGTCTTCAATGTGTTCTACGTCATGACTCACCATCCTCTGGGCTTTCTCTGGTACAAGTGGTTTTACATTTGTAAGGTGCAACTTGCAGCTGTTGACCTGCAGAAATAGTTTACTAACATTACATAACACACACAGACACTCTGTTCAAACATGAACATACAACTGAAACAATGGTAAAAGTCAATTAAAAGTGATACTTACCATGGGGGCGAGAAACACCCATTTATCACTGACACCGACACCAGTGTTCTGTTTTTGAGGGCGCATCGTTTTGCCCACAGTCCGCTCCGGCTCCATTTAGCTAACGTTTGCTCGAGTTAACAGTAAAGACCAACCTTGGACGTAGTAAACAAGCTCTGTTTCAGTATCAACACCAACTTCGTCAAAATTCGAAGTAAATACGCAAACTCATTTGCAACTTTATTGCTGGAGCTAAGGTTTGTTTCTCCAAAACTGACGCTCACTTACTTCAAGCGCTGCAAACCAAACTTACTCGGAGACAAGCACTGTTACCATAGTAACGACGGCGTTGCTGGGTTACGCTCACGTCCTGTGTCACTAAAAAGCAATCCGTCGGGAAACAAATCCTAAAATTGTCCCCGTAACTGAAGTTGGGTTTATTCTTGTTTGCAACTTTAAATAGTTATTGTGACCTAATGGTGTGGCGCTTCCTTGTAGAAGAGTCATGCGTCAAAATGTAATGTATGTGTAAAAGCTTGTATTGTTTTAGTTTATGTTGTGTTTTCATTGTGTATATTCCAAAAGAAAAAATTATCTTAAGTCTAATTGCCATGAAATAAATAATAACACCATAAGGGTAATATCCTAGCATAGTAGAACTGGTCGGTTTCTGGCTCTTCTGCCAGGTTTCACAGCCTACATTGCAACAGAAGAGGGGGTCAGCAGGGGCCCATAGGTCGCATGAACACCGGGGCCCCCTGTCGGGTTAAGCTGACCCTATAAAGCCTTAACATCTTGCTGTCGTTTTACATCACACTGAAGATCACTCTGTGTTAAACAGGTCAAGTGCAAATTACACATAATAGCAGAGTATTGCATTGTCTTTTCCCAGCATCATTCTGAACATAATTAAAACAAAACATTTCAAAAAGCACGTAATTACTTGTACCTGCGCCTGTGAACATTTTATTTTTATTTTCTAAATCAGTTTTGTATTCTAAAAAAAACTGATGTAAGACTGAGAAAAGAGAGTGCTGTGATAATGACAACAAGAACATTATGATTACAGACCTTTCTTTTCACAGTGGACACCTTTTCATTACGGCAAAAGGCACAGGTGCAACAAATGACTAATTACTCACTAATGATGGCGCTGTTCCGGATAGGTGTGTCACTGACCAATGGCAGTGAGTCACTGGCATTTTTAAGGTATCTTATCATCGGAATTGTTTTATGCTGACTCATACCTGTCATTAGCCTCTTGTTCTCTAGATCCCCAAAATGTACCCAGACTGAGGTTCTTGGTGCCTTTAAATTCAGGTTTATCTGAAGATCTCCACTATAGATGTTAAATTGCAGACGAAGAATTTTCAGTGTGGTTATCATGGATTACACACAATGTGTATTTTACTGAAAGTGAAAAATGTATGACTTTACACTAAATAGACCTTTAATAGACCTTTCTCACAGTAAAAACTGGCTTTGTTAACATTTCAGACCCTGTTTTTATCCACAGGTTTGGTGCTCTTGTGTTGCTCTATTTACATATAACTGAGGTGACATTCAGTCTTAATCTGTAACCACAGAACACCAAATGTAATCAAACAGATTGTGTAGTGTATTTTCAGCCTTTTTACACCAGCAGTAATAAGCAGTTGCCCAGAGAACACAAGTCCAGATTCATCAAAGGGACATCCCACACACTGCCTGTCACAATCTATTCATGAAGCAACACACAGGCTGGCACATGTTATGGGAGGTGATCATCAACCGATTGTGTGACAGGCCACATTGAAATAGTACAATGTAAATTCCAACTGTGTATAGATCTATAGATACATGTAGCTTTGCTTCCAGAAGGAAGGCACACACAGAGGCAATAAAGATGCTATTCTTGGATTTATCACATTTTATCTCTATCTTATGTGTTCCTGTCTTAGTGTTTGGTGTTCATTTCTTCTACCCTACTTAAAATATTCTCACCATCTAGAAAGACTATTTGTCTCATTAAGCCATCATTGTAAATAAATGTTTGCTACTCATGTTATTTACCACATTACAATATATTTCTCCTTGGACGATTAGACCAAGGAGATCACAGATCAGTCACAAGGAGATGAATACATGTACGAGTGGAAATGACATACAGTCTGACATACAGCAAAACGAAAATTATATAGAAATACAATATATATTATATAAAAAAACATGGTGTACCCCTACTTCGACTGGCAGAGGACATGTAGATGTGAAGTAGAGATATTATTTGTTATATATATATATATATATATATATATATATATATATATATATATATATATACACAAAACAAATATATATATATATATATATGTATACACACACACACACACACCTATATACAACTATATATATATATATATATATATATATATAACGCTATTATAAGATAAGGGCAATTACGATCATAAGTGATGTGCACACTGTGGATCTGCTGCTTTCCGCCCTCTGGCAGGGTGTGTGTGTGTGTGTGCGTGTGAGAGAAAGAGGGCACACTCTGGAATTTCCCCTCAGTCAATCCATTAATGAAAGCATTTTTGGTTTTGTTTGTCCACAGGAGCAGAAAAGATATGTGCCATGTCACAGTCAGAGGAAAAAATAGATTACTTCACAACTGTGGGTTAATGAGCTCAAGCTTCAATTCATTATCTATGAAACATGGGACAAACCAGGGTGGTTACAGCACTGGCTTAAGTGCAACATTCAGTATATTCACACATGAAGAATGACAGGCTCAGGTAAAGGTTTGATTGTAGCCCTTATACAGGCAGACAGTATGATCCACAGTAACTGAATTCCCCAGTAACTCGAGGACACATGATTTGTTTAGAGTCCAAATCTATAGTCCAAAAGGATGTATGATAAGCTTACAGAAAACAAGTAATCAGGTAACAGCATGAAATAAAATACAGAAACTCACTTGACTTTGTAACATTAATGCAAGATCGCCCTTAACTTAAGATTTAAGCAAATTATAAATCAACATCCCCAAACAGCACTATTCGCTGTGTTTGCTGCAAGAGATGGGGATTGCAACATTTTCTCACAGGGTGACAACCAACCATCCCCCATTTCTGCAATACTCCTCAAACATGGAAACAGACAGGAGAGGGGAAGCAGATGGGTTGCCAAGGCCTCCTTCATCTGCCATGTCACACCATACCAATATCAATCCTTTCAAAGGCAAAGAGAAAAGGACTTCTGTGAGTGAAAAATATTGTTTTCAGACATCTTCAGTATCCAAAACTTCATGTCAAATTCTCCCACCGTTAACCACAACCTCTGTACCTCCTTTTACGACAACAATTACTGTAACTACACAAGTGGTTGGGCAGGTTTTAACAATCGAAATCCTTCCGTCTTATACATGCTGTCTCAAAGGGAAAGCATCTAACTTGTTTCTGCTGAGTGGTGCCAGGTGAGTCCCCTGCACTTAAACCTCCACTGACCACAGAAGTGCTGGTGTCATGTTAAAGTAGTGCTTTATGCAGAAAGACGCAAAACTAGTCCACCACCAGTTTAAAGCCATGTTAGCTGCTCTGTGAAGCTGTGCTCACTGCAAATGCTAGCATCAGTGTACTAACATGCTCACACTGAATGACAATGCTAACATGCTGATGTAAATTTCGTGGGTGTTGAGACATTTCACCCAATACCACATATGTCAACCTCATGGTGACACTAGAGGAAAAGTCAGTGGACAACTAAAGTCATTACAATTTATTCTCTGAGACCAAGAACATATGTATGAGATTTCAAGGCAATCTATCCAGTAGTAGTAGTAGTTATATTTCTGTCTGAACTAAAATTGTGAACCAAACATTAAGGTTATAATTAATTTACTTTCTGTACTACTAGATGTGTATAATTTTCTGTATTTGTCTTCTGGAAATAAGAGTCCCTAGAGGGGTTACATTCTCTTATGAGGGTTGGTGGAGCCAGAGCCAGAGGTGGGAAAATGGCAATTATGAAAAATTAACAAAAAGTGTTCAATTCAATTCAATAAAACAGTCCTGTAATATAACCTGCCTTCACGAGGCTCAGCTTGTGTGCATCTCGTGTTGATTATAGGGGAAGCTTGTGGTGCTGTTGAATTGTATCGTATCATATTGAAAGTTGCTGTTAGTTGATGTTTTGCACACACTGTGAACAGAGGAAAGAAACAGTTGAAAGACAACTGAAGGAGGCTGTTTGTGTCAAACTGGGACAACGGTTTGCCTGTAAAGAGGAAGTAGCTCAGAACACCACCTACAGGTGCATAAGTCGCCATCCTGTCATTGCTTCCTGGACAGTTTCACACCATTTTCAATCCTTATTCTGCTGTTCAGATTTTTTTTTTTTTTTTTTAGAAATGCTGGTTGATTTAATTACAGAAGGCAGAAAAATCAGCAAGAGCTGATTCTAGAAAAGTTTATTTGCACTGGAAACTGTTTAAATGACCCTGTTAGCAGACTCTGTCACTTGATCTGAGAAAATAAATCCCGAGAAACCAAATGCCTTTAGATTATTTGTTGGCAATCTCCTCCTCACCCCTCTTTTCCTCACACATTGTCTCCCATTGTACACAAACTGGAGCACTGTATGGCATGTGGTGCAGGGAATGAGTCAGCCTGCCCACCAGCTGTGAGCCTGCCTTGCCAGTGGGGAGGAGTAAAGATATTTCATGCAGGGCTGGCAACAGCCAACAGCATTGGTGTGGGTGATTTACAGGGTTATTAGGATGGAGGCCAGCAGCTAGCTACAAAAATGGACTTGATGTATAACCTACAGAGAAGTATTCAGGTGACTGTAATTAGAATGCCCCCAGATGAACACCTACATATGGTTTTAGAGCTGCAAAACAACATCATTGAAACCAGAGATCTCGGAAATGAATTCTCCAGCAGAGTTATATTACTGGCTGCGTGGAAAATGGCTTTGAACCCTCATTTAGAGCATCATGAGGGAACACTAAACTAAACAGAAAATGTTAGCCTTCTTGTGATATGCTGAAAAATAGAAGATAAAGGAAAAAAAGTTTGAAGAACTAACGGACTCATGATCTCAGTATTTTTTTTTTACAATGCTGGCTGTAGCCCAAGCCAAGAGTTTGTTTTCAAATCTGAAAACAAAAAAATCTTGGATATGCTACACCTCTGCCTCATCTGCAGGTTACTTTTGGTTTGTAGTCCCTGGCTTGCCCTCAGTGACACCCGACTATTAATTGATGCGCTTCCTGCTTCCTGGCACATGCGCCGCTCCCCTCCTGCGTGTCACCAGAGGCCGAAAGCCAATTATCCAATTAGCGGCGTTAGAGAAGGGGTCGTCCCTGCCACGTCAGTTTCCCGGGTAGTGAGGAACACGTGAATTAGCTTCTCTACTTAGACACATGTAAACGGGCCATTCGTGTCATCACAGAAAAACGACAACACTCCGTGAGTGTGTGTGTGTAAGTGTGAAAAAAAAGAGAAACAGAAGTATGCACGCCTTGGTGAACGCCTTCCTGCGCTGCCTCTCCTTCCTCCTGCCTCCCTCTTGGCTTTGTGTCAGCTTCTGCCTGTGGGTTGGGAGTGAGTGCGAGGAGACGCTGCCGCGGTCCAATCCCAGAGCTCGTTTCAAAAGCAGAAAGCCTCTTACATATGAGGAAGTAGCGGCAGTAGCAGCAGCAGCAGCAGCAGCAGTAGAAGCACAAGGCGGCTCCAGTCCGTCGGTCTCACCAGGTCCAGGCTGCGTCTCGCTGGCTGCTACAAGCCCCGCTGCTCCTCAGGGCCCTCCACCGGGTCGGATCAGGATCGGGGGTCTCTGGCGAGCCGTGGAGCGCGTCTTCGGAGCCCCCTGGGTCCTTCTCCGCCATCACTGGTGCCCGAAGCAGCGTCGAGCAGCTTTACGCACCCCGTATCCTGTCTGTGCCTCCGAGTCGAGCGAGATTAAGATCTTCCAGGGAGGCGCTGCTGCTGCTGCTACAACCGAGGAGAGGAGCGGAGCGGGTGGAGGCACCTTGACTTCTCCGAGGAACATGAGTGGGTCTGCGGGGATCCCCAATCCGAGCCCAGCGGAGTGCGCCTCGGATGCGTCGGCGGAGCAGGGCATCGATGAGGTAATCACCGTGGATCAGCACACGCAGGAGATGGGGACGGTGACGATAACTGTGGCCATTCAAGCGGCGGAGGACGAAGAACCCGAGGAAGTGTCATCCAACATAATTGACTTCCTCGGAGGAAGCTGCAGTGAGGACGAAATCGGAAGATATGACAAATCAAGGTTTGACTTCCACGCGATTTGAAGTTGATTGTGACTGACAGTGATGTTCTGGTAACAAGGTTAAAACTACAGGGCAATGTAAGCGTTTACGCTGTCATTAAATGGGCTGGACAAAAACAGCTTTCCCTCCATTTAAAGACTTTTATAATTGTGTCAAATTTGATTTGTTCAGTAAATGAGAGTAAAGTGTGTTTCTCAAATGGCAGGGTACAGAGTGGGTGCCTTTTCATGTCAAGGTTACTGGATCTCCACCATCTATTTCTGCATCGGATTTCATAGCCCACAGTATTGGCCCGTAACTTCAGCTGGTGAGCTGCCAGCACAGGAGCAGCGTGGGTACAGTGGCATTGTTCTGTTCCACTGAGAGAGTACCAGTTGTGTAGAAAGACTACTGTACAAACGCCACTTTAATCCAGACAGGTGTAGCCTATCACAGTGACAACAGAAGACAGTAAACAGCACAGTGAGAGAGGAGGACAATAGATGCTCACAATTGGGAGCATAAATCCTCCCACACATACTTGAGGGATATTATTATTATCTCCTGGGTGGGATGGCGGGGAAGTGTCTAACCACCTGTAGGCAGCATCAGTGCTGTAAAACCATTCACCTGAGACGGAGATAAAGGATGCCACGTTCGCTTTAATCTAATTCCCCTGCGTCATGGCCTGCTATTTTTATCCTTTGGCCTATAAGTTCCCTTCTCAGACTACGTGTGCAAAGAGTGAGTCAGTGACAGAAAGGCCAGAGGAGACAATAAAGGACAGACTCCATATCAAAGCATTTTCAGGTTGTCTGCAGGTCACACCTTTTAAAAGCTTTGGCAACACCTGTGCATGTTTTTCACACAGGATATATTTTAACATCACTAAGGGTTATTGCTGCATAAGGTAGAAAGTGCAGATTGTCAGCCGTCCGTGCATGTGGCTATTTCACAGAATATTCCAGCAGCATTCCCACTGAGACTTAACAGTGCACTGCTTAATCGTGACTTGAAAGTGAACTTCATCACAGCCTAGTTAGCAGTTTTCCAGTATCTTAAACATTTCTGCTGAGTTTCCTTTAATTCACATGTTTAAAATATACTCTGTGTGGTGATGACAGCGACAGTCTCCTCTAAATGCTGGTTGTTGTTTGTATCTGAAGTCCTGGGGAAGCTGTGGGCTCGTGCCAGCCGTGTGGTCAGCCGGCTGGAAAGCTGTTGACTGAGGGTGTGCTAGAGGGAGGAGGCTAGCGGAGGTGATGAGTCATCCACAAAATTTCATTCAGACCCTCACTCTAATCTGCAGGGCTACCTGACTGCGCTGCATCGTGGCTTCAGCCAGGTGTCTGACTGAGATCAAATTGTGCCTAAAAACCCTCAGCAGTGCAGTGTTGGTGCTGGTTTTTGTAAATGGTGTGAAGTTGATGTGGTGGGCCACCATATTCTGTGTGGGAAGGAGAGCCTGTGACTCTGCACCCTTCAGATGGAGAGGTCTTGGCAGTTTCAGGACTGGTGGGACTCTGTAGGTCGAGGTCTGGCACTGAGGCATGGTGACTATGGTTGGAGACAGTTTGTCAACTGCCACAGAGGAAAGTCTGGGAGGATGGAAGCAAACAGTCCATCTCTTTTCATTCCAGCATGTTGCAGAGAGAAATGGCAGGATGAGGATGTGCTCCTGCCAACAACTTGTTGTAAGCCTCTGGCTTATTGTATTAATGAGAGTGAAATGTGTAACAGTTGTAATGTTGGCAGTTTAGCATATGAAACATTCTGCTGTTTCAGTGATGAGCTACAGAAGAGTCTATACTGACCATGATGCATGTTGTCTTCCTACACACAGCGGGGCCGGGACCAGTGGAGGAGAGCTGGAGGAGGAGAGCTGGCAGCCCCCAGATCCAGAGCTCATCCAGAAGCTGGTCGCTCAGATCGAGCACTACCTGTCCGATGAGAACCTGGAGCACGATGCCTTCCTGCTCAAACACGTCAGACGTAACAAACTTGGGTTTGTCAGCGTCAAATTGCTCACTTCATTCAAAAAGGTAACCATGGCTGCAAAATTACAGTCTGGAAACACAAAAGGAAATATTTAGATTTCCCTGTCTTGATAATAAAACTAGAAATTGCACACAAAGGCTTAGGTACTATAGGCTACAGGCAAGGTGCTAAATTGTCACCTCATGGCACATTATGGGCTTTTAATATAAGATAAGCTGTGTATGGTGTCCAACCACTAATTATATATAATATTTTGAACACTCACCAAAATGTCACCAAATGTGACATTGAAGCAAGGCTGAGGCATTAGCAGTTTTATGATGGGAATCTGGATAAAGCTCCAAGCTTGCCTTCTGTAATTCCCAGTGACGTGGAGGCTTGTGAGAACTGAATAGCAATGACTGGCTGTCTGTAGTGTCAACATGACTATTTGTTAGGGATGCAGTGATATTTTCATATTTATTCACAACAGCTGGTGCTACTTTTGGCTCATGCATCCAGATTTGTCAGCGTGTGTGTGTGTGTGTGTGTGTGTGTGTGTGTGTGTGTGTGTGTGTGTGTGTGTGTGTGTGTTGTTTTCTTTTTTTAATCTGTTTATGCCACAAGTGATCTGGCTATACACATACAGATTTTTAATATAAACAAGGATTCAAATGTGAGCTCGGCAATACTGAGGTTGATTTTAAACATGAGCAAATTATACAGTGATGACATGAGTATTGCAGTCAGGATGTTTGGGTCTGTTGAATGGATATAATGGCATCAGTTCACATATTGAACCATGACTAAAAGGAAGGCACTGCTGATTGATGATGATTTAAAAAAAAAAAAAAACCCTCAAAAAGAGAAACTGTCGCAATGATCAAATGTGCATGGTGGTTATGAGATGGCACTTCTAAACTGCTTAGTATCTCAACCTTGTGACACAAGCATCGTCTCTTCACAGGTGAAACACTTGACCCGGGACTGGAGAACAACTGCTTATGCTTTGAAACACTCAAAGATACTTGAGCTGAACGATGAGGGGCGGAAGGTGCGGCGTAAATCGGCAGTACCAGTCTTTGCTAGCGAGTCATTGCCCAGCCGCATGCTGCTGTTAAGTGATTTGCAGAGGTGGCCGGAGCTGGCTGCTCTCACCAAGGATAATGGAGGGAGTGCGGGAGGAGCTACTCAGCAGGAGCAGCTGATGAAGCTGTTGCTGAAAGCTTTCGGAACATACGGCGCCATCGCCTCTGTCAGAGTCCTGAAGCCTGGGAAGGACCTGCCGGCTGACCTGAAGAGACTGAGCGGCCGCTACTCTCAGCTAGGCACTGAGGAATGTGCCATTGTGGAGTTTGAGGAGGTGGAGGCTGCTGTTAAAGCCAATGAAGCTGTGGGGGGTGAGGATGGCGGGGCCAGTTTGCTAGGGTTGAAAGTGGTCCTGATTGGCACCAAGCCGCCCAAGAAGAAGGTACCCAAAGAACGACCACGGGAGGAGGGAGGGATGCGCAAGAGTCGCTCGCTCAACAGCAGAGTACGAGAGCTTCAGTACCATGGGGAGGACTCGGCCTGCAGCTCCTCAGACACTGAGAGCACCCCTACCTCCCCAAGGCTGGCCAGAAAGTCCCAATCCTGCAACAAGCTCAGCCCCACCACTGCAGGTATCAGCTTCCAGAACAATCACCTGAGTCCTGGTATGTCCCCGCGTAACAGTCCCTGGTCTAGCCCCCGTGGCAGCCCCTGTCCTCAGCGCAAATCTCCTCATAACCACAAGTCTCCCTTAGCCAGTGAGGGCAGACTGAGCCCTGAGCCTGGGCGCCGCTGGGCAGACTACTCCTCAGACAGTAGCCTCACCCCTTCAGGGAGTCCATGGGTTCAACGGCGCAAGCAGGTGGCGTCTCAGGAGAGCAGTCCGGTCGGCAGCCCGATGCTGGGTAGAAAGATCCAGAATGCTGACGGCCTACCCCCAGGTGTAATGAGGCTGCCCAGGGGTCCCGATGGGACCCGCGGCTTTCACTGTGTCAATGTGGGTGAGAGGGGAAAGACTGCTGCTACTCAAACTTGATGCGTGGAGCGTCTTTATGCATTCCTTGATCGATTGATTCCTTAATCCCCAGAAACAGAATGATATTGGAATTTTGAGCTGTCCTGTCGCTCAGCCCCCACCCCATATTTGAGACTCTGTAGATAAAGTTTTGTTGAGTGCATCAGTTTTCAGTCTTTGTTATATTTTTATACGACGTTTTGAGTTACCATGGTAACATTAGAGATTTACTAATGGAAATTTGAGTGAATGTAAATTGATATTATTTGAAAGAAAACTTTACATACACCATGTCACCGCCACTGCTGTCTAAACTTGTTCTACATGGGGGCGGGTCCGAGAAGGAGTTCACCTGTTGTTATGTGTTTTTTTTTTTTTTTTTTTTTTGTTAGTTTTTTTTCCATTGAAAAGTGTCCTCTGTCTTGTGTCTGTGGATGGTGTATACATGTGTAAGTGGTGTAAGTGGCATAGGCACGTGGACCTGATAGAGATATCACCATATGCCTTTTCTGTATTTGTCTACTGTGAGTTTCATTTTTACATGTTATTTAAACTGAGGCCATAATCACTCCACTGCCATAAAGGTTGGACAGTTAAATGTGGACATGATGAATTTTTTTTTTTTTTTTAATTTAGCATTTTTTAAGTTCTGTATTTTCAGTACGCTTTGGCACTTAGTTGGGAAGGGTCTCTAGCCCTGTGAATGTTCATTTATTTGGCAGGTAGATGCTTTATTTATTTTTTTTAGCTTTATTTTTTATTGTTTTCTGGGCATATGTTTCCATCAGTGTAAGCTCACGTTGAGGTTTGAGGGATGTTCAGGTCAGGCAGAATAAATGCTCTTATGTTCTTGCCTTTACATCTGAGCTTGGGTATTTGTACAGTGCAATTCCTATTGTACAAATAAATCACTAAAATTGCAATTGGCTTGACTTCTTCTTTTGTTTGTGACAGATTTTAAGGTGGTCATGATGGTCTGAAACAACCATGATCAAATTCTTATTTTTATTCCAATATGTAAGCAAGATGAAGTGAGATACTGTTGCCTTGCCAAGACTGCGGAAGTGATTTCAGACTTGGAAAGCAGAATTGGCACAGTGGTGTGTGTTTTTAAAATGGATTGCGCAGATGGGAGGATGATAAGAAAGTTGATGGATTAAAAGCGATATAAACTCTGTATGAAAAACAGAAAATTTATAAAATGGTTGAAAAGACCAAGTAATTTATTCAAGTTGCTTGTGTCTTGGTGTGTCACTTTCTCATGTTTTTATTTGACCATGCTGAATCTAATTAGGCTTTGGCTTTTCTTACAGATCGTCAGGAAAGGACTTCAAAAATATCTTGAAATGATCCAGATTGACGCCAAATATACAATTCATAACATAACTGGTTACATAAGTGTGCTTATGCATCACCTCAAGTCAAACTGTAACACCTTTGACAAATCACAACTTGGTCTACGTGGGTAGGTCTATCAGGTTGGGACGTCTTGACATCCCCATTCATCCCCTGCCCAAGCTCTGTCAAGTTGCACAGAGACTGTGAGTGAGCAGCGGTTGTCAAGTCTCACCACAGATTCTTGATTGGGTCAAGGTTTGGATTCTGAATTGGCCACTGGAAAGTATCATTGTTGTTTTGAAGACATTTCTGTCTGGCTGTGGTTTTATGTTTGGGGTTGTTGTCTTGCTTGAAAATAAATCATCTTGGTTTTCCTTTAAGATTGGTCTGTATTTTGCTGCATTTAGTGTTAACCTGTCCTTTCAAAAACGCTCCAGGGCCTGCTGCAGAAAAGCACGCATCATGCTGCCCTCACCAGACTTCATGCTGCTGGGGATGGTGTATTTCTGCTTATGTGCAGCATTCAAGTCACGTTACACATTGAGCTTAGTAGGATGGACAAGAAGCTCCCTTTTTGGAAAGCCATCTTAGTTTTTGTGTCAGTCTCCCACATGCCTTCTGGTAAACACTTGCCCAGATGTGAGCCAGCACTTGCACAGTTGTTGCACACAGTGTGTCCATCTCAGTTGTGCAACTCCAGGGCTCCTTTAGTGTTCATATGCCTCACACATTTAGTTAATGTTCCTTTGTTTTTTTACTTTAAATTGACCAGCTGTAGGATATCTCACATACAGGTGAATGTATCCTGGAATCACTTGTCATTCCTTGATTACACACAGCTGAGCTCCATTCAAGTGACCATGTGCCTGTTAAAAACAGCAGGCTACAGCAATGATGATTTTATGTGTCATAGCTAATGGAGTGGACACTTATGAAATCAATTATTTTGTTTGCTACTTGTTCTTAATTTAGATCATATTGATCGTATAAATGGTCCTCTGTTGGTTTGTGTCAAAGAAAATCAATTACACCACTGAGAAGAAAATGAAAAAGTCCAACAAAATTAAAAACGTCCGACGCCTGTGAATACTTTTAATAGGCACTATAATTTGTGCCATGTCCTCAGGAGGTATCAAATGCTCCTTAGCAACCGTCCAAGTGCGAGAGAAAGGAGCACACAGTTTTATGCTCACAGACTCTTTAGACTTTTAAATTCATGTTGTTGCAGTTTTCTGTTTTGTGATGGATGCTGTCTCCTGTAGGAGTGAGCATAATGAGAAGACACAATCTGTTGGGCAGCGTTGGACACAGAGGGTCAGAGCTGATGCTCCAAAATTCAGAGCTCCAATGGGACTAAGTGGGATTGCGTAAGAGAGGGATGAATAAACTTTTGTTCTCCTCTTTACATGATTAGCAATTCAAAACCAGGAAGTCGTGATACTGTCTGTCTTTGATGGAAAATATTTTAGCTCACTTCCAAACAGTGAGAATAATGACTATTTCAGATAAGTACGACAAAATTCAACTATTATTCTCATGTGGCTGAAGTTCTACATAATTATCATTAGTCACGCCAAATGGAAATATCATAAAGAGAGATGATAGCAAAACCAAATATCCTCTGGCTATTATTTGTAATTGGCCAGTACCCACTGATGTATGAATAAAAACTTATTTAGTGCAGTAATTCAGGTAATTACTCCAGACTTAACAAGATTACTAAGATTAGGTGATCTTTGTATTATCAGTATTGTAGAAGTTAGAAAATGTCAGCTTTTTGTCCTATTGAATTATTCTACCATCATATCAATTATCATAGACATCATAGGCAATAAATGATTCTATCATAAAATCATTTACGCAATTCTTTGAGCGTATATATGCATATAAACACACCTATTCTGCAGCCTATGCCTTAAACATTACACCTGACAAGTAAATTTGCAGCAAGATGACAATGTTAGCAAACCTCTTCATGGCTGCACATAACCACACAGTATGATTCAGCCAATGTGAGGTCATGCTGAGAGAGTCAGTGGCAACACTCACAGGGAGTAAATTGTTGATGCAGGATTGCAAAGCCATTTGAATAACAGGTTTCCAGAAGGTGGAGAGAATCGCTTGTGTCTTCCAGCAGAATATGCTGTAGGTAAGCATTTCAAGTCTTCTCCTCAGCTCCGAGGATACTGTATGACAAACACTTGCATCAGTCTGTGGGAGGGAGCTGTAGTGGCTGTGAGAGGGTGGTGTCAAATTTGAGGAACTAGAAATAGGGTGGGGTGAATTCACAACAGCATCAGAAAAGCAGCCAATTGGCAAAGTCGATACAAAAGCTAAGAACTTACTAGAAAGGATTTTTTTTTTTCTCCCTGTGATTTCTTTTTTTTTTTTTTTTAATTTATCCTCACATTATGTAACATGAGCACGGACACATCTACATGAATTGTGGAACTGAGTAACTGTTGTAAAAACTTGGCATAACTGATTTACTGACATAACTGTGTAACTGTCAAACTGATAAACATGTTTAACTGCCTTCTGCTACAGTCTGATGCCTTGCTCAAAAGCATTACAACAGTCCTAGTTTAGGAAGGGAGTGTTCTTCTGCCACCACCTTACCCTCCTGATCCCCTCCTTCTGTCACACGCCTGAGGTAATGTAGGCTTCTGGCAGCACTCAGTGTGTTCAATGTGAGAAAAAGCACAGACATCTGTGAAAATGACCTCAGCATTCCTGTCAGGGGTTGCAGGGAGAACAGCGTTCAGGCAGAAATCCCAAGCTCATTGGGCCCCTTGAAACAAAGCAGCTGTCCTGCTCACTATACTGACATGACGCTGACCTCCTACCTCTTGTCAAGGTATTGATAGAGACAGAATAAAATCAGACAGAATAAAATGAGCAGAACTGTATTTAGCCTCCTCATATATTTCACAATTTTATTTACATAACTTAAAAAATGTCATTTACAGTGTTCCAACAAATTAAAATGACCCGACACTGAATGCAGAAAACATATTTACATGTAGTGAGAGGTGAACCAATTTGTGTTCACGGTCACAAGCATAGATCTTACAGTGTTAGTACACAGAGAATACTTTTTTACAATGTGAAGAATGATCATGAGTTTAATGCACAGGCTATCTCCAAAATCTCCAACATGGGAAACCACAAGTAACTGCAGTTTGCTAGTGCAACACATCTGAAGGGTTTCAGTATGTATTTTGTACAAACATAACTCTTAGTGAGATTGTCATCTGTGCATTTCCCAAAAATCAGACTACATGTTGCAGTAGGTGATGACAGTAATTATAGTGCTTCTCAAAGGCCAGGGGATCATATATCTAGCTCATGGTGGAGTATTCTTAAAGTTGTGGTCTGCACTGATGACTCAGTGTAGGACAAACAAAGTACATGCAAAACAACCGTAGGAATCATCCACAGGAACAACTATCTCTTGTCAATAAAAAGACCTGAAAATATTCCACTCTGCATATTCATGCTTTCTTTCGGGACATTAATATTACATTTTAGCTCGTCTATTGTGTCTGGTGTCACCATGAAAAGCTTTGTAGCCATGGTTACCATTTGAATTCCCCATTCATGCATTTACCTTGCAATAAGGGAGGAGCAACGCACGGCTCCAGTGTGACAGGATATCTGTGAAAGCACAGCTCCACAGGACACCAGATCTATCTATATATCAGCATGACAGAGCCTAACCAGCAGTTAAGTCAAACCAAAACCAACCAGATAGACATAATTACTGGCTCCTCATTCCCCTGTACAGCTCCATCTACGGAATCTCAACAGGAGACGGATGCAGAATGATTGGGATTGATCTGATGGTTGTGTGGGTAGAGTCGTTGGTGTGATGAGGAAAACACTTCCTGACTGTTAGCAGATGGGATGAGGACGTGTTGCACAGCGAGCTCAGGCAGGCAAACGTGCTAAGAACACAGCATCTCAGATCTGCGAGAGTGAGGCGGAAGAGGGCACAAACCATCCAGCCATGTCTCCAGAGCTTTCAGATGTAGAGAGAACCATCAGCAGGTCCCACATAACCAACGCCGATCAGAAGAACATCGATCAAAGTCCAAATACCCAGGCCTCCAAAGCTGAACAGTTTCCCCAGACCCTCTCTCCACTGGCCCAGATAAAAGCGATCTGCCCCAAAACCACCAAGTGTTATGCTATAGAAAGAGACAAAAGAAAAAACAGAGCAAAAAAAATCAGAAGTGCTATTGGAGCACACATGCCGACTCAAAAAGGGTTTTCACAGAAATCATTTTCATTCATTTTATCTTCAATGGTGGCAGCTTTACCTGAGTGCTAATGCTGTTGACCATTTGTATCCTCCAGTCCAGTCACAAAATAAACGTTTCAGGAAACGTCTTTTACCTGCAGAAGGAGATAAACATTTAGTTGGTATAGTGAGACAGCATTGATGTACAGAACATTTCCCCAAAAGAAATAATCAAAACCAAAAACACAAGAACATTTCAGAAAGACAAATTAGCCTGATTGAAGACACGTTTCCCTAAACAAATTTATAACATGAAAGACATGAGGAAACTGTATGGCCCCACTCAACTGTATGACAACAATAAAATTCAGGTTCTACAAATACAGTATAGTGTATGTACTTATCAGCAAAACACCTGCTTCTCTGCTATATTTTTTTATCATACATTTTCACCTTTGCACTTTTTCGTTATAAGGAAAGAGTCAGTTTTTAAACTTAATCCATTTGAGAGAATATCCCTTCCCAAAATAACTTTCTACGGTGCCTTTGGCTGAGACACACTTGCCCCACTGAAAGCAGTGAAACCTAACAGGCTTTACAGCAGAGCCTTTGTCATACCTAAACAATGCACGTGGTCTAACACGTCACAGGTGGCGTTATAGCGCTTGCGTGGGCAGGAGACTGTCATACAGTTGGTGGAGTTGGAGCAGCGGTACTGGGACGGATCCAGCTGCCAGCAGAACTGACAGATGATGGAGAAAGAGAAGTTGGTTTGCTGTTGTCCCGACTCTCCCTGTAAATACAAAAACATCAGGTAATCACTACACAACAACTGGCAAATTAAAGCTATTGCTAATTATATCAATATGCACTACACTTTGCGTTGGGGACTTCTGTCAAGAAACACTGAGACAACTTCAGTTTCACAGCTGACACAAATGCTACATGGACAACATGACTTTGTGTTTATGTGTATTGCCTGTCTGTAGCACTTAGACAAATGTAAAGTGCGTTACAAATAAAATGTATTATTATTATTATTGTTATTATTATTATTATTATGTGACTCATTTCCCTTTCTTAAAATATATGAGCTAAACAAGGTATAGACTTCTACTCATATATCCTCCACTCTTACTCTACCTTTATGTGTCATGAATCTATCACAAAATGAACTGCTACTCACTATACAGTGAACCCCTCTTTTGGGTTTACAAGTGAAGGAAGCTGGTTTCCCATAGGTGCAGTTGTATTGGTAATTGCAGTGAATGCAATCAGCTGGCAGACGATTGCACAAACCACCACTTGGACACTTGGAAGTGTAGTTATCTACAGGGGACACTGCAAAAGAGCAAACTTAGAGTTACATGAATATTCCCATTTCTAGCTCAAATAATCAGGGTGACGTAACAAAGCTTTGTTGCAAGTTAATTTTAAGACTTTGTGTCTAGGATCATTAATAGGTGTGTCAAGAGAGCTTGTGTCTGCATTCCCCTGAATCTATTGCCATACTGGGAAAGGCTGTGGGAGGTAAATGACTAACACTACCTCAAACAAAAAGGCCATCAGAGTCTCTAAGTAAAGGCATTTACTCCTGATTGCTTCATTGAGATTACCTGCTAGCCAGCAAAAGAAAATTGTTGTTGCTGTGTTGGAAAGTCATTAACTCTAGTCTAGAAACTATAAGAGCATAATTCTCTTTCTTGTGAAAGAGAGAAGGAAAATAAAATATGTATGTATGTCTGATTTGAAGTAATCCAATGTCAGCATATGTCAAACTGAGATTTTGTTTACCTGCTACTTTCAAATTTGTGTTATAATTCTTTAGAGTTACGTCCTGCTTAATATTTTAAGTACAGGTCCCTTAGATGTATATGTTGTCTTAGTGAAATGAGCCCTAGTTACAGTCAGTCTGATCGATGTTATATGTTTACCTGAGGATGCAGCGGGGACCACTGGGCTGGTGATGACGGGTCCATGCTGGGCATCTCTTGTGTAGGGAGGCTCATGGCCAACATGAGGAGAGCTCAGGTATCCTGACAAGCAACCAGATAATAAAGAAGTATTAAGATCTGAGTCCAACTTAGTCTTCTGCTATGGCCATGACCATAACCCCCTATGTACAATACATACTGGTTGTGTAAGTACAGTAGGAAATGGTCACTGACTAATGATGGCTGTATTCGCGTGTTAGCTGACAGACAAGCCGAAGCCATATCGCTGAATATAATTTATACATCTAGTAAATGTGTTGGTAATTGAATGATTGTTATTTTATCTTTATTTCAATAAAACATCTAAGCTTTTGCTTCACAATAACTTTACTCCACCGAGGCGTTGACTGGCCAGAGACACTTTTCGGGAATTGGCAGTGACACTTAATTGTTAGCTCTTATATACTGTAAATTAAATACTGTGTAGCGTTAATTAACCCAAAAATCCTGTTGCATTTACCAAACGACTGTAAAATCAGAGCTAGTCCCTGCATCCCTTGTTGTCATTGCTAACTGCTAGCAATGAAGACTAGCTAAAAGCCATAACGTTAGTGTTAGCTCGCTAGCTAACTAGGTAATGCTAGCTTACGTTATAGTACAACGACATAGGCTAAGATAAATATACGGGGGACAAGCTGGGGTAGATCTGTAACTGTTCCCATAAACATACCGTTAACACATTGTAAGACCAGATCCATAAACAACAGGACAATTATTCCGTAGGTTTTGAAGCACCGTCCCCGGTCCGGTCTCCATATCTGACAGATTGTGGCCATTGTTGCTACAGAGCTAGCCGGAGCTGCATTCAGGTCGTGTAGGAAAAAGCAATTCTCAGCGATCCTCGGCCAGTCTGAAGCTAATTTTTTGGCTCTAACAAAAGATGCCAAGGAAGAAGTATTCAGTCGACACTCAGCCATTGATACTTAGATTAGGTCTAAGCAGCAGCTGGAATAGTGATAATAAATATTGTAATTTAAAAAAAATCCTAAGGAGATCTATACATTATAAACAGTTTACATTTCATTAAAAAACAAAATTAAGTGACGTCTCATTTTTGATAAAAATGTCATGTTTAACTTGATGTTTGTAAACTAAGAAAACTGTTGGCCACACCAAAAATGTCCTCTCATAAGCACCAGAGCACTCATGCAGAAAGAGGAAGCATCCTAGATATAAATTTCACTGTCTGACACTGTGGTATGTTCCTGATCTGTCATTACATGCTATATGAGGACGAGGCCCTGCATTCAGGTCATGACAATCACTACTACCGTTAAAGGTTGTATCTCCATGGTTAAAAATGTATGCATCCCACTGAAAACTACTGGCTGAAAGCATCTGCTCTGTTTCATGTTGTTGCTTCAAAATGAGTAAACCCATCAAGCATCCAGGATGAATTTCTGGAAGGTGCATGTCTTAAAAAATTATTCCACTACTCTTTCTCATGACTTTGAAATCTTGTTAAAACATTAATCACTTCTGTCGTGAAAATAAAAGAACAAAACACTTCCATTCAGTAGACATTTTATTTCTAGGGTTCCCCATCAAAGACAAAGCTTTGACAAAACAGATCAGTGCCAAATTCACATAACGTTTCTCTTCTACACTTTCCCAGTACCACCTTCATGTGTTCCATCATTTCTCCCTTAACCGCTCACATGGCTGTAGTTCTAACAGTGAGGTATTCAAATGTGTGAGTCTCCTATGTTCTTGGTCTTCATCAGAACTCCTCCTCTGCGTTTCGACAGCGGGATCGTTTGAGCAGGGTCAGGCGAGCCAGCACCTCGGCCACCGTCAGTTCTCCGTGGACTTTGTTGTCTCTCGTGCGCACATTGACACTGTTAGTCATCTTCTCCTTCTCTCCGACCACTGCCAATACACAAGAAGACACAACAGCTTGATATGAGCCAAGTCACACTGCACACACAGCTACCCTAACACATTCCCCGCTTTGTGCCACTGAATTCAACAATTGTGGATGGTTAGTCCATTTGTTTTATAATTGAAATTATGAATGTTTATTTTGACTCACAAAAATTGTAATGGTGAAGGACAAAGCCAATTTTTCACATATGCTTTACCTAAACCATTGTATTTTAGACACCTACAATTGTAACTATGGATGAATTTTAAGTTTTTTACAAATTTTTGGGAGAATTTTTGTCTTTATTATTTGAGTGCTGACATTGTAGAAAGACAGGAAAAGTGGGTAGGGTAAAAAAAAAAAGAGCAGGACATGGAACATAGGTCCTCTGGCTGGGAGTCAAACCATGGACATCCGGTTTTGTGGTATAAATGCTAACACTGCACAGATGGGGTTTTAAATTATGTAGGGCTTCCAAATCAACAATGATATAACTTTAATAAACTAAAAGCAGATATGATTACATGATGTTTAACAAAAACCCTGAAAAGTCATCTACAGTGTGTCCTTTAAATGTATAGCCAAGGAAAAAGTACAAAGTATGCTTGTAGTATAGTTGCCCCATAGTGATTAAAAATAGAGCACTTAAAGGGTGCGGATTATCCAAACAGCATTACAAGGGGAAAAATGATTGTAACAGTTTTATATTTATAATACAATAATACAGTTTCAAAATACAGTTGAGTGATCAGTTAGATGTACTTTTCAAGTGATTGCAGGGAACCTGAGAGCAGCAAAAGGATGCTCTGCAATCAGTGGGCGGTCTGTGCTTACGTAGGACAGAACATTTTCTCACCAAGAATGAAGTTATATTGGGCCAACTGTGCATTTCGGATTTTCTTGTTTAGCAGACAGCCAGAGTCCAGGTCAGCATCTGCCATGAAACCAGCTTCTGTAAACTGCTTACACACCTGACCAGTAGAAACACCATTCATTAATGTACGTCTCAGGAGCGCTGTACAATTCTGAACACCAATGATAACTATCGTCTATATTTTTAATGATCATATTTAAATGTGGTTAGTGTGGGGGACGCTGAAGACATACCCTCTTGGCATAATCCTCAAGGGAGGGGTTGACAGGCACTAACATCACCTGACGTGGAGAAATCCACAGAGGCCTGGTGGAGGGATAGACAGGATAAAATGCAACAATCTTCACACTCATGTTAAGCTAATAGCATTACCTACACAGAACACAAAATACTGACAAAGTAATGACAAAGACCATCTGATTTATCTGTTGAAACATCACTAAACATATCAGACAGATTGAAGAGGTGGGCCATATCAGCATTGAGGAATTATGATTAATTTCATAATTAGTTTTAAACGTAAACATTTTTTTTTTTGATTAAGCTCTAAAATGCTTGAGCAGCCAGAAAACACCTCACCATTTCCCTGCATAGTTCTCTGTGAGAATGGCAATCATCCTCTCCACTGAGCCCAAGATGGCACGATGGATGATGACTGGTCGGGCTTTGTCATCCCCATCCTTCCTGTAAGACATTGCATCAGAAAGATTACTAAGGGTTCCTGTGAAAAGTTTCAGTATGTATTTGTAAAGCACCATTTCTTACAAAAGAAGTGTTTTAAATAATAAAAACAATTGTACAATGTTTCACCATTAACACAGCTGTCTACCCGAGCCTACTGGCTCTGAATCTGACTGCTGTACTGCTGTATATGATGCACACTGTTTTCCCATGCTGGGGTTTCCAAATTGAAGTTCCTGGTGAGATGACAGATGACCCTGTCACGTGCACAGTGAGCTCAAATTTGCATACAACTCTTCACCTCTTAAGCACACAACAGTGTGGAACACAGTGCGCAAGCTGAGACGTTTTATTCAGGAGGGGATTATCATATAATCCTTGGTGCCATGAAACTACACAGACTCAGCAGTGTGTTGGTGTTTTGATTAGGTGACTCACCCCACAAAGGTCAGGTTGAAGCGGATAGGCAGCTGGAAGTCCAGCTGAATGGTTGCACACTGGTGGTAACGTCCAATTGCATCTTTGATCTTAATGTCAATCTGCAAAGGCACAGAAAGATTTACAGTGCTTTCCAGGCCTCGGAATTAAATTGATTTTTCGTTTGGCAGGAAATATCTAGAAATGTTCTGACCTTGGGTCCATAAAAAGCACCGTCTCCAGGGTTGAGTTTCCATGGCTCCCCAAACTCATTCAGGCTGTTCTCCAATTGCTGTCAGACATGACGCATAGGTTAACATATAATCTAAATCTAAACAATGAAAAGAAAATTACTGAAGCAGGCCAAGTCGTACTGAGGTACACAACTAAGTGCAGGACACACAGTTCAGTCTGCACTGCCCAATGCATTTCAACGTTTACATTTTAAATCTTTCAACTTAACTGGACCAATTCATAGTAGAAATCAAGTCAAACAAATGAGCAATGTCTTGAATGACAACACACCACCTACAGAAATTCAAAAGAACATCACCATGACTCACAGATCTGATACTAACATATTCCACAGCAGGAAGGGAACTCTGTCACCCACAGTGCCAAGTCATTTATTTGCTAAAAACTAAGGTGTGAAAAAGTCCCATTCATACTTAGAAGATAAAGTTAGATCTTTAGCTAAAGAGTTTTTAGAAATCAGCTGGGAACCGACACAGTTTACCTTCTCAGCCTGGTTCCACACAGCAATATCACCCAGATACTTCTCTGGACGAGTGGAAAGGTGAAGCTGGAAGGAGAAGCCAAAGACATCGTAAACGCAGCGCAGGAAGTCCAGACAGCCCTTCATCTCCAACTCGATCTGTAGAAAAAAAGATGATTCAGAATTTGGGAAATAAGCTTTAAGTTTTAAAAAATGTATTTCACATGTTATAACACCTCAAAATTGTCAAGGAAAAAGCATTCTATTTTATTGTCCCAGGAAAATGTGGCCACCTGGTCCATTGTGCAGAAAATGTGAGCGTCATCCTGCTGGAAGCGCCGGACTCTGGTCAGCCCAGTCAATGTTCCTGACAGCTCGTTTCTGTGCAGGACGCCGAAATCTGCCAGCCTCAGAGGAAGTTCCCTCCATGAGCGAGGCCTGTGGCTGAACATCAGACTGAAGGACAGCCAGAGAGAAGGAAGTCAAATAAATGTGATGTGCTTAAAATACTGTGTATACAGTTAGATTTACATTAACACTTTTACAGAAACACTCTCTGAGAGCTCTAGATTTACCAGTGCCCTGGGCAGTTCATTGGCTTGAGAGCAAATATGTCGTCTTCCACAGGGAAGGAGAACATGTTTTCGCTGTAGTGTTGCCAGTGTCCAGATGTCTCCCACAGTTTGCTGTTATAGATGTTGGGGGAAGCTACTTCCTGAAAGCCTCTTCTCCAGTACTCATCCTAGAAAAACAACAAAACCACATAAACAACTAGACATGCCAGCTGGACTGCACAGGTACTGAATCATGACTTCTGGCACAAAATCCAGAGCTACTTCAATGGAAAGGGGAACCTGTGGGTTTTTATTTATCCATTTGTTGTCCTCAAGCAAAACATTTTAAAGTCCAGTTGAGCTGTTTAGCGGCCAACAGTATAAGACTGGTGTAAATGGAAAGGGTTCAACTGTGAATATGTGCAACTGTGAATATGAAACAGGAAGGTGCTGAAAAAGACTGTGCATGCTCAGTCAGCTTTTCCTGAACAAATATGATTTAGCAGAAGAAGAGAAGAGAAGATACCAATCCTGAATGTCATGTGCTGAATTACAACTGGCTGCATTTACTCCAACTCTGACTGCCATTATAGTCTATAGAAGCTACAGTATAAATGTGAGCATGTTACCCCACACAGTCAGTTCTCACTGTTCAATGTTTTAGTGACATGTCAGGGGAAGTGCATGTAGTTTTCTTTTTCTTTTTTTCTTTTTCTTTTTAAACATGCAGTGATAACAGTCTGAAGTGACGTGATAATGATCTTGCACCACGTCTGTGCAATGTATGTGAGGCCTTCTTGGCTTTGTCCGGTGTGTTGGTGTATGCTGTGAAAGTCTTCAAGATGTCAACACTTCTCTGCAAAATACGTCACAGAGACAAGTTCCTCTACAGTCACTGAACTTGGCAAAGGGGTTCAAATTACTCTGAAATTTAAAGTTTGCCCAACTTTGGACAAGAATACAGTCTGCTGATAACTGAGAACTTCTGCCTAAGCTAATTACAAAATGTGGAAATTTGGTGACCTCTCAAACACTTGTTCATCTTTAACCTAAAAACTAATAGACAGTTTTCAAATTATAGTTCCATGAGGCCAATAGGACACCTGACACATTACCTCTGTGAAGACTGGTGTGCTGTGACAAGATCATTAGGAGCACAATCTGAAAATCTTGACATTATGGGTCTGATACTTCTGACTTTATAATGTTCAGTGTGTCATGTATTTGGTATTTGACTGAAAAAACTCTCTGGAAAGCTCAGATCATGATTCTGACAACTTGCAACAGTCGGGGCTGCGCCAAGCTTTTCTCTGAGCACAATTTAAACTGACTGATCTGAACTGAACTACTCAGGTCACAGTTCCACTCACACTTTGAGCTCCTTGGTGATTGCATCTTTTCACTTGTCAGTGAGCTGGCAATCACTACAAGTGCACTGGAAATGTCAAGTAGGGCCTGAGCTGGATGGACATCGCTGAAATAGTTCTTTTTATATAGACGGTGGTGAAAAGTTCTGCTCGTGGGATTGTCTTAAAAATAAATTTGTGTTCAGTGACCTTGACAAAACTTGTCAATACAATTCATAAATGACAAAATTTGTAAATATCAAGCAAAGGATCTCTAAAGACAAAGCTCGCAATGTTGAAATCACAAAGTGTTGTAACAATTTGAACATAATGAACAAACTGCCTCACGAGCATACTGTGCATTGCAAGACTCTTCATATCTCTTTAGCTGTATTCTCATTTCAGCTATTACAATGAATGATAGATGAAGATGAATATTAATATATGGATTTTAGTTAAAGTGGAGATTTAGTGTTTTTTTAAAAAAGCCTTGAAAATAGGGAGTGGGGGTCATACTGTGACGGCATCTGAAGCTTACATTTGCAGCCACAACTGAATTCTCCATGTTAAAATAAATGAAATATACCGTAAACAAATTAAAAAATTGACAAGCATTTGGTCACCACTCCTACCCTGATGAACTCGGTCAGTGTGTTGTAGATGTAGGCTCCGCGTGGCATGAAGAAACAACTGCCAGGGCTGAGATCATGGAAGAAGAACAGCTCCTGATCCTGTGAAGAAGACAAAGAAGACATATTTAATGACTTCACATATTCTAATTATCGGCAGGTAGAAGACCCAGCAAGAGGCACCTCCGTGTGCAGCAGGGAGTCGTCCAATCATCACACAGGGTGCCATCTATCAGCAACTGACTATTGAAAAAAGCCCAACGGACTCAGAGTGGAGGGAAAAAAGTGGCAGGTCTGGTGAGCCCTGGTAGCTGGGAAGCAGGATGAACAGTTTCCTTGCAAGACTCTGTAAGTCTTATTTATTTTCCCCTTAAAAGAAACTACAATACGATATAACGGGGGGTCAGCAGGTTCAGCGATGAATGATTTCAGTAATGACCTTGGATTGGACATGAAGTGCAAAGAGACTCTGACTCACAGTGCAGCAGAAGGGGAACAGAAAAAGGAACCTTCAGGGAGGAACACAGTGTTTTTGCTTGACAGACTGAACGTAATAATGATTTAGCCTGAAATGAAGCCAAGTCTTACATACTAGTCTTGGTCCTGGTCTAACCAAACCAGGACCAGGCCAGTCTTGACAGACAGGTTTCCATGGTAACTTAGGTCTGACTTACTTAAACCTTTATTAAACAGAATTTCTTGAAAATGAGCCTGAATTACTGAAATAAGGCCAAATTTCCTTGGTAATTCTGCTTTATGTGTGACCACTGCTTTTATTTCCTCTATACAATCGTCAAAAGTAGCGAGGTACAACATGTTCAATCAATTTGATTAAACTGACACAACCGGATCCCTGCTGGTGAACCTGATGGGATTTTTTTTCCCCACTTCAGTGCTATTGTGTAATACAATTGGACTGTATCTAGGAGGTTTTCAAAATGTTTTGCTTCCATTAGTCACAAAATGAAAAGGGCCAGATTGGGATCATACAACAGAGCAACATCTTAAAAACCACATGCCACTGTTGTCACCTCCCTTCAGCTGGCTTCAACAGCAATATCTTGACTCTCATGTTTAATATGGAACTGTGTTGTAATCAGTGCTGATTGAGGTGCCGCCGCCTGTGCCTCCCAAGCTGGGAAACCAGCTGGGTCCCTCAGATGACTCACAGTTAGCTTGAGAGTGCAAACACAAAGAAACGCAGTGCCCTCAGCTGGTGCAAAGCAGCAACAGACAATTTAGTGCAAAACAACATGGTTTTCATGTTCAAATGTGCAGCGCCTAGGTGAATAGGTGAATCTGATGGATCTGGTACATCTCAGTTTATGGAGTTTATAAAGCTACTTCCTGAAAGCCTCTTCTCCGGTACTCATCCTAGAAAAACAACAAACCACATAAATAAACTCAATAAACGCAGTTGGACTGCACAGGTACTTTGAGGTGAGCTGAATCATGAGTTCTGGCACAAAACCAGAGCTACTTCAATGGAAAGAGGAACATGTGGGTTTTATGTATCCATTTGTTGTCCTCAAGCAAAACATTTAAAATCTAGTTGAGCTGTTTAGCAGCCATCAGTAGAAGACTGGTGTAAATGGAGTTCAAATTTTGAGTTTTTTGGAGGCTTTTTTCCAGATTTAAACAAGTCAGGCTCCAACACTTGACACACAAAATATATATATATATATATATATATATATATTTATATTTATATATATATATATTTTTTTTTTTTTTTTTTTTTTTTTTTTTTTTTTCCATGTTGTTGCATGTATGTTTACAGTTCATGTCTAGAGACTGTATTCTTGGTCCAGGTTCATTTCATGTTTTTACCACATCTATAAAACCTCAAACCTTGACTCTCATGAGGAAAAACTCCTGCGAAAACCTCAAAGAGATGTGTCATTACATTATACAAACACG
Organism: Trachinotus anak; assembly: GCF_046630095.1. Taxonomy (NCBI): domain Eukaryota; kingdom Metazoa; phylum Chordata; class Actinopteri; order Carangiformes; family Carangidae; genus Trachinotus; species Trachinotus anak. Next base: position 6,219,076 of record NW_027273862.1, on the reverse strand, counting down.
AGTCAAAATTCACTTTCTACTGGGTTTCAGTCTCCAGTTGTAGGCCTGAACCAGCTGGGTGGGCTTGGACATGACTGCCTATAGTGACTCACTTTGCCAATCTTGCGATGGTCTCTGTTCTTGGCCTCCTCCTGAAAACGTTCCCACTCCTTTAACATCTTTGAGTCTGGGAAGGAAATCCCATAGATCCTCTGTAGTGTTTCCATGTCTGAGCGACCCTCCCAGTAGGTAGAGGAGTTCTGATGACAGGTAGAAAACACTCAATATCAACATTTTATACTCAAGTAAGCACAAAAATACTTTTGTAGAACAAGATACCCTGTGTGCATTACTCCACATACCTTGTAGATCTTCATGGCTTTGATCTTGCCTGTATGTCTGACATGGGGACCTCTGCACAGGTCAATCAAGGGCCCACATCTACCCAGGATTCATAAATTACACATCAGTTAGCTTAAAATGCACCAAAACATACAAATGAAAATCAACATCTTCTTTTTTACTTATACCAAACTAACCTGTAGACTGTAGTAGTGGGGGTGGTGACTTTCTCATTCAGAATGCGGCACTTGAATTTGTTGTACTGAAAGGTACCTTGAATAAGTTAGAAGTTGTCCTGGGCAGAAGGAATATTCACCACACACACACACCACATTGTTTGCTTTAAAGATTTCACTGTGCCATGCATCTTAACAGTGGTAATGAGAGGTAATAAGACTAGGTCAGTCTGTACATGCATTGACAGTTTATGGCTGGAGAATATTGTTTTCACATCACTGAAAACAGTTCAACAAACAGTAGCAGGAAAGGACTGTAGCACTTGACAGAATCCAGAGTATTCCAGAGTTTATAACATTTTCTAAACGCGACAACAAATATACGGCTTTTAATTCTTCCAGACTAGCAGAGGATGGATCCTGAGAGCTGATATGAATGCTCTCTTTATCACCTTGAACATCTTTAGCAGTTTCTCCTTGCTGATCTCAAGCCTCTCAAAGGGCTGTTTTTCCTTCACCACAGCCTTACACAAAGTCTCCAGGTCCCCAAACTCAGTGCTGGACACGCCCCTGGAAACAGCAAACATGCTCCATTCAATACGAGTGCTCATGGCCAGTGCTACTCTGACAAGCATCACAACGTTTCTGTAATCATCTTATCATGTTCGACATGATGATCCTGTGTTAGAAAGTTTAAGTTCTCAGCTGTGAACCATCTTTTTTATCCCAACTAAGCAAAGTCATCAATAACTGATTCAACAAGCAGTAAACAATTAAGACTAGATTATATAAGATGAGCTTTTAGACTAGAATCCGTGTCTGACAATTACAAACTATTCTAGAAATATTTACATAGATAAGTAAATCTGACCAGAGGAGGGAAGACATTGACTTGCTTACTTCTGTCCATCCAGGAACATGTCATAGTAGAAGCCATTCTCTATCGGGGGTCCATAACATAAACAGCCTCCATAAAAACGCTCCATTGCCTCCCCCAGGATGTGAGCACTGGAGTGCCAGTAAACCTTGAAAATTCAAAGAAGTTTAGTCAAGTTGAACTATGTTTGTTGTTGGGACGCTAACCTTAAGACTGAGCGAGCGCAAAAATTGATTTACAGATGACACATATTGCAGCTCACTGAGGATGTTCTATGTACTCACAGCCTGAGCATCCTCATTGTCAAAGCGCAAGAGCTCAAGAGAGCAGTCCTGCTCGAGAGGTCTCTCCAGGTCCCAGAGCTCGCCATTCACCCGAGAAATCACAGCATTGTCAGCCAGGCCTTGGCTGAAAGATCAAGTGCAAGATAGTGGTCTCAGCAATTCTTTGTCCAAATTTAACAGAGAGATCTCTATCATTATCGTGAAGACTGAAAACAACGTAACACTGGGGTGAGGGGGAAACATAAGAGAGTCACATCTCCCTCTGAGGTGTGTATTTGTGCTGAATAATTTATAGTTTTACAGGCAATGTAAAATAATTAATTATATTCATCATATCGGCAACCATTAGCTGATGATACAATCATAGAGTGAACATCAGAAGATCACAGCCAGCTGTTTAAGCACCAACCTGATATCACAAGCAAGCTGGTATGGTGTGGTGACCCAAGCCTTGCCCGTCACCTTTTGTCCATCTGGCAGCTCCACAGTTATGGGTTTGCTGTTTGCAGCTTTCTTTGCCAGCAGGGCATCACTCTCCTTTTTCAGTTCCTCATAGAGGCTGAGGCGCTCTGCAATGAATCCAGGCCAGGGCTTCTGCTACAGTGAAAAATAAAAAAGCCAGGAAATGGACTGTGAAAGACTGGAACTACGGCTGGTAAAACATTTTTTTATTTTTTTGCAAAGAAATTAAATGTGATAAGTTAAGTCCCTGAAATTAGAATGGACCAGCAGGGTATCAGAATAGCTTCAAGGCCCTGTAACAATCACCTCTTTCCCGCCTGCATCTCCCTGTGCTTTATCCTGCTTCTTCTCCCTCTTGTTCTTGTCACCTGGTTTGGGATCAGGGGTTGCCACCTGTCAACAGACAGAGTCCCTAAACAAACAGTAAGCTCTTTTCACCACTGCCTTCTGAGCCACCTCATGAACCTGTTATTAATGTCAGTGGACATGCTCGGTGTTCAAACTGTGCACACACAGTGACACTGAGGGGAGCAGCTATTTCTGGAAATGTGGTGGTATAGTTTGTCATTTGGCTTCACTGGACATTGGCCCGCTACTCATAATGGTGCAGCACTACTTTTACCACATCATATCACAAAAGGAAGCCATTTAAATTTGTGAACATGCTCTCCCCCAGTCTTTCTTACTACCTTATTATCAGCTCGGTTGTTCGTCTGCTTCTCTTTGCTGGCGCTTTTCTCCGGAGCCTTGCCACACTTGGCCGCTTGCTGTTTCTCGCCCTGCGCCCCCTCCAGCTCCAGCTCCGCCTGCAGACCCCGCCGGAGGTGCAGAAGCCGGTACCTGAGCTTCTCATTCTCGGTCCGGAGATTGTCCAGCTCCGGGGACACGACTGTATCACCGGTGGCCTCCAGACCCCGGCTCAGCCCATCCCGAAGAGTGGAGATTTCCCTGGTGAGGACCCGAATTTGCTCCTCCTGAGCGGCCAGACGCGCAGCGAGGCACTCCGCCATCTTTCAACGACCATCGGAGCCACAGTGACAGCTAATTTCCGGTGAGGGTGTGTTAAAGCCTCAGTGACTGAGAACCTAATTCAATGCATGTATGAAAATTTAACGAAAATCACTTAATTCAATATACATGGCTGTGATAAGCCATTAGGATAATACACGTATTTATAATATTTTGGATGGACATAAACATGTACATATTGCGTATTTCATAATTGTCAGAAACAGACCAACGCAAATGACAAATCAAATGTCTGTGGAGAGGTGGCCTACTAACAATGATGATTTATTATCTTGTTAAAACTGTGAGGTCATAAAAGTCTGCGTTTGGAGCCTTTATTATTTATTCATCTGTTAGTTATGCTGTAAATTATTATTATTATTATTTATATTAGGCAGAGGTCGCACCAATTGCTCGTTATACTTATTATTATTTTACATATACATATATATACAGTCTGTTTTTATCCATGTATGATTGCAAGGGAGCGATTCCTCCCATGACCTGCAGTGACGGAGCACCGGCGCTGGGCGGCGGGCTCATATTTCCTGATGACGATCGCTGCAGCACAGCCCCGGTGTCTGTGTAAACATTCACTTTTCATTCATGTCCTGTGGACTTGTTTGCTCACAGGTAAGTGTCAACTAGTTACATATATATTTACTGAAAAACTTTGAAAAGAAGCGGAAGGGTCTCTTCTCTTTAATTGTTACGGCTGGCTAACATTAGCCCATATTTAACGCCGGAGTAGTAACGCTAGCTAGCTGTAACTTCGGTAGCTAGCCGTGATTCAGTTCATTAAACTGTGAGTTCATAGTTGGGTAGGTAGAACAAATGCATGTCAGATAAGGTTTAAGACCTTGAACGACCATGTCTGACACGTGGCATGTATACGGGTTTACACCAGGCGACTGTAAACACTGAACTAATGCAGTAAACTTTGATTTATTTGCGCGAACAACATCAGAATTAGTTTTGTATAAATTGTTAGATGGTGTGAAACCATGAGGTTTTTAGATGATTGATAAATACACTAGAGAAACAACTGGCTGTCATCTTTTATTGTTTTTAAGCTTTTAAAATGTAATCATAAAGATAGAAAGAACTACAAGGATACATGCTCCCTGTTACAAAGCATCTGCTCCTTATGCAAGACAAGGAAACAAGTGTCACCACCAGGTGCAAGGTTAGCATCACTATTCTGTAGCTGACTTCACCATAAAAGGGTATAACTCAGACCTTTTATTTGGTATCAATAGCATATTGGTCTCACATTGCAGCCCAGACCTGCTTGGGAAAATTGATGTTGCTGGTGTCAGTATGGCCTCAAGCTTTGCTCCTCCAAAATTGGCAGACTTCATCCTCACAGAGCGGCTGGGCAGTGGTACCTACGCTACAGTCTATAAAGCCTACAGAAAGGTGAGTTTGCGGAGTTATTGGAAACATCACATAAGTCCAAATAGAAACATTCATGTTTAACGTTAAAGGCTTGACTCAAATTCTCAACCCTGAGGTTCCCTGTACTTACTTGACTTAGCATGCCATACTTCATTAACTACAATATTTCATATTTTTATATTCGTCTAAGGCTCTGACAATCCACACTGTGTATATTTGCAGTCACTCGTATTATAAGTTTCTGACTGTGATGTTGCAGGGCGACAGTCGAGAGGTGGTGGCAGTGAAGGTGGTTGCGAAGAAGACTCTAAACAAGGCATCTACGGAAAACCTGCTTACAGAGATTGAAATCCTCAAGACTGTGCGTCACCCTCATATAGTCCAGCTCAAAGACTTTCAGGTAAGATCATTTATGTATTTGAGATTTGTTCTGGCTTATGCAAAGGACGTGTTATGAATTTAAAAAAATAATATTTATTATATATAATAAATATATAATATTTAATACTATTTACAATAGTGAGCATCTGTTCATACAAGCTCTGTCCTGATTTGTGGCCATGACTTTGAGGCCATGACATTAGAAGGCACAGCAGAAAAACAACACTCCCCTTTTAGAAATATTTATGAGTTTTGTTTTTAGTTTTATTAAAAAAGGGAATTAAATAAAATAATGGAAACAATCTTGGCTTCTTTCTTTTTAATCTGTCTCTGACTGTCTGAATTCTTCTCTTTCATTAGTGGGATGCTGAAAACATTTATCTGATTTTGGAGTGGTGTTCTGGTGGAGATCTCTCCCGCTTCATCCGCAGTCGTAGAATTTTACCTGAGAGGGTCGCCCAGCGCTTCCTGCAACAGATAGGTGAATAATTGCCAGACCTGTTTTGCAAATGAATCTTTTCTTTTTTTTTTACTTTGACATTGATAGGTAGGTAATTCAAGTTAAAGAAGATGATTTACAACTTAGAAAATGGTGGTGGAAGTGGTAGTTAGAAATGAAAGGAAAGTGTACCTCCAGGGCTTGTGGCCACTCTTTATGAAATCACAGCACTGGTTACATTGAAATTTCTATTACACTTAATATGCATAGCATGTGACTTTTTTCTTCTTTATGTAGGGAATTGTTACATCTTTTTCAGCAATACACACCTGTGAATGATTTGTAAAAAATAGTAGAAATAATATGAAATACAAAGTAGGCTGAGAGTAGGAGCTTGGCACGCTTTCTTTAATTTCTAGGCAGAAATATTAGTATGAAACCCATTACTTGGATTCACACACAAGAAATATGGAAATTAGCGTGATTTTTGATCATTTAATGCAAGTATGTGCTCGGTGAGAACTGTATGAGTTAACTGATGCAGGCTGAGTTTAGTATTACTGTGTTTCTCTCATTGTGTATTTGTATGTGTGTCTGTATAAACAGCCTGTGCCCTACAGTTTCTTCATGAACGAAACATCTCACACCTGGACTTGAAACCTCAGAATATTCTTCTCAGTGGCTCTGCCCTCAAACTAGCAGGTGATCTCACGCATACTCTCACACCAGTACAAGAGCACACACTGCTGTGATTGGAATAAAGTGAGGAATGTGCCAGACTCCAGAAAGATTTAATCATTGTCTTGGTATTTGTGCTGTTAACGCTTGCAGAACAAGAAAATCTACTTTTTAATTATTTTAACTGGCCATATTTATGCACATTGCATGAAAACATGCACATTTGTGGAGCAAAATATAAGAGTTTAATGCAGTTATAAGAAGACTGCAAATTACTGCAACTTTTACAGTGAACATGTTTACATTCTGATTTGCTCTCAGATTTTGGTTTTGCTCAATACATGTCACCATGGGATGAGCAGAGTGTCCTCAGAGGATCTCCTCTTTACATGGCTCCTGAGATGGTGTGCCGACGGCAGTATGACTCCAGGGTGGACCTCTGGTCAGTTGGAGTCATCCTCTATGGTGAGTACTTTGAGTTTACCTTTTCGTGTCTTGACTGGGTTGCAGAGTACTTCACCTGGTTTCCAAGCCATGTGTTCGTAGGTGGGGAAGGTGTTACTTTATTTCTCTGTTTTCTAAATATACAATGCAAGTAGCATTACAATTAGTAGGTTTTTCCATGAACAGTATCTGGCGTGACATAGCATTAACACCCATTAATAATCATTTCCAGTATGCTGCTCTTTTTCACCAATAAAAGGCTCATCAGTTTACTGGCCTTGCAAGCTTGAAAGAGCATGCTCAGTAGGTCACAAACACAATAGTGCCATGAATCATAAAATGCCATCATGGTTTACTTTCCTTTTAGTGTGGGAGTAGTTGTGCAATAATAGTGCAGAACACAGTAATTGCTCTATGTGGAATGACAAGGTAGAATATATAATAGGAGGAGTTACTGTCACTGTCAGTCACATAAGCCAAATGAATAGCATGTAATTTGCAAACTGTGCGCCAAGAATATCTCAATAATGACCAACATCATTCCTGTGGAGTCTTTCACCCGTATTAGTGCTACGGAGCTATTTTACTAGAGTCAGTCCCTTTTTGGTTTTTACATATAGGCCCAGTCCTGCCAATGGTTTCATACTATTCCATTGTTCTACAGGTTGCAGTAACACACCAAAATACAGTATGTAGCAATGTCCAAACAAAGACAGGGAAGAAGAGAACCTCTAGCAAGTTAACATTGATGTAAACAATTCTGAATTTAAAAATCTTTTTAAAAAATTGACTTTGTAAATGTTATATGAGAAAGAAAAACATTTGTTAGACCTCAAGGATACACAAAATGTGTTTTAGCAAATAAAAGTCAATGTAAAAGCTTATATTTGTTAATAAGAAAACTCCTCAGGGCACATCTTAAGGTAGCTAATTCTGAAATATACGCATTTTAAGCATGCAATTATAACTTTATTAACAGTAGGCATGTTAATTTTTATTGATAAATACTTTGTAATCACTGCTGATTATAAGCTGAAAATGTCCACTCAGCATTGATTGTGTGCATATAGAGGCACTGTTTGGGCGGGCACCATTCGCATCAAGGTCTTATGCTGAATTGGAGGAGAAGATCAGGAGTAACCAACCTATTGAGGTAAGTGTTGTGAGCGATGAATTAGTTACTTATTAGAGAATGTGCTGGACTGAGACATCAGCTGTTCTGCTGAAAAACATGATTAAATCACTGTTTGCACTGCTGCCCTAAAATCATGCTACATTGTGCTACATAGTTTGGTGTGTGCACATGTGGCAAATGACTAATATGGTGTCAAATAAAAGTGGTGTAAACATGTGAAAGACCATAATGAGTAATGTTCTGGGAAAATCACTGGACATCAAAATGCCACCGTAACTGAAGTCAAAACATGAACTCCAGTAAATATTTCCTTCAGTTACAGTAACACTCTACTACTGTAGCATGTTCATGTTGAACAGTCTTACTTAAGTCAACATAGACTCAGTTTCTCTAACTATACACACATCACCAGCTCTTAAACTGAATAAAAACCAAAATATGAGAATTAAAAACATTAAATTTCTTATTAAATGTGCTTCATGTCCTTACTTTATGTGAGATGCTGTTATTCCCTGTCAATGTAAATGCTGATATGTCCAACCAACAGTGTAATCAAAACAAATTTCCTCAAACTATTGGACCTTTTCTCACTTTATTTGTGAAGGTTCACTGTAACACCACTAGATGTCATACTGTCACAGTACACCCTAGTCTCACTGAAAGAGGAATGGCAGTGTAGACACTCAGCTGAAATGAGGATTTAATAGATCCAACATGTAAATTAACAGATCCAACATGTAAACAGCCTGGGATACTAAACACTGAAAAAAATTTGTTAACATATTGGCAAACACAGGTTTAAGACAGGTCTGTGTAATCTATCTTCATTTAAGACTTGTTGAGAAACACAGAATGTAAATGTTTATAAGTCGGATGCTTTAATGGCATATGTACAGATGTCATTTATATGGTATAAAATTCTAATTTGATGTTTGAATACACCAAACAATAGTTTCTTATCTCTTGATTTTCAGATGTTAAAACAAACCACTAACTACTAGCTGCCAATTAAAAGCTGTGTTTGAGTCTCTGTCTGCTGCATACACAAATAATTACCATGTGCTAATAAAGGATAACTGTACTTTTAATGATGGAGGGCTTGCAAAACTTGAATCTTTGTGCCAAACATTAGACTGGGACTTTGGATTGCACTAGCATGTGGTCCATTACCCAGGGATTCACATAGAGAGTTTTAAGGTCATCTTTTGACAGAAGGTAGTGATGTGAGACTAGAAGGTCTTTGGGAACAATCTGCTGTCCTTTTCCTTTGGCTTGTCCTGTGGATTGAGTGCAACATAATAAGGTCGTATTTTGTGCATGAGCTCCCTCCCGGGGCCAGGGTATCCAAAGACTGCAGGGACCTTCTGTTGCGGCTGCTTGAGAGAAATCCAGATGCCCGGATCACCTTTGCAGAGTTCTTCCTCCACCCTTTTGTGGATTTGGAGCACATGCCAAGTGCAGAGAGCCTAGTGAAAGCGGTAAGAGAATAAGAGGAAAGTGAAGTATGTGCTGGCATGTGTGTATACTCTAGATGACCGTGAATGATGAGTGCGTGATTGACTGAACACATGCACACGTGTTAGGAGGTTTGCGTTTATGCCTACCCCACGTGCCTTCACGTATGACTCTGCATGCATGCATTAGCAATGGAGAATTGTAGCTGTTTGCATTCAGTGATGCCAGTTCCTATTTTCTCTTTCAGAAAGAGCTTGTCCTGCAGGCCATTCAGAAGGACCAGGAGGGGGAGAGGTCTGTTGCTCTCTCTCTGTACTGCAGTGCCCTGGAGCACTTTGTCCCCGCTATTCACTGTAAGAGCAACAACCACTCTCATATCCTGTCTGTGGCTTAAGCCCTTCAACAATGCACTGCCCTTGTTCCACCACAACAAACTGTCAAAGCAAACTCACCAAATCTAAAACCAAAACATCTCTTCTTTCTGCTCTCTCCAGATGAGACAGACCGACAACGTAAAGATGCTCTCAGGCAGAAGGTAGGGCTGAAAACACTCCACTCATTCACATTTGGATTGCTTTCTATTTTTTGACACTCCAGTGGCTTTCACTTGGAATGAATTCTCCTCTATGAATACCATATGGTGTGGATGGAGAGCATATGGCACGGTTGACGTGATTAAGTTGAGTCAATGTAAGAGGACTTCCCGCAGGTCAGCCAATATGTGTCCAGAGCTGAGGAGCTGAAAGCCCTGGTTGCCTCAGACAACAGACTGAGCTTTGAGGAGGCCCGGACCTCCAGGGATGTCCTCCGAGGTAACGCACACAGCTCAGTGTAGAGGCAGGGCTGCTATGTGTAGACGTTGGCATTGTCTGGTCAGGTGTTATATGAGAGGACAGCTTGAGAAATTAAATCTAATAATGAGGTTTAAGTAAATTTTCCCCCTGTAAAATTATATTGTTGTGTGTACAAACCTCTTTGAAAATGTCTACTTTTCTACTTCTTCAATAAATCCTGTGAGGAAAATGTAATTTTCTTTTCCCCTGTTTCAGAGGTCAGGGTCAGCTACAGAGCGGCCGTCTTTTAGTCTCTTGGGTATATGGTGTTTTGCTAAAGTACGCTTGTGCTCAATTACCCCATTGGCCTAAAGTAAATATTAAGAAATCTTTAAGAATCAAAGTACCTCAAACCCACAGTGCTGGAGTCTAAAGATACTGCAGTGGACATGCGATTTCAAAGTGTTGCATATTTTTAATTTAAATGCATTGATGGTACATTTTATACTGATAAACAGTGGGACTCAAAGTGTTCTTTTCTGTTTTCCTGCTATTTCAGAAATGTCTCGAGACCAACCACGACTGCAGGCTGCTTTGGAGATGGCCTCTACTGCCATTGCTAAGGTTAGCTTAAGGTTGCTGCTGGATGATGCCACTGTTATAAAGATATACCAAATAGCAGAGTGAAACTGATGTAATTTAAAGAAGAAAAAAAATTGAGAGTGTACAAACCAATCCCACTTTCACTCATTGCTTTCCAAACCACATCTTTTAACATGACTGGTGAACCAAATACATCTATGTTGTGGTTTTGCTTGTCTGACATTGTGTTAATTGTGCAAACTTTTATATGTATGCCTCTGCTGTTTATAGATTTTAGGAGTGAACATTTTGCATTGACTGGCAGTATCAGTATTGAGTTAGGTGAATTGTTATTAAGTATCACCGTGGTCTGATTTATAGCATTGTGTTGCCTCATTTTCATTCCCTTACAGGAAGAGAGCGGACTGGATGATCATGTGGCCCTTGATGTGTACCAGCAGTGCTTAGGAGAACTACTGTTGGTGCTAGCAGGTAGATAAACTCTCTTTCATTCCCTACAAGATGGCTTTACGCATTTATCTTGTCCATCGCTGCTTTTGGCTCCACTGTAGTCCAAGATTTAAGTGCCTTGCTCAAGGACGTCTTGGCAGGAGTTGGTGACTGAGTAAGAAATTTAAACCATAATGTAGTCCCACATCTGATACTTGTGCACTTCTGTTATTAGAGAAATGAAATAAGAGAAAGCATAAGAAAAGTTATTTTGAAAGACAGGCATAATGGCACACACAGCGAGTACAAAGAGCAGCACAGTGAGCAGACAGGTCATAAATTAATTTAGAGTTCAGTGTACAGCCAGAAACTGACACAGGTTAAGAAATGATTCAACAAAGAAAATGATGCTCAAGGGAAAGGCTTAAAAAGAGAAACAAGAGAAGATTACATTCTGAGAGACTTAACTGGAAACAGAATGAGAGGCAATCAGAGAGAGACTCTGAACCAGACAGCGAGACTGAAGAGAGAGATGGATGTAAAAAAAAGACTCAAAGTCTCATACATGGAAAATAACTTGGAGAAAGTTATGTAGAAAGAGTGAAAGGCAAACTGACAGAGTGAAGCAATAGGTTTGAAGAGAGACGGGGACACTTAAACAAAACAGACAAACAGACAGAGGAACTACAGAAGAGACGCTCTGTGGCCTGGCGTCCATTAGGCCGGGCTCATGAGCTCATCTGGGTTGATCGGCCTAATGGAAGAGGTGGAATAGAGTCATCCACATGTGGCTTTGAGCTGGGATGAGACCCGGTGCCAGCGCCCTGTGTGTGGTATAAGAGTCCTGCCATCTGCTTCCCATTCCATCAGGTTTTGTGTTATTACACACTGGAAACAAATAAAAACTATTATCCTACTAATGGACAAAAGCTCTAATCAACCAGCCCAGTGCAGTCCCATCTTAAGGTTCACCCAGTAGATGTTGATACTTAGGCTAGAGTTATTAATCTTCTACCAGTTGGTTTATTTTTTGTTCATAACAGAATTGCAGATTTTGCTCTTGATTCTTGATTAAGTAATTATTCATTTTGGCTGAATCTAAAAACCTCTCTTGTGTATTTTGGAAGCGCCTTATGGTGAATGGCTGACCACACATTAATGCAAAAGAGAGATACAGTAACTGAATCTTTAGACTGCAGTACGCAGAATGTGTGTAATGTGATGGCAATGGACTACCCTAATTAGGAGGGATAAATCACTGGAGCCCTGCCGTCAGGCTGATAGATGTGTTTGTGTGCACTTATTATGTAGTGCGTGGCTTAGAAATACTGTCCAAAGAATAAACCAGAACAATTAAATTGCTATGTTAGTGTTTTTACGATGTGTTAAAGAGAACCTCCATCTTGTCAGTGGATGAGTAATGTATGATATATTATAACCTCATACCAGCCTCTCTCTTTGGTATCAGGGAGTCTCGCTGTGTGGCACATCAGATACCACCAGGGGGATTGTGGGGAGAAAACATTGGTTCTTTGTCTGGCTAGGAGGTCTTTGTTGTGCAGCTTCCCAAAATGCCTTTGCCAGAGAGCCCCTCCCTCTTTCGCTCTCTCTCTTTCCCCCTTCTGTCAGTCTCCCCTCCAGGATGACTGACTGTGAAAACACTGGCTTACATTAGAGCCATTTCCACCCTTGAGTCCTCAAGTCTGCACGCTAGCAAAATCCAATCTAGTAGTTGACCTCTTGTTGAACAAACAAGGTGATTAGGTACTGGACTCGCTTCTCCCTTCCCCTCCTCATTCCTCTTTGTCTTATTTTTTCTTTCTTTCTCTGTGAGCCAGCTGAGCCCCAGGGCCGCAGGAGAGAGCTGCTTCACAGTGAGGTGAGTGGGCCAGGAAGGGCTCATGGTTGAGTGCTCACGGTAGGAACAACTTATCTGTCACCTCCAACGATCTCTCGGCTGATCAACCAGGTCTGAGGGCACACTAGTCGCACCATCACCTGACCCATGAGCCTTCCTTTTATGGTCACGTGCTTGTTTTATATGGTAAAGGCTAAATATTGTAATCTATCATCTATAGTACTGTTTCATAGACATAGATCACTGTCCACTTTATAATTGGATTGTTAAAGTGGCTCTAAGCGATGGATCACATGACCACTTCTATGTGAAAGGAGTTGCATGTAGTGGCAAACACAGGATTATCACCCATGTTGGCTCCTTCAGCTCCACGAAGCTTTATAAGTTCATTTGGCAGATTTATTTTTTGCAACTTTGCTGTTTTTACTGCTCTAAACAGAAGAGAGACAAATTTTGCAACTAGCTAGTGAACATGATTGTCTGACATGAATGTCTAAATAAGAAACTGCTTGCTAACTGTCTGCAGGTTTGCCTTGTTAGCATAAAAAGGTGATAATACTGTAGTGTATGTGAGTGTTGTGTTTATTGCAAATCAGTCATTGCAGGTTTAAACTCCCTAAACTAGAAACTAAACTCTGATAATCACGGTTAGTAACTATCATTTTGGTTGTGTTAAAGTTGATATTGAAGACATACACACTTGATAATGTGATAAGTGTCCCAATCAATGAATTTAATAAATAAAAGTAAGAATCTTTAAAGACACTAACAAAGTCCCTCCTTTTACCTTCTTTCAGTTTGTTGCACTAATAAGACCTTTTCCTGTAAACTACATCCTTGCTTTTTATAACTAACCTAAACATACTTGAATACACCCTAAATTTTGAGGGTCCAGTAAATCTCCTGGCTGTAACTTTCAGGAATAAAATCCCGAATACTTGGAGGAGACAAATGCAAAAGGCTTGTGCATGCCTGTTGTTAAAGCCTCAAGCCCTTTTGTTTTTCGTGCAGTTTGTTTAGCCAGCAACTGAGTCTACAACAGACAACAGTATTTCACCAACAAACCCCAAAAGGGGATGGGGGTTGGAGTGGGCCTCATAGACCTCCCTATTTGAAGTTTTATGGGTGCTTGTCTTAAGTAAATTCAGATGCGGCTGTAATAATCTAACACAGCATTAGAGAGGCGGGGGTGGGAGATTAGATCGAAAGCATGTGTGTATGTGAGAACCCAAAAAAGCCAACACATGCTGCCATGACTGGCCTCCATGTGCGTTCATATCTAGTGTAAAGCAAACTCTCAAAGCTGTAATTCAGTATCCTGGCTTCTCGTATGTGAGCCACAGCTTTGATCTAACCAATGTATGTTGATATAGTGTCATTATGGTTGAACATGCTGTTGTCCTGTGTTGCAGTATACGTACCGTATACGTGTATGTACTCTGCAAGTTATCAATATCTCCCTTGCTCACCCATGTAGATTTCTTCCACATTCATCGTATTTGGTGATTAAAGGATTTGTGATTAAAGCGCTGTGGCTACATAAGGTCAGAGTTGGATCCTAAAAACCTGTGGTCAGAATGATTATTTACCACAACAGATTGGTGTTTTAAAGGGACATTATGACCCTCAGATGTTACTGCAGTAATACCCGAGAGGGCTTGCTTTATACTGCGACATAGTGGTGATAATACGACAAGGTATGAGAGGCAGCCAAGAACCTTCATCATCACCAGAGGACTGGTTACCACAGTAAAGAGCAGCCTCAAGCATATGATGACAGTAGTTACTACTTGCACATGTGTGCCATATGAAATGTTTCAAAAAATAAGAGACAGAGCAAGAAGCGGATCAGCAGAGTTCAGATCAGTTTAATCTGATATGGGCGTGGAGTTTATGTCCACATGCATCTCAAAGTTATTGTGTTTCCAGCTGCACAGAGACAAATTACAATAAAAAGCTCAGAAAACATATCTGGTAATTAAAGTTTTTTTTAAAAAGGGAAAATTTGTACAGATTGATTTTCTGATTTTACACCAGAGGCCTTAAAAATGATCAACATGTGTATGTAAAACAATCATCCACAACATTAAAACCAGTTTCCTGTTTATTGTTGTAGCTGATCTGTGTGTACTGTATTCATAGAAACAGTAAAGTAAGTATAAAAACTTACTAAATTCCACTCAATTTAAATTATTATTCATGCTAAAGCTGTGAATAATTTTGACATTTTTTTATTCTTCAATTAACTTCAGTAAATATTTGATCTGCCAATCTTTGTCTTACACACAATACTGTGCAAAGGTTTTTGGCACTGAAGATGTTTAGATTCTAACCATTGCACAGTGCCATCAAGGAAGCATCTGATTGGTCCTAAATTAATTATGCAGCATGACAGCAACCACAAACACACAGCCAGAGTTGTAAAGAACAATCTTCACAAACAAGAAGAAGTCAAAGCAGTTCTGACAGTCTGGCCCCTACAGAGCCCTGATCTCAACGTCATCGAGTCAATTGCAATCCATCTAACAAAGATATTTTATTAACCAAAACCAATTTAAATAACAAAAAATGTCAGCCTTGTTGTGGCACTACAGAAAAAATCAGAGGATCGCCAAATAATAATATATTTCCTGTAATATGTGACATTTTTCATAATATATTTTTCAAATTTGCAGTTTTGCACAGTCTGCCCTGCAGCTGAGTCTGACCCTACTTTCATTGCTTTGCTAACTGTATATTGTACTTTGCCTGTGGCAATTAAAACTTTAAACTGCTGTTTAGTGGCAGCATCACTTATACCTGAAACATAAAATGCAGATTGGGGTGGACTGTATTGACATGTTACATTTTGGATATCGCCATAGCCTATAAAGTTCATCATCAAGACCCATGAGAGTCTATACGTAACTATACATTACTAAAGACTCTACATAATGTCATGGAAATCAGTTTGGTACTTGTTGAGATATTTCTGGGCTAAAGAAACACAATGGTGGAAAACATATTTCTAATGAAAGTATGAGCAAACACTTGCATTGAAAGTGTAAATTAAAGTTGTCTAAGTGTAATTAGATTTATTGGAGTTTTGTGTCTCACCAGATTAAAAGCCTCATGACCAGAGCTGAATACCTCAAAAGGCATATCATGGTAAGCATGTGTTCCTGCCCAGTATTTAACTGAAGGATTACATATACATCTTCAGACTGTGCCAGTTCATTTGTGTCTGAGACCTCAGAATGTATCTGAGAAAAACGATTGAGAGAGAAATTGAGGCTTCTCTTCTCTTTCATTTTGTTGTTTGCTGTTAGTTTTAGGCAATTACTTGCATGTGTTTATTTTTCAGATGCAAGAGACTCAGAGGGATGTGTCTCTGGATCGAGAACCTCTTGCAGACTCTGTCAGAAGCTGTGAGTTTCCCTGCTGCGTTGTGTAAACTATTCCTCTGGCCTTGAGAGTGTGTTTTTGAGAACCTTGCACTGATAAGGGATTATATGGAGGTTGGGTACGGGAAGGTGGTGTGGGTTAAATGAGGAATGGCCGACTAAAGTTGTAATGAAATGTCCTTTCGGTGATGATTTTTCCACTTGTAAAATATGAGCCATTCTCTCGCTGTGCTGGCCACCCCACAGCACTGTCTGGCTCTTTGATTTCATTTGTGTGCAGCCCTGGGCTGCTCTGTCCTCTGCCCTCTTGTAAAGCCTACCTTGTGAAAGTGAGACTAGCAAAAAGTAACCTCCTAACACACAAACACCAGAAATAACAACACTTCATTCTTTTCACATAATCACATGTAAATGTACCTTTTATATACTCAAAGAGTCAACGTATGTTCAGCACATATCAAACCTGAACAGTGAAATATTTATACAAAAAGGAGTGCATCATTAATGTCAAGTTAAGTTCTAATAAACTTAATCTTCCCTGTCCGTACACTATAAACAAATTACTAAACTATTTTAAAAGCAATGTATTATTAATATAAGTTACATTTTAATGTACTTAAACTTCCCTAGCTGTCACCTGTATATCCATACCCTAATTCCCAGAATTTTCTGGGCTCAGCTTTTAGATGGATACCTAAAGCCCAGACAATATTCTGTTCTCAGCAAGACATTCCTGGGGAATTATGAATAAAAAAAAAAAAATGGGGATGGCGGGGGAAGGGCACCAATGACTCCAGAGGCTGCTCAAGTTTCATGAAGAACGTGGCTTCTTATTCTGCTGCTGTTATTTTAATAAAACCATGGCACAGTCAGCCGTACTAGCTGGCACTGATCCAACAGCAGCTGTACTACAGAGGGTCGCAGCAACGCCCAGGTCTGTCTGGAGACCTTAGACTACATCAAAACAAGCAGCAAAGTTACATTGAGAGTCATCACACTATAACCCTCAGACAAACACCTCAGACGTTAAGCTGTAGACAGGGTTTCATTGGCCCAGTTAAAATGTCCCCGAAGCACTAAACCCTCCCTGACTTAAATCGACATCATATGGTACATGCCGGCGCTTTGTATGGCCGCGGCTGCACTGGCCCTGACTAGCAAAGTTAAATTAGTCTATCACCTGCATGATAAGATTAAAGGCCTGAAAGGGCTCTTGACAGAGGGACTTCCATGGCTCGTGAGGTGCCACGCTTTTACTTTACATATATACATATATACACATAAAGATTGATGAAATTAATTCTGTATCATAAATGCTGTAATATGTTCCCAGTAATCTGTTCAAATGTTCAGTTTTTTGGCAACCAATGGAAAATGAAAGTCTGTTTCTCTTTAAGGGACAGAATTTAGAATTACATAGTATATATCTCCTTGAGAAATGGAAAGGACTATGTTAAGTTGCATTATGGCATTTATTGACAATGAATGTAAGAAAAGCACAGCTACACCACACGTT
Source organism: Trachinotus anak (assembly GCF_046630095.1). NCBI lineage: Eukaryota > Metazoa > Chordata > Actinopteri > Carangiformes > Carangidae > Trachinotus > Trachinotus anak. The sequence continues at coordinate 6,201,456 of NW_027273862.1, read as the reverse complement.
ACATACACTGCTTAACAGGATGCCAATACATTACATGTTATTATGAAAAATGGGTCACATTAATACAGGCTTTTCATTGAAAATGTGCTTTATAAATGTTAATTTTATTTCCATGATGTTTTAATACTTTTTTCAGATGGTACAATAGGAAATATAGGAAATCACTGACTGAATTAGCAATCAACAGAACCGTTTCAGAGAGAGTAGAATAAACTGTGAAACAATTTTTATTACATAACATACACAATAAAGCTAGAATTTATGATAGATAGCTGCTGTTTAACTGATCCCATTGAGTCACATTTGCTTTATTATTTAAAGTGTAGTACAGAATTTAAAATTGGAAACGTGTTATAATCTTGAAAAAGTGAAACCTGACACACATCAATGAATTCTGTCTCCTCAGCCTGCTGCTTGCAGTAAGCTCGACGTCGACCATGGGAACCAGCTGGGACACTTCTGCCTGTCAGTGGTGTGGTTGGACACAGAGCTTTCACCTGACCACGGTTCTTTTGAAGCCAAATCAAACCTGCATCACACCTCACCCCAGCCAACTCAGTGTTCTGTCTGGGTGGGATATTACACCTGCCAGCCAAAGGTGGTCAATGTTTTGGTTGTTAAATGTTTTTCTACCAGATGATTTGGCAGGTAGAAAACCTGTGTTTATTCTATTAGAGGAAAAAAATGGTAAAATACTGAAAATCGCTCTTGCACACTCGCAAATGTGAAAGTTAGTTCCCTGCTCTTTACACTGTGTTGGTGCACTGCTTTGTCTCAAATCCCTCTTCCTGACACACCATTGATATGTAAATGCAGGACAGCTTGTATGACAATACCGCACTGTCATGGTAAACGAGTTAAACTCGGACTGTTGCATTTTATTTCAGGGCAGGACATTTGGTTTGTGTTTGCAACACACCTAGAAAATGTGACAACCTGAGAATACAGTCAAATATGAACTGTGATGATAAGTTATCGCAACAATTTTGAACTGAAGTATTGAGCATGTTATATCGAGGCCTCTGCAAACATGCACATACTCCCTCACCCCCATCATCCCCACTGCCTTTAGTGTGGCTCAACCACAGGCTCACCATGCTCTCTCCGCTGATGGAGCCCTCTCCACCACTATGAGGGAAAAACTGGAGAGGTGCGGCCTCTGCCTTATTTACACTAGACTTGCATTTTCTTAGGTTTGGCAATGGACGGGTATTTGAGGGATACAGTGAGTTGTGGCGCTCAAGCAAAGCCTCATAACTAGCCCTCTGTGAATGGGTAAAAAGCTTAGCAGTCGTAATCCACACTGTTGTAGGTCGTCACTGACTGTTTTGATTTCAGACAGGTAAAGTTCTTGACTACTACAGCTTTATTTTGTGATTAAAATATTTCAGGCAGCTGGAGAAAATACATGAAACAGGAGTCAAATGAAGAAAGTGTAAATATGTCTCCTGGAAAGACTTCCACTCTGCTGTGTTGTTTTATTTTTATTTGAATGTTTATACAGCTGTTATTTTATACTGTATTTATTAAATGAGAAATCCAGTGGAAAATAAAATGGTAATCTCTGAAGTCTCTGTCGTCTGAAACTTCTTAAGAAGTTTTGTCAACAGCACAAGGCAATCGCTCATCTTTCAGAACCCAAGGAGAGATTTATGTGCCGTCCTGGGAGCAGCGTTGCTGTTCCCTCGCCATCGTCATCATCTGGAAGGCCGCTCCGCAGAAACAGCTGGCTCGGGTCCACAATGGGAGGATAGAGGAAGGCAGGCAGGGGAAAGTAAGGACATTTTATAATTATATGATTCATATGGTCTGGGAAACTGGAAACTGAATTTGAAAATGTCCAGATCTCTGAAGCTATGGGAAATACACAAAGAATTCATAACTATAGTATATTACCTTTTTTTCCCTTCATGGCCTATAGCTGTTCTACCATGCATGGTAGATCCAGCTCTTTTTACAGCACAGCGGCAGCCGCACTTCTTTCTACTGATTGCTCATAATGAGCCAATACTGTTGCGCGTAAGAAGAGAGGCCTGAAGTGGTAATTTAGCTTGTCAAAAACTGAGACCCAAAAAAAGAAGCAGATTAGAACGGAAAAGGATAATATATAATCAACTGATTGGATTTAAAGGCTCTCTGATTTTACACGCAAAATTGAATAGTGATAGTTAGTTCTACTCAATGAGGAGCTTTGTCAATTCTAAGGAAATAACCCTGATGATGTCATGCCGATGTCATCGGGGTTATCGGGGCTAGGGGACAACAGATTTATAACCAAAGCCTGTGTTAAAAAAGAGAGAATATGGAGTTTGAAAGATGTGGGCGTCTGAATAAAGACACTGTCCAGTTGCATTATGGTGAATGTATGATCCTGTGTGTGTGGAACTTGACACATATCAGGGACTAAAAACCAGCTTTCTCTGCCTCTGCCTCATTCTTCCTTAAATCAGTTTGTTCTACACTTTATGGAGGTGTAGTAATAACTCTACACAACACCTTTAAAACACTGACTCAATAGATGATCAAATCTTGTAAAAAATAATCTGTGACTTTGGGGGAAAACATCAAGTTTTCCTAATAGCAGTGAAGTACAGAGTGCAGCTGTAGTTGCCTTAGGTTTAACAAGTGGTTTTTAAATCTGACCAGGACTAGGAGTAGTGTTTGTTTTCTGCCCTACCATCTGGTTAATCACATTCACCTGGCATGTCAGGTGTAAATCACTCCCAGACTTTATGGTTAGAACAGAGAGCAGCATGGCCCCGAGTCCTGGACCAACAGGATGGAGAACCACTGGGAGCTGTATGTGTGGCTGTGCATGAGCATGTTGCTGCCAGGAAAACTTTGGATGCAATTTTGACCCTGATGCTTGCTTTGTTGCTTGTTTCTGGGAATACTGCCAATTTATATTACCCCCTCCAAAAGTGCATAGAATATCATTACAGTAATGCAACCCAGAAAGGGGGGTTGTGAGATGGAAAACTTAACCCACTACCTCATCCTTCTAAGACAACCCCGGGTCTCCTTTTCCCAACCACAACCTACAGCATTGTGGCTTTAATCAGCCTCCATCTTGCTTCAGATCTAGCAACACTTTCTGTTAGCCTTTCCCCTCCCAGGCTCTCTCCATCTTTCTCTGTTGATGCTGTTAATGGGACAGCGGTCGACTTGAATTGGCATCAACGTCAACCATAAAGGGGGGGCTCTGTGCTCTAGACCTGAAGGAACTGTGTGCCCTTGACTGCTGCAACCCCTGCCCTGAAAACAGAGAGCAGGTCAGCCATTCACTGTGGCTCGATTCGCTATCATGAATGGGACATTGTACCTATGAGAGACAAGAGCCTCCTAAATCCTCGGGTCACTCCCACTTTGGAGCGGTGAAGAGAGAGTGGGGGTCGGGGGGGTTGTTTCAGAGAAATGTTGAATAAAGATAATTTAGAAAATGGGCTCCAGCACAGTGGTGCCTCTGTATCCCCCTGTTCCCTCCACACACACTCAACTCCCCAAGGCTGCTCTGCTCATGTTTGTTTTGATTTTGCTCCCAGAATCAGGATGAGGAGGTGGTGGTGGGGAGCATGGTGGAGGGTTTGGGGATTGAAGGGGGCAGAGTGGTTGTATTGGAGGACTTTAAGATGCATGGCAATGGTTACGACAGATTGGAGCAAAGACAATCTAACTAAACTACAGGGAGTCAAGCTAAACTGTGGCAGTAAGCCACTTTGTTTCTCTACCACCAGGTTTCTATGACACAATAGACAGTTGGGGACGCCTGAGGATTCCTGTGGTTAGAGAAAAATCAGGAGAAGCGGTGCAGACGTTCTCTAGAGACCTGGAGATGGTGCCACCTGTTAAGTCAAGAATCAGACTTCTGACTACTCATCCGATGCAAGTGTGCTTTGTTGTGTTTTGGGCACACAGACGAGTGTGCCCAAGAGTCGAAGAGTAGTGGCAACATGTTTCTCTCTGTTAACTTTCTACTCTTGCCACTGCACTTTTGTACCATTTGTAACATTTGTAAAAACAGGTGTGGACCTCACATCTAGCAACAATGCTAAATGACTCTTTCACAATTTGTTAATGACTTGTAAACACCAAAGTAAGTGTGGAGCAAGCACCAAATCCATTTTGGTCATCAGCAAAGTCTGTGAACACACTGAAGGCAGTTAACTCCTCCTGATATTGACATGTTTCCATGGCTGCCTACCTGCCCTCCTACTCTAAAAACTGTGCTGGTGGTTTAATTACAAGTTGAGCCTAAAATGAAAGAAGTATCCTGATTGGCTGTTGTTGCTCCAATCACAATGTATGGTGCAACGACTAGACACTTGAAATTCCTCACCAGGTTTCAGTTACACTGACCTAATCCCTTAAATATTACAGGGTGAAGCACAGCCACATGCAGCGCTCACTGTGGAGTCACTTGAGAATGACATTTTCAAACAATAACCTCTTATATAACTTTTTATTGTTATTACTTCAGTTACTATAGCAGCCTGAAAGATGGCATCATCTAAATGTTTTATGATGTAAACTGTAAACATTCAGAGGAAAGCCAGTAAATTTAGAAAACTTCTCTTGTGGACAAATAATCTTGTTTTAAATTAGCAACTATTTGGCAGAGTGTAGTACCTACTCCCCAAGCACCACTGAAGCATATACCTCTGTCAGCAAATCATTAAACACATTCATAGGGTCACAAACGTTCACCTGAACCAAAGTCTTTCAACTCATGTACAGTTAACGTCAGTCATCAGTCTTCAGAAGCTTTTTCAAGACACATTCTTGATCACTTTTCTTACTCAGTTTCTGTGGTCAAATGACACCATTACACAACTTTAGCTCAGACACATTTTATTATAAAACTCACCCTCCCACACCGAAAACACTGCACTGAGGTGTTCACTGCCATGTTCCCACAAGATGAGATGAAATATTGGAAAATCTAAATCACGTCAGGCTTTGTGGACAAAATCTGAGCTACATGTGTGTGTTTATTTTGTATTAAATGCATTTGCTGTGGTCACACACTGGCGTATTTTACTGCATATCACTGTAACATATTGTAAAATATATACACATTCTTCTTATTCTAGCTTCATAATTTAACATTTATCAACATTGTTCAAGACTTCATACCACAACAAAAAGATTAGTTTTGACACTATTTCAAGTGACACAAATGGGCAGCTTCATTACAAGTGATCAATACTAACAAAAACACTTTTCTTAACTTTCCCTTTTTTGCTAAACAGCTCAACATGGACCAGTAGAAGACAGAAGTGAGAATGAAAGGCCGCTGGTCTGAGTCTCTGGACAACAAACAGGTAACATTAGCTCTGTTTGCTGCTCAGTAGCCGTACAGAGCATCTCCATATGTAAATGTCTCCAACAACAGAAATACTCACGTCTCAAAACACACAAAATAAAAGCCTTCAGAGTATTTATTCTGAGGAGAAGCACCACACGAGGAATTTGTGAACTGGACTAAATCTCATTATAATTAGTTCAACCTTTATCTGTATTTGTGCAAGTTCATTTAAAAAGCACTTAGTGACGACCCAGCATGTTAAAACATGGCCTAACACACCTCTGGCTTAGTTAGCAACACTCTCAAACTCTGAACAAACACTGTGTGAAATAATAATGGACATACACTCAACCCACGTTTCAACCATTCACACCAGACTACGTCTCATGAGTGAACATTTTGTTGTAGCTGTTGTGACACTGTCCCGTTCACTTAATAATAATCCTTAATACCCTTAATACTTTCTTCAGTTTATGAAAACTCACACAGTTTGTTTAGAGTTGAGGTTACCCGTGCATGACAAAACCGAGCTGTGTCAGACCAGGTTGACCTCTTGTCAGGTTTGGTATGTTGACCCGCTCAACACCAGCGGCAGGCAGGTTTTCCTGGGTTGCTGCTTCAGTGTGAAAGCAGTAATAAAGACGGGGGTCTTTTAAAGGCGTCAAAGGGGGCAGGCAGTAGAGAGGAAGAAGGAGGAAGGAGGGGTGAGGCAGTCTCAGGAAAAGTTCAATAAAACAATCTCAACCGGGGGAGGGGCCCCAGACAGAGTGCTAGAGAGGCGCTTCAGTTAATTTAAGTACTTGATCCCACACCCTTGCCTGTCCTCTGACTGTTCCCACAAATATTTGAAGTGTGGTTGCTGCAACAATGCAGTGGCCCCTGAAATGGAGAGCAGAGCAAACAGAGACTGTATGGGTCCAATGTTTGTCTAAGGTCTTAATAAAGCCACACTCCAAGTACCATTGAAACCAAACCAAACAAACAGGGGCTTTTTTTTTTTTTAAGGCACACAAAATGGCAATGCCCAGCAAAAAAGTCTGGTTCTGGTTCATTTCCTCTCGCCATCACCTTGAAAGTATTTTTGCCATTTTTCTCGACAGGCTGTCCTCTACTTTGCAAAAAGTGAGCAGTTCACTCAGAGTACTGCGAGGCCGGCAATGGGAGGATTTGAATCGCAAATCAAAAGAGCAGTTTTCCTGAGTGAGAATTACTATGCAAATTGTACACTTGTGGAAAGCTTACACAAATCACTACTATGCTCTGTGTCTCCATGCAACTAATGGTATGGCACAGAGTCCTGTGGGTGAAAAATAACTTTCCTTATCCAGCAGACCTGGGTTCAAGTTCTGTGCAGAAATGTCTTGGAGCAAGTCAGCAGTGACCTTACACTCTTGAACAGTCATTGCCCCCCCACACACACACTCATTTATAAAGCCAACAAATGCTTCAAAAACCCATCCTCTCAGTATAATATCCATACTAGAGACAGACACAGGAGCGTCACGCAGCTGGAGAACCTCTGGGAAGCAGAGGAGTGCTCTGTATACACCTCCTCTCTGTCATTTTTAGGGTCATAGTCCTCATCCTCATAGATGTCATCCACATCAGGCTGGTCTGAAATAACGTTGTGGTCTCCTATGGAGCAAAGTTTGCTCATGTTCTCCTTGACCACTTCACAGAAAGGCCTCTCTACCCCATCACAAACACAGCGGTTCAGCAGCATGCCATTTGGGATGAACAGCATCTGCTGAATGGTGGCTTTACACTTTGAGGAGCACTTCCTGCCATTGAACAGCTGCCCGCAGTACGAGAGGTAGGCCGTGAGGGAGGTGTGGCAGTTGCTGTCCTCCTCGCAGCGCTGCCGGGCCTCCATGCACCCTATCCCCCCGGCGTCGCTCGGGTATCTGCGGGGGAGGCACGGCTCTATGGCTCGTTTGGCGCTGAGGCAGTCCAGGTCCTGGGCGCAGTCGCAGGTCTCCAGGTCTGGCCCGTTGCGGGTGTGATTCAGCCTTATCAGCGCGTTGATGCAGTGGCTCGGACACTGCCTCCTCGTCCCCCTGATGTTCCCCTCACAGGCCGCTAGGTACTGACTGTACGCAAGATCACATTCAGGTTCGTCGTGGCACCGAAGGAGCGCCTGCCAGCAGATTAGCTGGGCATCTATGGCCACCAGCACCCATGGGAGAAGTGCCAGGGCGCTGCACCAACATTTCATGCTTGGATGGAGTTCTAGCTCGGTGTCGTGCACTTTGTCCACCAGCACATTAGGATATGGACAGTTTACACACTGAGTCCCCCACACTGAGGTTCACAAAGGTATTTCAGATATGGGGTTTTGTGACCAAACATTTTATTAGAAGCTCAGTCGCAAAAAAAATAAATAAACCCACTTCATTTATGAATTATCCACAAACTTGTACGTTGGTTGCGTTTGCCTCCTCCTGGTCAGCTTTGCAACAGTGGAAGTCAGGATGTGACTCAGGGAAATCACCACGCGTGGCTGCAAAAAAGAGACACGGCGCAGCAACAGTCGTTCCGAGAGGCTGAAAGCGGGGACTCGTACTCCAAACTGCAGCCCGTGTGGGTCTGCTCCATGCCCCCGGAGCAGATATGAGGTGGAGGTCCCTGCGCCGCGCCGCACGGCTTATCCAAAGTTAACGCGCTGTCTAACCACAGTGTTTGTCCACAACTCACTTTGCACACTTGAACTCATCTTCCTTGCCATTGTTAGTTTCGACTCCTCTTCCCAGCTCTACCACTTTTAACATCCATCCACGCATTCCTGTGTGTTTTTTTTCTCACTTAGAGGAGGTTTCTATCTGTCGCATTTCGTCCCGCTATGTGCGTCTTTGTCCCCCTTCTTGCTGTTACGCTTCACGGTCCGCCGAGCATTTCCCCACAACACCCCTCCTTCTGTCGAAAAAAAGAAAGAAAAGTTTTCCTTCCCCCCTCTCCCTCTCCCTCTCTCTCTCTCATTTACAATCCTGGCCACCGATTGGTCGTCATTGAGGAGTCAGCCGTGGGACCCATCTCCAGGCCTACAGCGGCACAGCTCTGCGCACAAATCCTCTCAGTAGGTATATGACGAGATAGGCTGGATGAAAATGTTTATAATTTTCCTTGCATGAAACCCAGAATCTGTGTGGTCCCCTCTTCTCTTGTAGCAAAACACAAGTGAATGAGGGGAGGTGGGGTGGAGGGGGCAAACGCATTCCTTTGCAAGAAGCTCACATCTGCAACTTCACTGCTCCAATTTTTCGGGCGCGGAAAAACAAATCTGTTTCTTTTTAGCCATAAACTGAGCCTCTGTGATAACTGCCTGGTGGTTGAGGGTTTTCTCTTAAAGGTTCTCGCTAATTGTCGCTCTCTCCCTCTCCTGCCTCTCTTTCTGCAGAGTTTTTAAGCCCCGATTGATAGAGGAGAATGGGAGAGAATAGTATTTTCTGGCCCGTTTCACCCCAATTGTGTCAGATTGTCCATGCAGTGGCCCAGTGTCTTTCCAGGCTGAAGATTGTTCACGCACTGCAGCCTATGAATAGAGAGGGGTTTCAGCATCAATATATTTTACAGCTATCCCCTTTCACTCCACACTTGAAAACTACCAATAGCTCAGACTTTCCTGCCATTGAAATGGTAACTAACTTGATTTTTTTTTTTTTGCAGAGCATATGCCCCCCACCACCCCGCACCCCCGCAGGCTGTGCCAGTTTTGCACAACAAAACCAGATGGATGCCCACCCTGATATCTATTCAGGACTACACTATGAAAAAAGGTGCCTTTAAAAAAACTACATTTTTCTGTTATAAAAATGCATAGTGTTGATATTGGTGGTGTTAGCACAACAACTACATGCATGTGTTTATATTTAGGCCCTTTGTACTGTATGTGCAGCAGGTGGACAAAAATAACTATTATTTTAACTATCTTCTATATGCCCACTTACAAACATACAAACAAGAATAAATGTTTCTCTTTAGGTACGCTTTCAGCACACACTGCTACATATCGATTATTTGACTTATTCTGTCTCTACACTGTTGCCACAGAATTAGAATATTTTCCCCAGTATGAGATGTTATATTGTGTGCATCTTGTGTTAACACTAATTGAAAATCTCTGACCTGTCAATAATAATCAGCTGCTGTCTGCAGCCCCCCTCTTGGATAATTTTGTAGTCCCGACCGCATTTTTGTCTCCACCTGGTGTTCAGGCTTCTGCAGATTTGAGGATACTGATAAATGACTAAAAACAGAAACATTATCCTAAAAATCAGTTTATTGCAGTTGAAACTCAAAAATCACTGAAATACTTTCAGAGACAGAATGAGAGAGATATCATGAAACAAAGAGTCAGCCGAACAAGAAGAAGTCATGGCAGCCATTTCCTGAAAAAAAAAGAATTGCACAGGATGACAGCACAAAAATCACATTATTATTATTATCATTATTATTATTATTATTATTGAGCTATTGAATTATAATTTCAAGTTATACACACTCATACAAACTCAACAGTTTGTTTTATGGCTTCTGCTCCACCCATTAATATTATCTTATCATCAGACATGACAGATAACTTTATTATAAAAGGACTTATTGCAACTTTTCCTCTGCTTCATATTATTGAAATGTTACAAATACACTGTTCATCTATCACATGACAACAAGCACTGTACTGAAAATGTCTAAATGTTGCCCCAGATTTCATTCAGCAGTAGTGTGGCACCTACAGCAAGGAATTTTAGAGAAAACAGGCAACTTTTTGTCCACGTTTCCTCTAAAATAAAATATGTAAATAAGTAGCATGTAAAATTAAGACTTTTATAGGCTAATCGTTTTTTGGCAGTTGAACCACAACAGGAAGCAGAAAGGGGACAGATGAGAGATCAAAGCTGACATCACCCTCAGTACCACTGCTACATAAAATCAAACACCAGCAAAATGTAGCGCACATGAATGTAACACAACATCAACAACATCTTCTCCTAGTTCTCCCTCGCCTTCACTTACGGTTGACTAGAAAACAGCAGAGACAGAACACCGCAGTCAGCCCACAGTGACTGTGGCTGTGCGATACTACGACCAGCACTCGCAGCCACAGGACCAGGTTTTTACAAAGACACCACTTGACAGGTCACATCGTCTAAACGACACAAAATCCACCAGCACAAAACAGCACCACTGGGACGCAGGGGTCAGCGAGATGGAGGATGGTTCGAAGGTCATGTGACGGTCAGCAACACTATGAGACCCAGCGGGTTGATGAAAGTGAAGTGGATGAAGACCCGCTGTTGACATTATAGGCAAACAGGAGATATAATTACATCTTATAGAACATAAATGTTTGTATTTGGACTGTGTAGTTGGATCTATACACACACTTCAGTTACACAGTTTGACAGAGTTACACCAATTCCTTTATGTTGGTTGGCTATACAACTTTTTAAGTGTTTCCATTTCTCTCATCTAAGCAGCTTTAATTTTTTTAACAGCTGCAGCAGCACAAACACAGATTTACTCCCTACATAGCTGATATTTATGCTAGGTAAAATTTGGGAACACAGTTGTTATACACCTGTACTGTATTTACTGCTTACAGAGCGCTGTAAATCTATCCTACCCTTAAGACATTATATGTGCCTGCAATGTTGCTTTTAATTAAACTAAAGAAAAAACAGAATTTCCCCACAAGAGCAAACAAGAAGGTCTCTTGGAGCTCTAAAGAAGAAGACAACCTTGTACGGACGTCCAAGGCACACTGAAGTACAGAAGAAGCAAAAAAAAAAAAAAAAAAAAAAAAAAGCCTTCATAATGATATGTTTAGGAAAAGATTAAAATTAAGATTAATGCAGCTCAAAGGGAGCCTTCGTCAGGGCACCAGGGTGCCAACATTAGTAAGCTACTTACAGCAAAGATCCGCCTCATTAGTTGCTCTAAATGAATATTGCCCATTTCAAGAGTTTGTGCTTTAGTGTGTGAAATATAAACAACCCCACAAATGGCTCCCTCATTGTATTTATCTTAAAGTAAGTCACCAAATTTCCTAAATTTGACATAACACATGTGCGACCCCCTGACATGAGCCAGTGTGAGCCCTGTGTATGTGTGTTTTCATTCCAACTGAGCGGCTGATTTTACTGATGAGTGTCCCCTCGTGTTGAAAACGTGTGTGTCCATCAGTGAAATTAGCTGCTGTGTGTTTGGCAGCAGTAAAAGCCCGCACACACACACCTGAAGCCTCTGCTGCAGGATCATATTGTGTTATCGCCGGTCACGTGAGCTACAGAGTGAGAGGGAGGGAATGAAAGGGTTCGATGCACTGGACCAAGTTTTTTCAGAGGAGGAGTTGTTCTTAATGCAGAAATAATCTTATTGGTCAATCAATCAATGGGAGGAGCCAAAGAACCACAGTCTTTCAGAGTGCAAGTTAGCTACTTTCAATAAAGATATGAATGACATTCATGACTTACAGGATGTTTGAAGGTCAACAGGAAAACTCAATAAACCAGCTCACCTAGAAGACAAAGGACTCTTTTCTCTCCAGTTGGAAATATGAGCCCCAGATTTCAAAAGCTCAGCTTCCTCGTCTTTTACTTTCTTTTCCACAGGGCGTCTGTCTAACTTTGCACAGCTAGAAAAACTGTTATTATGTGGCTCTGCCAACTGACATTCCACTGAAGCAACAAGAATATTTCTATCTCTAGAGCAGCTCTGCCTCTGAAAAATATTTGCACAAGTAAAACTCTAATCTTCTGGGACTCAGAACTGGCCAAATCACATGATACTGCAATTCTCCGTCTGCTTTTTGAGGTCTTCCAGTGTGGCCTGTGCTTTGTCTTTCAGCTGGTCGATGTCCACATTCTGGATGTTGGACAGCTGGCCCAGCACGGACTGCTTGTGTGCCTCCTCCTGGTTGTCTTCAGCAATCATCTTGGCCAGCTCTGTGGGCAACACCACGTCTTCCCCCGCCTGCTGGATCTGGGTCTCATCTGTCTCGTTCTGAGGTGGATAAACAAGTCGGTCGACACGCAACAGACACATTATACGTGAATGTCTGTATTGACCCAGCCAACAGCACAGGAGAAACCAAAGACTTAAAAACAATAGGTTCAAATCCCATCACAGTTAACAGGAGCAGACTACAAGAATAACCTTTAAAAATGCAGTGATTCTGTTTTTCATTTTAATTGTCTTAACAATAGCAGACCTGGATTAATTTACCTTTGGTAATCGGTACTTTTCTCGGAAATGACTTCTAACTGTAGCTCTCTCTGCTTTCTTCTGGGCGAATTCAGCTTCTCGTTCTTGCCTGCAAGAGAAAGGAGAAAAGATAAAGTGTTCAAGGTATCATACAAATTTAGATTAGCTCAGCTTCCAGTTTTTTTAATCAACTGTATGACCTTTCACCTATGTAAAGTCACAGTGCAAACTCCAAGCAACACACATGATGAAAAAAAGAGCATTGTAAGGCCCTTGCTGGATTTGGAGGCCTTGGAGCATCACTGTTTGTTCTCTTAACTCAAACTACTGAGCACAGAACCAGTAGAAGGCGCAGCAGCAGCATCAGCATCAGCAGCAGCATCAGCAGCAGCATCAGCAGCAGCAGCAGCATCAGCAGCAGCAGCAGTAGTAGTAGTAGTGATGCCGTGGGACAAAAAGCAGGAAGAGATGTTCTACTTATGTTTAAGAGCCCCAGATGTGGCCTCCTGTCAGTTCGGCACTCCTCTGAGGGATTTCAGGCCTTTTGGGATGCGGACTGCCAGAGGTAACCTACTAACTGTAGACTCACTGCCACTATCCCATTTACACAGTTGTCAAGCCATTCCACACATATCCTGGACTCAACTCCCTCTCTGCAGAGCTAATACTAAAAGTCAGAGTTTCACTGGTGACCCTCAAAAGAGCATAGGGGCCATTTAGGCTAAGAAGTGAAAGATATACTCCAACATCATCAACCCATTGGTCTGCTTGGTGTTGAGATATTATTTTTAATGAGTATTGTGTCATTTGTCTCTTAAAACTCACTCCTGTAAATAAGGCGGCCTACAGTGTGTGATGCCTCCAGCAGAGGGCAGGCAACAGGCGGCTGGCAATAATGCTCTCTCCATTCAACATCACTGGAATATTTATGGCTTCAATGTAGTTCATAATTGCCCCTTGTAAATTGCTAAATTTGCTGAAATGCCTCCAACGTTGTGAGTCAACATGACATAACGCTGAACAAAGTCGCTGCTGTGGCCTCAGGTTAAATAGAACATGAATGCAATGAGAAAAGACCAAATTTTATTATAGTCACTGAAATACAGTAGGTGCCTATAACAGAGTGAGCCCCCAAGATGATGATCTTCAAAACAAAGCTACGGTGCAGAGGTTACACTGTACGCCTACAAGGATCAAATCAGCAGCATAATCTAAAGGCAGGGGGTGGGGGGTGGGGGGGCACGTGCGTGGTTTGTGTGAAGTGTTTGTGCCCAATGTGTCAGGGGAAGGTCGTTTTATCTGAAGATGCAGAATTCACTTTGTATTAACATGAGAGTGCCAAACACCAAATGGCACACAGGCCCATGCAGCGCTGATTTGCAGCCAATGAGCAGTGCTCTGTGTCTTCCGCTCTCAAGGACATCAGATGACCAGGGTTGTCACTGTGGCCAGGGTCCTAAGGGTGATAAAATATCTCCATGTGACATGCCAGTGTGAGCAGCCCATCCACCCCCCCACCCAACCGTATTCTTCTTTAATCTGAGCAGTGCGGGCTTGTCGGTGATCTATGCTCATGTTTAGCACCTCTGACTAATAATTCACTTCCACTGAAGGTCATATAATGACGGCAGAGGGTTAAGCATCTCACCAGGTCTCCTGTGGAGCTCAGTGGGCTGAGCTCAATGTTAATACTGCCAGAGTCAGGACTTGACTTCCTACTCATTCTTTAGATGTCTGCACATGGTACGAGACGCTGTATAATCTGAATCTACCATTTTTATATAAAAATCTGATATGAATTCTTTATTCCACATTATTCATCAATGGTAACTTCTTTCATGACCAGGACCGTGAACATCTGATATATCCCATATCATGGAGTCCTGCTGTAAGGGAAGCATCATACTAACCAATAGGGATGAAATCTTTGCCAAATGACCTCGTTGTGGCTTTAGATTGCCCTCAAATAGACTCAGGAGATAAAAACCATAACAAATGTGTAAATTATGAAAAAAGAACATTTGAAGAATTCAGTTTTGTATGTGAGACACAGAGGAAACGATTGAAACAAACGTGACAAAAGAATGACAAGGCTCACAGCTGTAAATATATACATAGAAATTACACAATTATTAAAATAGAGGCCACACCAATCTATATCTAAATGTATCCACTTTTTAAGTGATATATTGTATATTGTATAAATTAATTGCAACCATCTTGAGTAGTGACTTGTGTTTGAATAATAAAAGTCTGCTAAGAAAGTAAAGCCAAAAATAATTAAGATTAGTTGATTCTGTTGGTTGTTTGCTCCTCTGACAATATCCAAACAGAAGCTCTACTTTACCCCTTTTTATTTACCACACGATCTGATTCATTATTCTCATGCTCAGCAGAAGGAACGTTTTTCACCCCAGGCACGAATCCCTGTGGACATTTCCGTGGAACAATGATTCCAGGAATCCTAAATTAAAAACAGCTCTACATAATGTGCCGAAGCTGAGAGACGGAGAGCTCCCAGGGCGAGAGGAGCAGCTGTGTGTGGAGCGCTCATGTTATTGCATTGATGCGTAAAAAAACGCGCGGCGCACTGGGAGCGCTCAGCTATTTACGCACAAAAACACACCGTTTAAATATGCCAGCGCTTCCCCGGCACACACTGTAGATTTCATTACAACTTCACAATCACAAGCTTCAATCATTGCCTTACTTTTCCTCCTCTAACTGTTGCTGATATTGTTCAAATTCCTCTTGAGTCATCCCCTGCGCGGCAGCATCTGATTTCTCCCCTTCGGATTTCTCCTCCGTCAGTCCGCCTGTCAGGTTCTTCAGCTGTCCTCCCACCATGTGTTTCACCATGAAAGCCATGGCTGTGCGTTGGAGACTCCTCTGTCTAATCGGCTGGGAGAAGTTGAAGGCTTGATGCGCTCCTGGGTAGAGCGGTGGCGGCGGATAGAAATCCCTCAACTGACGCTTAAACCAGACGTCTGGAAGTGTCAGTCAGGAGCATATAACTTTCAGAATCTGGATGGGAGCAATGAAACCAAAAGAAACAACTAAATTATTCCAACTGCGCTTCGGGAGGTGGCAGTTTCAGCACCACTGGCCCTGGACAGCTCCGCGCCGTGAAGGATGGAGAGGAGCTGCTCAGTTATGAGTCAACAAGTTTGGCGGTGAACTCTACCAATCCCGAGACTCCGTCCGCAGCCACCACTCCCTCCACCCAATCCCAGGCACAGCCGGACTGGGTGTGCGCTTGCACGGCTTGCGTCGGCATCCTGGGCTGCGCGGGATCCCGTGACTCTCCGTCTGATTAAAACTCAGGACGGAGTCAGACACGACAAACAACACGTGATGAGCCTCAGTGTCTCCTGGCTGTTTTGGTGCCTCTGTCTCTCTCAGGGTCATCTGTGCGCTGGAGCCTAATACGCAGTTTGTCAACACACAAACAGCTTCCTAATTGCAAATTAGTCAAATGGCTGTCTATGAATGCAGGCCATGAGGAGCTTCGGTTTATTGGACTAATCACTCAGAAAGGATGAGTCGCTCTCCTGGCTGCTTCGAGTTTGTTTGATGTACATGAACAAGCTCATTTCCACCAGATGAGAGGAGACTGATGGAGGCTCTGTACAGTGCACAAAATGCATTTTTGAATCTAAGCACAAACTCATCCTCCATTCACATTCAATGCCCTTGAAAATATCTCTTGCCTCCAACATTCAGGGACTGGAGTTGACATCCTAAAATTAGAAATGTTGTTTCCAGTTGCATTGCCATAATATTCCTGTAGGGACTTGTGCCTGTACCCACAAACGTGTTTGTAAGATCAGTGCCTTATGCTTATTAGGTCTCCTATAGGATTTTTCTCCTATGTCCTCTCATATTTCTGTTTGTGTGTCTTTGATGGGGTAAGCAGGGTGAATAGTTCAACTTCCATCACCAGAAAAGATTATTTATTAAAAGGCTGGGTGCTTCTGGATGGCGCTGTGTGACGCAGTGTTCATCTGGAAAGCCTCACTGCTAAAAATATGACTTACGTGTGTGTGAGGAACATTTTAAATCTCTCTCACTCTCTCACTCTGTGAGATTCTTGACATCTAAAATGTGAAAAGGAACTTTGATCACAAGTCAACAACTTCAGCATCCTGATCCTCGCAGCAGTCTGACACCAAGTCTGGCCTACTTTCCCAGTCCCTGTGGATCAGGAGAGACAGAGCGTATCTTTTTGTCACAGGCTTAACAAGGCCTTGTTAGCCTATACCTGCCTTGCTTTAAAAATCTCCTTCCAACTTCAAAGCTGCCACTGGTAAATAGATGGAAACGTAACACAGTGAATAAGATCAAAACTGTAATCTCTGTGAAATTGAATAAAAAGAAAGAATTTGCCTAACCAGCATGTTTCAACATCAATTTATATCCTTTTGCTTTTGATAATCACACCTCTGCTCCCAGCCCAGATCTCACCCACTTTTTTATGGATTATCACTCACTGAGCTCTGACTACAGGTGCTGTAGCCATTACTCAGCAGGAGGTTTTAATCCATGATGATGTATATCACACAGCCATGCACACACACATATTGGCACAACTATCCTTGTTAGGACGTCATATTGACTTTCATTCATTGTGGACACCCTAACCCTGACCTCATCCAGGACCTCAGAATTGACATTTATATAGGCTTTGGTCCCCATAAGGATTACTGGTCCTGACAAGGTCTGTGTTTATACCAGAAAAGATCCCAAAAAGGTAATAAAAATGCACACACACACACACACACACACATAGACTCAATGGTGAAATTAATACATTTCAGAGATCTACAGTTGCTGTGAAGTTGTATGATGAGGATGCTTACAAGGTAGAAAATCTTTTATTTAGGTCTAATTTATTGAATAACACATTCCTGGAATTCCTAAGACTAGTTAGGTTAACATGTTGTTAGCTTGACATTGTAGGTTAACATATGGAAGCTGAGAAAGTCCATATGCTTTTTATCCCATTGTCTCGATTTTTAGTTTTTAAGGTTGTTATCTCGAGATAACAAAGGTCATTATCTCAAGTTAACAACCTTAAAAACAAAACAAAAAATCGAGATAATGGAGGATAAAAAAATATTTGTGAGTATGTCCTTTCTCGGCCTGTATATTAACATGTTGTTAGCTGATGATGGTATAAACACAAGTGAACATGCTTTGGGGTGAGGAAGCAGAGGAGGCTTGTTTGGTGGGCTGGGCCACACACGGTAGGTCATGGTTTTGTTTTTTAAGATTTTTTTTGACAATCAATAGGAAACATGGAGAAGAGAGAGGGATAGGATAAAGGTCTCCCATCTGAGAGTAGTGGATGATATTATATGACTTAACCTTTTTTTCCTTTTCATAAGACAGGACCAGGGACATGATTCATGTGAGGAAAAGGTTCTTAGACCAAAGGAGTTGCTAAGTAGACAACACTTCCACATTAAATTAAGGCCAAAAACGAAAGTTATAGAAGACTATTACATAATACTGTATTGTTCTGTCAAACTGCACTTCACTTAATAAGAACCAAATACACGAAAACTGGTACTGGTGTGTTTTACTGGCTTTACACTGCCTTGTGGTTGCTGTCTCTAAAGTATATGTCACAGTAAAATGATTACACATTACAGGATATTTTTGAGCCCTTCGCTTGCCAAATGATAAGGTTAAAGAGGATGCAATCAGCTATGTTTGTTAAAAAAGAACATGTGGCATTGAAGTTAAACCTTCATGATCAAATACAGAAAAAACATTACTCACAGTACTTGATTTAAAAATAGACTCATGTTAATGCTCCCTGGCTCCTGCTTGCGCTCAGTTAATTTTGCAGCCTACTCAGCTTTGATTGATGTCTCACTGTACTGTGAAAATTAATAGTTAAGTCTTTGTACAGCATATCTGAAGCATATGTACATGCAAAGCCTTCACACAGATGTTAACTGTAAAGGTCACATATGGTTGCACATGAACCTGACACATTACTCTCCCCTAGTGCACAAACATCTGTGTTTGTTTTTTCAGAAATATATTTTTTCTGATATAAAGTTAAATATCTCAATGAATTGAATTGTAGAAAAAGAGAGAAACATAAAAATGTACATTTGAGGTAGTAAAATTTGGTCTTTGAATAAGAACTGGAAGAATTTATGTGGAGAAAGCAATAAAAGGTTAGACGGCCGTGACATACTGAGTTTGTTTCGAGCCAGGAGTGATCACGGTGTGAGTCAACATGACCGAAAGCATCACGCTGGCTCCCGCCCAGTCACACTTCCAGCCTGGTTACACTTGATCTTCTCGGATTAGGAGCCTGTGTGGGATTGGGAGAGATGGGTTTATGTACACCATCACTCACACTCGCTGATCCTCAGCAGCTGAATGTTACACCTTTGTTTCTTCAGACAAGGGATTAGACTCATCAAACGAATGTGCCCTATAGCAAACAATATCCACATTCAGGGAGTTTTTAAATTCACACAGGCGGAGATGACGCCATTAGCGAGTCACTGGGATGCCTGTTTTACGGAAAGCAGTGCGTGCGTGGTGCCCCCCTTGTGAGATGACAAAATATCACACTAATCCCATTAGAAGTGAAAAGCGCTGTGTGTACTCAAGGAAGTAACTAGTTTTTGTATCAAGAAAAAAAAATCTCAGGCCATTTGGAGAGACAACTGATTTTCTAAGATTTATCTGTGTGAGGTCCTGACCAGAGATTGAACAGACAGGTGGGGTCACAGCAGAATGGCACCATATGGTGGCAAGCAAGTCACCCCAGCAGAGGTGGTTTGATGCCCCGCAGGCTGTCTAGGAGGTGTTGAACTACACTGCATGTCAGGATGGCAACTGTCCCCCCTAGTAACATTGACTACTTCCACATGAGCTACATATTATGGCTCTGACACAGAGAAAAAGACCATCTCAACTTTTGAACTTGATGTTTAAAGCTGCATTCAATATAGTTTGAATCTTGGTTATTCGTGTAAATACTGAAGGGTTGGTTCACCCAAACTGCATAAAAAACATTCTGAAAAAGTATATTTGAAGAAATTCTGCAACATGTCGTCCTGTGATCAGTGTCCCTTTTAATCAGGATAATCCATAGAACACACTGCTGACCATTTTCAGAGGGACTATTTCCTCACTAGAAAGTAGTTCAAATGAGAACTGTTGACAGCAAAGTCTGTGGCTTATCCACAGTAATTGGGACACTGTTTCTGGAAAAAGATGTTACTGGGAAATACTTTCTTTTTCCAGTATTTCTTTGCTTAGCAGATGCTCCAATAAAAATGCACTCTAACTTGGTCTAATGTTCTTCCTTCAGCTCATGTCAGTAAACTGATGAGAAACAAACAGCCATTTCCGTGTTTACATATTATTCCTCAGCAACCTGGTGTCAATGAGCAATGTACCAATATGAAAAGTATTCTGTGTGAGTAAACCTTTAAAAATGTTTTGTCGGGTGGGTGTGCCCGACTGTGAGAGTGTTTTTGGAAGAGCTTTTCTTTCTCCCGTGATATTTCATTGGTGTCATACTAGTATGATATCACAGTGTGTTTATACTGTATAGATCTAAAAGGCATTATGTGTCAGGTTGTTTGGATGTGAAAGAAATCCATTTCTACCAACTGAGGTCTGTTCTCTAACAGTATCTTGAATTCAGAGCAAAATACTTCATCTTATTTCAGGAGAAATATTCATGGGCTTCTTTATATTTAACCTGCACAGTTTCACAGAGGGGCTGTACCCTCTAAATGAGTCTTTCTGCTCAGAAAAATGCATTTACTGGAAGAAGTAGTAACTGAAAACAGGGACCCAGGCTGGGATTCAAATTACACATTGGCATAGTTTAAAGTGTGAAAAGAAGCCGCTAAGAGACACACTCAGCGACAGAATTCACAGCAGAAAAATGGGCAGATCAAAAAGTGAGAAAGATGAACCTCAAATGTTGAGAGAATTGGCTGAAATAGGTTGTGAAATTGAGTGTGAACATAAAAAAAAGGCACAAAACTGTCAGAAACACTGCAGACAAGCTGCCTCCAAAATTGCAATCAGATAGCTCTGAGACTACAACGCAGACATTGGAAAAACAAATCATCACGGAAATAAATTGAATGTCTGATCTGTTTAAAGATAACACTTACGAAAGCAATGCATCCTTTGCAAACTCACAGAACACAAACATGAAACTGAATGATCATCTTTTCCATGATGCTGATTACAAAGACAATACAGTATTGTTTCCGATAGATGCAACACTGAGAAAGCAAAACCCTTCAGAGAGGACAACACCACAGAAGATAGAGAATTTTACAAACATGATTGTAACCCTGGAGTGGAAACTGTGAGTAACTCAGAACAAACCAACTCCACAGACAGAGGCTAGATTAAGAACCTACACATATGATATATAAACCCTACAGCATGCTTTGGACCTACCCTGGGGTGTCCTACCAGTTTGACAAGCCTGGAGGACCTCCACTGGTAGGTGCCCAGATGCTTCAACCACCTCAACTGGCTCTTTTTGCAAGAAAGGAGCAGCAACTCCACTCCAAGTTCCCTCCGGATGTCCAACCTCCTCACTCTATCTCTAAGGCTCAGCCCAGCCACCCTATGGATGATCTCATTCTTTAGGTCACTACCCAGAGCTCATGAACATAGGTGAGAGTCAGAACGTAGATTGACTGCTAATTTGAAAGCTTTACCTTCGGTCCCGTATAACGGCCGGTTGACAGCTGACACTGCCCTGATCCACCCGTCAATCTCCCATTCTATCCCCACCGGTGAACAAGACCCTGATATACTTAAACACCTTCACTTGGAGAAGCAGCTCACCCCCAACCCAGAGAGAACCATGGCCTCAGATTTGGAGGCACTGACTCTCATCCCAGCTGCTTCACACTCAGCTGCAACCTGCCCCAGTGCATGTTAAAGGTCATGATCTGTTGAAGCCAATGGAACAATGTCATCTGCAAATATCAAAGAGGCAATTATGAGGTCCCCAAACCAAACACATTCTTACCCCTAGCTGCACCATGAAATCCTGCACATGAAAATCACAAACAGGATTGATGACAAGCGAAAACTCTGGTGAATGCAACACCCACCAGAAAGGTGTTTGACTTCCTGCCAAGAATGTGGACACAACTATCACTTTGGATATACAGAGACTGAATGGCTTGCATCAATGGGCCCAACACCCCATATACAGCAGCACCCCCAACAAGATCCCCGTAGGAAACCAGTCATAGGCCTTCTCCAACTCACAGGAAAAGACCCATGACCCCGCAGGGAGAGCTGGTCTAGTGCTCCACGGCAACTATTGCCTCACAGCAAAAAGGTTCTGGGTTTAAACTCGGGGCCGGGGGTGGAGTTTGAATGTTCACCCTGTGTCTGTGTGGGTTCCCTCCGGGTACTCCGGCCCACGGTCCAAAGACATGCACAGTTGGTTAACTGGAGATTTTAAATTGCCCAAAGGTGTGAATGTGAGCATGTATGGTTGATTGTCTCTACATGTCAGCCCTGAGATAGACTAGCGTCTTGTCCAGGGTGTATCCTGCCCTTGCCCAATGTCAGCTGGGATTGGCTCCTGCCCCAGCACGACCCTGTGCGGATAAGCGGTATAGATAATGGATGGATGGACAATATGAGGACTGACAGAAATGGATTTCCCAGTTTGGTATGAAAGAACCTGCAGAGCCTGGAGCATTAACCACATCCAACATCTTCACTGCATCAATCAACAATGCTCTTGGGTGAATGGGAGCAATTTAGCCACTTTCCAAAGACTAGAATTTATTAACATGTTAATTGGTCTGACGTGTGCAATTTTTGCTGATATTTGTAATTGATGACCATGTAGTGCTCTTAACCTCAAAGTCTTCATTTTGCAACCTTAACTACAAATTAACACAGTCTTCAAGTTTCTTATCTTGTGTTCCACCTGTCAGCTGTTAATTAATTAATTAATTTATTTATTTATTTATTCAGACTTAACCACAGTCCCATACTTAAACTTCCTGTAAACTTCAGGGCTGTTACAATAATCTTATTATCACACACATCTCACACTTGGATTCTCTAATAATTCTGTTCTCAGACCAGTGTTGTTTAATCCACATACTGTGCATTAACCGTTATTTTCTATAAAACTGGTGCCAACCTGCTAAAACAACCAGCCAGCTTCTTTCTCCATGTAGGCACAGGCTAGTATTAATATGAGCATGCTCTACTTCTCTAAGTTCAAATGCACAAATTTGTATTAGTGTAAGTAGCTCTGGTGGGTTTAAACCTTATAAGCATTGGAGCTTTATGCTATGCTGTACCCTAAGGGCTGCAAAGTGGGCTAAGTCGCTGCACAGTGAGACAGTCTGTGATATCATCTGTTTGCTGGCTGTCAAATGATAAAAAAAGGAGCGGATTTTTATCCACATTTAATTAAGTAGTTAAAATGACCCTTTGCTGTAGCTCTTCTCCAGTAGAAGAATTGGAGGCAACTAGTAGTAGGGAGTGAAAATGAAGTGTAACAGCAAACGAGAGAGTTATTTGTGTGTTATGTAAGGAAAATTGTCATTTTACAAGAGGTGTTTCATTTTCAGGAGATGGGAAAAAGGCAGGGTAGAGAAAGACAGAAGATAGCAAGGAAAGGTCATGGGTCAGATATGAGCATATGGCTGACTGCTGAGCTCACTCAGGCACTGTAATGCCTCAGCTTATATAGCTTTTCTTAGCCTTCATACTTCTTTTACACCTCCCTCACCGCTCTCACACATTTGCTTTACTCTGTGCCTTTCCCCTCTTCTGACCCTTCCTTCTTACCCCACCACTCCCACCACTCCATCCTTCCCTCCCTCCCTCCATCCATCCTTCCTTCCTTCCCTCCCCCATCTTCCCAGCCTGATTTAGACCTCTTGCCTGAGAGGAACGTCAGAGCACAATGGGTTAGTGCTGGCTGAGCTTAAATGGAATGAGAAAACCGGAAAATTTTCTTTCATGAATAGATACAAACAATTGGCAGTGTGAGGGTGAACGGAGGAGAGGAGGATGAGATAAAGCAGGCTGAGGGGTAAGAGGAGTGGGACAAGGTTAAATAAAAATGGCTGCTGAGATGGTTGGAGACGAGGTGAAGGTCAGAGGAGAGGGCCAGTGAGGAGTGACAGAGAATGATGAAGGTTTTTAATTCTGAAGGCCACTTTAAAAACAAATTGCTTCCTGACATTTGTGGCCTAACTGTATACTGTAGATAATCCCATGTTTGTGTATGTGGAGCAAGGTCCTCAATTTCTTAATACTTTCAATAACACTCTGCTTCGACTAAGCTTTGAAGGGATTTTCCAAGTTTAGAAGACACAGTCTCTTCCAAATAGCTACAACCTGTTAATTTTTAATATTGTATATATGGCTACATTTTATAAAACAATTTATCCACTTCGCAAAATAGTACTATGAAACGAACGCACATATTGGTCGCGTTAGGTTAGAAGCTAGTGTTTAGTGTTAAATGTCCATCAAATCCTTCAATATGTGACTAATGCACTTCTTTGTCAGTGCAGTTTGACTTTGCTCTTGTTAATTTCAAGGCTGGTTAACATGTAATAATAATAATAATAATATTACATTTCATTTATAGAGCGACTTTCATGGTACTCAAAGACGCTTTAAATGAGTTTAAAATGAACAAGAAAGTTGATACAGTAAAACATATGACACACAACATGAATCATTAATCACATATTTATAAGTAGTTATTTTAAAAAAACGGTGAGTTATGGTGATACATTAAAAGCAGTTCTGAAAAGGTGACTTTTGAGTAATGATTTGAACATGGCCAGATTGGTGCAGTCGCAGACGTGTTTGGTTCTAACATGTGAAAGTGAGACTTCATAGCTTTTTGTAACATTGTATCAGTTATACAGCAGTAATATGTGAAACAGTGTAAAATGTACAGCAGGAATAGGTAGTATTATTATAATAACATAAAATCTGTGTAGTTATAACCCAACATGACAGCCCTCCAGATTCAATATGTGGAGCATATGAGACTCCATATCCTCATGTTCACTTCTGTGGGGTCTCTATGAAGGGGCTTCCAGTCTCTACCTCTACCCTTTTGCTGCGGTACTAGAAGAGGTAAGTGATATCATGATCAGAGAAATGTATTTTCTTTTAAATTACATTCATGAGTTAAATTGCTAGCTTAAACTGATTGTGTAGTACACTAATAATGTGTCATTTAATTTGTTTAGGGGCTAAGATCACAATTGACTGGAGGATTTTGTTATTCATCTCTTTTGTCAGAGAATAGACGCAGATCGTCTCCAATGATATCCTGGGCTTGGCCTCTCCATCAAAACACAGCACATACAACATCAGACACTAACCGGTTACATCACCACAAACAACACAATTGTCTTCTTTTACCTCAAAACACATGTTCAAAATAGAATCTAAGTTGCTAATTTTTGCTACCGTTCACACCGGTTGCTGCGTTGCCAGCTCCGTCTTCCTACACAGAGTTTGAAGGCGACTCCAAAGTTGGATTTCTTTTCATTATAATAAATTCATTTCTGATTTTTGTTTTTTGTTTTTTTGGACAAGAAATGTCACTGAAATGCCACTGTCTCCACATGCAGCTGCTAAAATAGTTTAAAAATATATTCATATTCTTTTCATCTCTATGACATGTTCAGATTCAGCCTAGACATAGAAAACCATAGTGTAAGGTGTAGATTTTATGTTATTTTGCTGCTATGATGTCAATATGACCATCAATAGGTCTTTTCCCTTTTGCGTGCAATAGTCATGCAAAGATCTTCCTTTTCTTTTTGGCACTTTTTGTTGATGTCATATTGACATTATACCAGCAACATCACACGAAACTGACACCTTCCACTATAGTTTCTATGTCAAGGCTGAATCTGGATGACAGACATGAAAAACTATAAATATATTTTTTAAACATTTTAGCAGCTGCATGTGGAGACAGTGACATTTTAGTGACATTTTTCTGTAAAATAAAAATCAGAAATGAATTTATCATGAAGAGAAATTCAACATTCAAACTGCAAACTCCATGTAGACAAATAGAGCTGGTCGAGCAGCAACGCAGCAGACACACAGCCAATGTGAATACACGTGTTTTTCCAGCCACGACAGACGCTGTGACACGATGCATCAAGTGTGCCCCAACATAACTGATGCTCCTTCAGTTTTGACACAGAAGATCTGACTGTGAATTAACATCCAACATGATAAGACTGATCTTTGTAGCAGTTTTAAAAATTAATTAATCAATTAATTAATTTTTTCATTTTTGTCTACACCTAAACTGGTCAAATTGAGTCTTGAAACAGACATACAGAAATAACCAGAGAAACTTAAACCTGCGAAACAGATTCTTTTAGCTACTTGGTGGCACTGGAAACAAGTGGTGAGCACAACATTCACATTTAAGTTAAAATTGCAAACTTGTTAGCAAAGAGTTTCTTGTTTGACAGAAGTTGTGTGTCGGGTCAGCTGCTGAATACAAGTCCAATATTCATTCTTTTTTTAGTCCCGTTTTTGGTCTCTACCAACTCCTGAGTGAAATATCTGTGTTTTTTAGATGCCAAATGCTCCACTGTCTTCACCAGCTGGTTGCTAACTGCATCTGCCAGTAGGTACTGAGCAGCCCCTGTACAGTGGGTTTCTAGAGCTTTTTGCTGACAACAGCTGCAGCTGAAAACAACACTCTGACAGCGATTAGACTGAACCGTCAAATTTGGGATGAACAGCTAAATAGTGAACCGAACCTTGCTGAAAAGGGGGGTGCTGGTTCAGGTGATAATTCTCTGTAGGTCCATCACTGGTATCTCTTTTCCACCAGGGTGGTGCCAGCAGCTTGGTGCCTTTTGAGAAAGGGCCCAATTTCTCAGGTTTGAGAACAGAACGTGTGGTGATGCTGGGCCGATGCCAGCTTTCTACCACCGGCACCAGACTTTTTCAGGGGCAATGCGTGGAACTGGTTCTAGATTAGGCAGCGGCACCCCGTCGGTGGAAAAGGGCTGTAGGACTGACTCCTTTAACAATGTCACATTATTTTCACAGTTGTTGTTTGATACGTTGTTATTAAACAGTGCAGTTCTCAATAGACTCATTACACACCATAAACACTGTATACTTCACATTTCCCATGATGCAGCATACCAGATCTTCTCTATACATCTTGTCATCTTGTTGTGACCCTAAGGTCTGCCTGAAGCCTCATACTCCATCTGTTTCCTGTGTTAATTCTTCAATTCTGCGTCTCTCTTTCTCTCTTAATATACTCTGTCTCACTCACACACACACACACACACACACACACACACACACACACACTGACAGACTAGGATGAAGTCACAGATGTACACAAATAAGCCTCAAAAACATCTTCTGGCAACTAGCTACGTTAGCAACGGCAGCTACGATGGGGGTGTTGGTGTTCAGAGGATACTCATGTCTTCATCTGCTGCCATAACAGAAACACACACACACACACACACACACACACAAAGCTTTCCCCATCTCCCCTCATGCGCAGCCATTCCAGCAACATGCATCCTTTTCTCCTTGTTACATAAGCCCCCTCCCCCACCAGCACAATGAGAAGTTATAACAGAAGTTATGACCCCAAGTCTGTAACTCGCTCCTCACTCCTGTTTCCCCTGCAAACACACACACACACACACACACACACATACACGCACACATTATATATATAGTCACACACATACATGCAGCCTCTGCTGTCACTGAAATGATGACGTTTCCCAGCTCAGAGTCACATGCGGTTGAGTCAGAGCAGAGCCCTGCTTGTTCTTACATTCAAATAAACACAGCCTTGGCCTGTTTACATTATGAGCACCAATTCCCTCAGTCTGACCTCAGAAAACCTGCACTCTGACCCATCTTTACCTCAGCCTGCTTCCACAAAACACTAAAATTCAAAGCAAACACAAGAAAAGAGGGCAGAAAAGAAAGCGTCTGCCTCAGGAATACAAGCAATTTTCTGGATTTTTTAGACCATTATGTCAAAGACGTGCTGCCCGCAGCTGTTGCTGTCTGCCATACTGACCCAACTCTCACCAAAATATCATCATTGACTGTGTGTATGTTTGTTTGCCTTTGCGTGCAGCTTTTCCATCTGTCCATTCACTGGAAGCTTGTATGCACTGAGTCCCAGTGGTTGCAACTGTTCTGAGAACAGCTGAACAATGCAGCAAACATGAGGCCTTGTGGGGTCAGGACAGATCGGTACGGGGATGACGCCTATATGTGCCGACATGTATGTTCACACAGCAACAGCTCGACGCCAACACACTCTTATGGGCTATAAATAGGTGTCCAGCATTTGTTTTTCTGTTCATGCAAGTGGTGATTTACGAGCTTGTTACCAGCAGTTTGCAAACTGTGTGTTTTATGTTCGTGTGCAAGACTAAATGGAAAAAAAAGGATGAAATGCTCATCTCCACACTTTCAAACGACCACGTTTGAGATTGAAAACATTTTGCGTTTTTCGTTTGCTAAATTTTGACACATTGTCCTACTGTCAGCAGACACATTCAGACATATGCTGTAATTAAGAGCATCCTCTCCCCTACTCAGCCTCTCTCTCTGTTGTTTGACCTTTCTCAAAAACACACACAGCTGACTTCCTCACAGTGCTGCTGCTCGGGACAAACTCCTCTCGCCATCGCCGATGACCTCATCT
This sequence comes from Trachinotus anak, assembly GCF_046630095.1. Taxonomy (NCBI): domain Eukaryota; kingdom Metazoa; phylum Chordata; class Actinopteri; order Carangiformes; family Carangidae; genus Trachinotus; species Trachinotus anak. The sequence goes on along the minus strand of NW_027273862.1, from coordinate 6,173,203 downwards.
GATCTCAGCCCTCACACATCACTGCCTCTGAATCCCTGTTATCCTTAGAGGCCTCATATCTGTAAACACCAAATACACACACACACACACACACACACACACACACACACACACACACACACACAGATTCCGTGAGAGTCTGTGTTGTTCCCCATGTGAGGAGGGCGTATGAGTCAGTGTGTGTCTGTGTGCACGTGCATTTGGGTGGGTGGAGGTGGGGCTAATCGTCCTCATCCTGTCACTTCCTATGTTCCTCTGTCTGACGACTGTACAGATAAACAACAGACTACAGACACAGAACAGGTTATCGACCTACTGATGAATCTATCAGCTGCTGCACAAAGTAACTTTGTTAGATGGATCAAAACAGCAGTTACAAGGAGCAGAGCTGTAGAGCAAGCAACATGGTAAACAACCAGTGCTGTGGTTAAACTTTGTGTGCATTAGAAGAAGAAATACACGACAGATAGAAGTGCAAATTGGTTTTATCATGATGATATCAAATGCAGAACCTTCTCTGATGAGAGACTTGTACAAGAGTTGTGCTAATTCCAAGGGACGGCTCAGCAAAGTGACAATTAAATACAAAGTTTTAGATTCAACAGTTTTCTTTCTGTACTGAGATTCCTGCTGCTGTAACAGTAACAAATCTTTCAAGAAACAGTGTCGAAGTTACTTTGGATTATCTGCAGACCTCAATGTCAATGCCGGTTTTGTGGGGACTATTTTGTCAGAAGAAAGGAGCTCTGTGCAAAGCTGACGTCTCCTCCTGGGACTTTCTGAACCCCCGAAGGAACCAGGGTGTTTGAATACAATTACACTGTGGTAATGTGATTAATTGTGATTAACTCAAATTATGAGGGCCTTAAGGTGACTCCTACAATTTGAAATTGACCCTGGTACTTTTAATGTTTATGTTGATATTATTCTTATATAAGTTAAACAAAGTTAAACAAAGTTTTGTTAAATGAGTTTATCCCAAACTACATGTATCCCAGAAAAGAAATAATGGTCAGCTTTTTGACAAAATGCGTTGGGGAAATACATTGTGTTTGGGGCTTAATATATCCCATACACAAATGTAATATCTGTACATATAAAATAGAAACATACATGTAAAAATCATATATGACATGTATTAGAAATTGGAACAATGTTAACGTTCAGCCCATACAAATATGTTTTGTTTACGTACTGTATGTATGCTTATATTGTAGACATGTGTTACATGAATATATATCCATCCCATAGCCTGTCAGTATATATATATTCATGTAACACATGTCTACATGTGTTACATGAATATATATCCATCCCATAGCCTGTCAGTATATGTTGAAATTATATACAGTGGGATTCAAACGTCTGACCACTTTCTCAGAATGGGAAGACATGTTTAAAGTGAATAAAAAACTGAGAAATTAATGAGAAACCATATAGGATTTTTTATTATGCCATATATAACATTTCTGTATGACAAGATGTTGCAAGTAAAATCAGTTCACCTCCATTATATCGGGGTGGAGGCACCTGGACAAATAAAACCAAAATTGTCTGTGTTGAGATAGATACCACTGGATGTCTGTAGTGTGTCTTTCTGTAATTTGAGTGAACTGACCCTATAAAATGTTGGCAATAGGAAAAGTGTGATAACACTGAAGTTTCCTCTCATCTGACATTTGAGGCAGATTTCTCCACAGCCACTGACCCAGTAAAGATGGGGTACAAGGAGTAGTTACATAAGGGTGTGTGTAATGGTTAATCTCTCTAGCCAACCCTCCATGCCCCCTACCTAAACAACATAAGGCCAGCTCTGATGAAACCCACTGAAATTTGCTTATATGCTCTGCTGAATCAAGCCCTCATCCCAAAGGCAATCTCATCATCTTCATCTCTGTTGGAGCACTTATGTCCCTTCCTCTCCTCTCCTCTTCACCTCCGTCAGACCGTTGCTCACCAAATTCAATTAACTCCGGCTCAATCAGAGCGTCTCAGCATGCACTGCGGCTGAAGGTGAAGGTAAGGTGAGCTTCTAAAGCAGGCCGTTGACGTCTGAGGAGTCAGGGCCGAATGGTGGAGCCATCAAACTTCCGGAGGCCGGACAGGATGTGGGATTTATGTGACAAGCTGCCTGAAGATGTTAGCATTCCTGGACGTGATGGACCTCACCAAGGCGATGACCTCCTTGCCATGTGACACAGACGGCCACGTATGGGCTGCAGAGACGATGTTTCCCTTACAGCCAGGAGAGAGCATCCATCACTGCTTGTCCCCGCTAACTGTGCAACCTGTCACACTCCAACACCGCACACCTGGCCGACACGTCACAGGAGACACAGCAGTTGTATCAACATCAGAACAAGACTAAATGCTTTGGTTAACATCAACCGTATAAAACTGTCTCGCTAAGAAAGATACTTCACTTGAGAATCAAGAAAATATAAAAATAGAACATAAAAATGCACACAGTGAATATCAAGACATGAGAATGAGGTATATTGAACTTCTGAAAGAACACACACCAATTATAATAAACAAACATAGAGGAAACATTTCCCACAACTTAAATCAATCTCCATCAGTTACCTGTGTTATGGTCACTTTTGATCCAGTGAATGCAGATGAGTGTAGTAGACAATACAGAGCGGAGCTGTAATGTGGCCAGCAGTGGACTTTAGCAGGTACATGTGTTGTGGATCTTTTAACTCTGCACCATAAATTATTACTTTTTGTGCAACAGTTCAGGGAGAACTTAAACCTACTGTTTGTACACACTGTCGCAGACTGCAACACACATCAGCATGAATAATCACAGAGTAGGGGTGTGCAATACGGACACAATTCTTCATCGTGCTATTTACAATTTTGTACGTCACAATATCAACACTAGAATGGCACTCCAGTAGAGCGCATACCTCTGTCAAGGCCAAACAATCCTAAACATGTCTCTCAGATCCCGATTATTATCTGGATCCAGATTATTATTTGATTCTGCACCAGATTGTACAAGATCAATTGTCATAGATCCCAAACACCTTAAATACATCTGATTTTAGATAAAGATCTATCCTTTATCTCCTGTCAAACTGATGACAATGCTGAAAAATAATATACAATATTAGTGAAAATCCCTGGATCTGCCCCTTTAACCAGATCAGCAGCAAAATCTGAAAGAGTTCTTCCCTGACCTGAACCCCACCCCTGCACCCAGTTTGGTGCAAATCAGTTTTGTGTTTTTTGTGTAATTTTGTTGAAACAAACAGACACAGGTGAAAACATAATCTTATTGGCAGAGTTAATAAATGCATGTTTCTGGATGCTCTGTCGTGCATAAAATAATCAGAGATAAATGTCTCTTCTTTGGAAAAAGACAGTACCCCTTAGGTTAAATGCCTAAGAATACCTGAGTCCTCACTCACTGCTGTCATTCCTTTGTTTAAGTGAATTCACATAAGTGTAATGCTGAGTGCGCTGTTGTGTGTTTTCTGTCTTATTATATTTTTATCATGCACATTCTTTCACTCTGAAGAAGAAAATCACACATATACAAGCCCGTGTGCCAAAGATCTGTTGTGTGAAATGTGATTGACAGCAGCACTTTCACAGTCTTTCTTCTCACATGTTGTCTGAGATGATGGACTCTCTCTCTCTCTCTCTCTCTCTCTCTCTCTCTCTCTCACTCTTTCTTTTTTTTTTCTTTTTCTTGCCATTTTTCTCTCAGCTTTCCTCAGGTCAAAGCTGAATATTCGACCAATCTCCTGTCATCCTCCTTCAGGATACAAACTGTTCTTATTTCAAAAGACACAAATGACAGCACAGTTTGAAGGCTGAAGTGCAGCAGTTTCATATAAATGAATAATTGTTTTAATAACTGCAAGCATGGAATAAACAGAACAAAATGGCTGACAGTCAAAGGCGGACTCACAGATTTGAACACTTGTAAAGTCCGATGGAGTCTTGAAGAGCCTGACTTTTGGAGTCTGTTGATTTAAATCAGGACTTGTTGATAAAACCTGGACTGCAAACATGAATAAGAAGCATTTTTTATTTCTCAGCTATCCCTCTCGGCGCACTCTTGAGCTAAAATACAACTCTAGTTGTGCTATTAACTGCCAACAAGTAGAGGCTGAACTGGTTGAACTGGGTACCTGTCATTGGGAATGTATGAATGTGGACCAATATGTGGTTCCCAGCAGGTAAGTGGTGCTGTACATTTATGGGGATTTAGATGATTCTCTCATCCATACTGACTAAGTGGCAGCAGGTAAAGTCCTTCAGGAGCCAAAGACATCTCACATCTTTCTCTAAGTTTTCACCTTGGACCACAACTAATACTTCCATCTCTTTCAACCAGTGCACAGTTAAAACGAACATTCTCGAGAGCCACGTGAGTCATGCTCGACATTGCTGCCCACGTCTGTGTGTGGGGGCTGATGAGTAATCCAGCTTGGACTCAGGCAGGAGGCGAGCCTTTGAAGCCAAGTCTCAGCGGACTGGGGAAATAGTAAAGCACAGGCTAAACACATGGCTAATGCAAATCTAATGCCAGTAAAGGCAACAGACAAATTAGCTGCGTGGTCAAAATTCAACTCTGACGTAGATTTGATTCCATTTGGGGTTTGACAGCTCACTGTGTCAGTAAACTAAAGTAATAATATTAATAACAGTTCATTATTACAGCCAGCTGAGCAGGAATAAGTCCTGACTCTTGAATCACTTAACTAAAATGTCTCTGTCGTGGCAAGAGTAATCCGGAGCAGAGCGGCTGCAGCAGCACGAAAGCAGTGATGTAAAACTGGCCTCAGGCCACATGAACAACAAAGGTTGCACATAATTCTTACATAAAGTGTATCAGTGGACTCAGATCACTGTGATTAGCTGAGCCAGAGGTCAGACAGCAGCCAGCCCAAACCACTCATCCAATCAGCCAATCACTCAGAGACAAATCTGACATCCCACAGGGGGAGCAAGCATCCGTCACTTAACACAGTTTAAGATGGGGCAGTTATGCTTAACAGAATACAACAGAGCTGAAATGATATTTGATTAATGGAGGAGTCTGTTGACAGAAAATGAATGAGCAACTACTTTACTACTAATCCATTTCCTGTGGTTGGATCTTGAGCTGATAGTCGAATAAAATAAGCAATCTGAATATGTCAACTCGCATTTTGGGAAACTTTTAAGAACATCTTTCAGTAGTTTCTGGTAATAGACTCATCTTTTGCTCCATAAAGTAACTGATTAGTCACTAATGAAAACAATTGTATCAGTCAGGATGTGAAAAGAAGATTCTCAAAATGCTGTCACATAATTTTAGTTGATAATCATAATCATTATATTTCATGAGTAATGAGGATAATAATGCAATTATACAACATTTACCACATACACACAGATACAGAGAGAGAAACACACAGAAAAGGCAGCAGTGCATGGCACCGGGATGATCAACAATATGATTTTAAATAGCTGCTTTTTAATGATCCCATTATCACAGTTTCCACACAGAGCCTCCTCTAATAAAGCAGCACGGGAATCCATCAGCCATCATTAGCCAGTGAAGCAGTGATCCATTAACTTGAGAACACAAAAGGGACACAGAGTGAAAGAGTCAATCACCGGCCCTGCGTGTAGTTCATGTCCGACAACAGGGTCATCCATATTAAGACAAGCTTTCTTATGTTCCTCAACAAAAAGGCTGCTGTACATCGCCTTCTGTCTGGCGATGGTGGAGAACGCGTGTGCTCGCTAACAGCTTGCTTTGCTGCGGCTATGTGATTATACATGTCTGTTCACATGTGAGTTGCCACGATGCATCAACTTAATTAATGCGAATGTGCTCGGAGCGGCCTGGAGTCATTCCTGCCCACGGTAGAGAGGCTGTAACATCACTCACACACTGAGCAGAAAACACAGGAACACACACAGACACACACACACACAAAGATTTCTTTGCATTTACATGTGCAACAATGTTCTTTTTGTGATATCTGAGACAAATCCCTGTTCATTTGTTGTACTTGGTGAGTCACTCCTGCCCCCTTTTCCTTTTGATTTTCCTTTGTCAGAGCAGCTTCAGTGGGGAAGCTGCAGCTGCTGAGCCACACACTGACTTCTGGCTGAATTTCATTAGCTCCTGTGTTTGTAGGAGGGTCTAACAACCCTGTGCAGACTTCTAGCCCTCGTATGTGTGTGTGTGCGTGTCTCCTCCTCCCCCTGCCTTCCGTGCCAGGCTGCAGGAGTAAATCTCAGACGGTGTGTGTGTGTGTGTGTGGCCCTCCTCCCATTGGATGAACAGGGACACTGGGTGAGCAGATGGAGGCAGTTTTGCTTTGCACAAGGAGAATCACTTGTGGTGCTGTAGTTAACAGGTTATATTTTCTTCTTGAAGCTAATATTTTTATTTATATCCGAGACTAGCCCAGAAAATGTTGCCGGAGGAGTGGGCTAATGTGTTCTCTGACCCCAAGGCTGTCCTTAAATTACTACATACCCCCCACCCCCCCACAAAAAAAAGAAAAAGAAAAAGAAAAAAATCCCTGAATGTAGTTGTGAACGTACAGTTGTGACAAGCCCTTGACTGCACGGTTTTATTTGGAGTCTACAAGGCATTTCGTGAACCTTAACATTACTCATGGTTGGCTGCAGTTCCTCATGTGTCACAACAGTTTAGGGTCTGTCCTCTGCGGATGCTCACTAAGACGCTGAAACCAAGCCTGGGTCGTTTGTGAGGGCGGAAACCCCGAAAGACAGAACATTCATTTTTGTTTCTGAGACTTGAAATGTTCAGACGTCTTCTCTTCTTCTGTTTATCATTACGTCTCTACAACTGTCACACCATGCGTGTCAGTATGGACAGTGTGACTCGTTCTGGCTACGGTGAATTCTTGTATGTTTGCTTTTTATAGATAATTCTTTAATAGATAATAATTCGAACTTCAAGTAGGTTCTGTATGTTTTTTACTAGATTCTTGTTTGGTGAGGTGCTGTGTAAAGTTTAGCACTCTCAAAATAAATGGTATACAAGAACGTCGTCAGCTCATGCAGCCTGTCACCCAGGCTGCCGCTCATCTATAAAAAGTGATAATAAACTCCTGCTTCTGAATGACAGCAAACATGAGGAGTCTTCAGTGTCTGACTGTTGCTGTGACTCACGCAGCGAGGCTTAATCAAACCTCACATCGTCTGGCAGACCCCGACCTGTCGGGAGAGAAGATTCTTTCAAACTTAACTTTGCGCATTGGAGTCTCCAAGCGAGACACCGCTGAAAAACTATATACAGTGGGTACGGAAAGAATTCAGACCCCTTTAAATTTTTCACTCTTTGTTTCATTGCAGCCATTTGCTAAAATCAAAAAAGTTCATTTTATTTCTCATTAATGTACACTCAGCACCCCATCTTGACAGAAAAAAACAGAAATGTAGAAATGTTTCCAAATTTATTAAAAAAGAAAACTGAAATATCACATGGTCATAAGTATTCAGACCCTTTGCTGTGACACTCATATTTAACTCACATGCTGTCCATTTCTTCTGATCCTCCTTGAGATGGTTCTACTCCTTCATTGGAGTCCAGCTGTGCTTAATTAAACTGACACACCTGTCTATAAGACCTTACAGCTCACAGTGCATGTCAGAGCAAATGAGAATCATGAGGTCGAAGGAACTGCCCAAGGAGCTCAGAGACAGAATTGTGGCAAGGCACAGATCTGGCCAAGGTTACAAAAGAATTTCTGCAGCACTCAAGGTTTCTAAGAGCACAGTGGCCTCCATAATCCTTAAATGGAAGAAGTTTGGGACGACCAGAACTCTTCCTAGACCTGGCCGTCCAGCCAAACTGAGCAATCGTGGGAGAAGAGCCTTGGTGAGAGAGGTAAAGAAGAACCCAAAGATCACTGTGGCTGAGCTCCAGAGATGCAGTGGGCAGATGGGAGAAAGTTCCACAAAGTCAACTATCACTGCAGCCCTCCACCAGTCAGGGCTTTATGGCAGAGTGGCCCGACGGAAGCCTCTCCTCAGTGCAAGACATATGAAAGCCCGCATAGAGTTTGCCAAAAAACACATGAAGGACTCCCAGACTATGAGAAATAGGATTCTCTGGTCTGATGAGACGAAGATTGAACTTTTTGGCATTAATTCTAAGCGGTATGTGTGGAGAAAACCAGGCACTGCTCATCACCTGCCCAATACAATCCCAACAGTGAAACATGGTGGTGGCAGCATCATGCTATGGGGGTGTTTTTCAGCTGCAGGGACAGGACGACTGGTTGCAATTGAAGGAAGAAAACCTCTTCCAGAGTGCTCAGGACCTCAGACTGGGCCGAAGGTTCACCTTCCAACAAGACAATTACCCTAAGCACACAGCTAAAATAACAAAGGAGTGGCTTCGGAACAACTCTGTGACCATTCTTGACGGGCCCAGCCAGAGCCCTGACCTAAACCCAATTGAGCATCTCTGGAGAGACCTGAAAATGGCTGTCCACCAACATTCACCATCCAACCTGACGGAACTGGAGAGGATCTGCAAGGAAGAATGGCAGAGGATCCCCAAATCCAGGTGTGAGAAACTTGTTGCATCATTCCCAAGAAGACTCATGGCTGTACTAGCTCAAAAGGGTGCTTCTACTCAATACTGAGCAAAGGGTCTGAATACCTATGACCATGTGATATTTCAGTTTTTCTTTTTTAATAAATTTGCAAAAATTTCTACATTTCTGTTTTTTTCTGTCAAGATGGGGTGCTGAGTGTACATTAATGAGAAATAAAATGAACTTTTTTGATTTTAGCAAATGGCTGCAATGAAACAAAGAGTGAAAAATTTAAAGGGGTCTGAATACTTTCCGTACCCACTGTAAGCTTCAACACCCAGAAAACCTGTGGGATGATGTCAGTAAACTGCACTCAGCTTGATCATGTTTACCAACTACACCAGTCTAGTGAGTCAAAAGGTCTAAGTCTTATGTTATCTCTTATGTTTTGATCTCTCTGGATCTTCAGCTGCTAAATGAACCACCGACTGGCTGCCAACCTTGGTTGTAATGTGCAGTGGGTTTGTCAGAGGTTGGTTTTTTTCTGTCTGCTACACCTTGTAAACCAGGTCAGTCAACCTGTGGAATCAGAATAGTCCTTTAAAATGTTAAAAAGCTCCACGGGGATGAAGAGGACTCCACTGTTGAATAATATTTCTCAGTGGATTTGTCACGATTGGTGACCTTGTCAAGCTTACATGTAATAATTTGTTTCACTGTTAATATGTAATTATTGATTAGAACATCTAAAGCATTGGGGCGTTATCAGTGGCTAACTGCAGCAGCCCAGGTGCAAGTCCGACCCCTTTGCTACATGTCATCCCCTCTCTCTCCCTGACTTTCCTTTCTCTTTCTCACCATGGCTGTCGGACTGAAGGCAACAAAGCCCTAAAAATAACTTTAAACAAACAGAACATCTACAACATTTAAAGTGGCTGATGTAACTTCATTTGTAACGTCATTTTTTTCCTGGTGCAGCTTTAATTTTTGTTTCTCTCTTATGTTGCCATGAGACAGTCAAGAGGATAATGTAGGCAGGAAAGTTACTACATGGAGGGCTGTGGTATCATAATGGTGGCTCTCAGGGGCTGCAGGGCCCTTCATCCTCCCCTTATTGGGATGTGTGTTGGCACAGCCCCCACCCCGCTGGCAACCGGCAGGCTGAGGGCCCAGGGCAGGGGGAGGTGAAATGTCAAGAGCAAAATGCAAATTCATGCTGACAAGCGGTGCAGAAAACATGTTCTCTGCGACTTGGGGAACCTTGATATTTCACAAAGTCAAATGAACATGTCAGCCAACACTGCAGGGCAACTATCGGGTTATTTAAAGAGGAGGTTCGGAAAGCAGGCCGGTGTTACATCACAGGCAGCAGGGACTGTTTACGTGGAGCTCAGCGTACAAGGCTTGCCTTTGTTGTGGTTGTTATCCTCCTTCTCCAGTCTCCCTCTGTCTGTGAGCCAACACCGACTCTCAGAGTGAGACACAATGAGGGTGGGCCGACAGAGGAGACACACACTGGTTCACATTAGTTCGTCACTGCATCACTGCTCTGCTGTCATCCGCCAGGTCCGCTGTCGGACACAGTCCGTGTGTTATCTGTCTCCAGCACTGAGCTCCCATAAACACAGAGTGGCCCACAGCTAGCAGCAGGACACCATCAGCTCTTAAGAACCAGATTTAACCTCAAACTTCAAAAATAATCCAAACTGGTTTCTAACCACAATATACTGTTAAAATGCACGAGAACGGTCATAATGTACAGCCTACCTTGCTTTGCTAGTTGCTAACCAAGCTAAACATGAACCTCAGAAAACTTTTTTGCACCAATCACTGGTTATCACTATGAAAAATAACATACCACCCTCTACTGTGATAATGTGATTGTGTGAGCAGGAATCTGTACCTCCTGTGTCTTGTATCACCATAATGGAGCAAACTGAAACAACTCAGCAACTTTGCATAGATCACCATGAAATTTTGTACATATATTTGAATTTCATGTTCATAGTCCCCAGAGGATGAATCTTACTCACATAACTGATCCCCTGACTTTCCATTTAGCACCACCATGAGGTTGGTTTAGTCTATGCTAGTGTTAGCATTTAGCTCAAAGGCGGCATGGCTGTAGACTCTTAGTCTTTTTACTACATACAGTATGTGGCATCATCACAAGTATGTGCGTTCCTCTCCCTCCACTGTAGCTCAACATAGAAACAAACTCAATGAAAATACAAAGAAGTAATAAAAAGACAAGGCAACTTTGGAAGCTTTCCATCTGATTTGTCTAACACAGACTGCTGAAGCCTCATATTTGGCTCAGGTTTGGCTGAAATTTGCTCAGAACAAAGACTATGGATTTTGTCCCTCATCAATTACAAAGTTGGGTTAGGAAGGGAGCTAATTTGGAGAATGTGGATATTGTCATGACTCAAAAAATTTAAACTTTTGATGTAAGGGATTTAATTCAGCACTTATGCATTGTATACTGTGTACCAAATGTAAAATACAATCTTTAAATAAAATGTTTGAATAAAACAGAAGTTCATAATGTTTGCATTTAATCCATAGCTTAAGATTCCTTCAGTACAAGATGCCCTGATGATGCTCTCTGACTCTGTGACATCTGAGGTCAGACTCCCTTCTATCTTTAGGTCTGTGGAAGATGAGTAGTTCAGTTTACAAGGTCGGTCATGCCTCCTGCAGTCTGACATGAAAAATACACTGAGCTGTTGGTGCGAGTGAGAGTCATACCGAGCTACAGTGCAGCAATTAACATCCTTAACAGAAACTCAAACCTTTAAAGGACAAAACAGTGAGTGAGAAGAACGTCCAAATACATCGACTTTTCTGTGGCAGACACAACTGATGCCGTATCAGATAAATAGAGCATGCAATGGAATAAACTCCATATGTTGCATGTGGCCAGTGGGGGCGTGATTCAGGCTGCTAAAAGCTCCAACACCACTACGCTGCTGTGACACAGCACAAGGGCCTGAACGCAGTGTCCCACACAAGGACAAAAAAGTGGCGCCCATGTCTGACAGGCTTTCCTCCCTGTCTGTGCAAATGTCCCCAAATAGAAGCTAATTGCAGGCGGAAACAGCATAGTTTCAGGCTGTTAAGCAAGGTGTCGAGGCGTGCATCCAGAAGGAAAAAGGCGTATGATGAAACCAAGCGATGTGTCCATGTGAAAAGATCTCTGTCACTGAGGCCATGTGCACATTTGACACAGCCAGCCAGCATGTTGGCCTGATAATGTCAATATCATTTCCCTCATCTCCTGTCAGCTCGACGCCCGCTCCCTGTCACTGAAATGGGCTGAAAATGGAGAACTCCCACACTGACTCAATGACAGTGCTGGAGCTGTCTAAACAAGCCCCTCAGTGTCAGTAATTCTGGGGTATCAAGAGTTTCTCCCCTGCAATCTGCTGCATCACTGAGTTCAGGAAATATTTACTTATGTGCTGTCCTGATGGTGGATGGGACAATGAAGCTATCACCAGCAGCAAGTTAGCTTAGCTTAGCATAAAGACAAGAAACAGGGAAAAAGTAGCTTGGCCCTAGTCAAAGGTCAAAAGACGTCCTAGACAAAATCTACTGACCAGCGCCTCAACAGCACATTAACACATTAAATCTCCAACCTGAACAACCATATATGTCGTTTTTTTTCGACCACTGTCTCCTGAAATAGCGCCGCTATGGCAGCAGGCCATGGTTGACCTTGGTTGTCATGGCTACAATAATAAACACCAGGATTGGCTTGGTTAGAGTTAGGTACTAAAACTACTTGGTTAAGTTTAAGAAAAGATCGTGGTTTGGGTTAAAATAAGCACTTCCTCAACATTGGACAATCTTTGTTGTCAGGGTTACAACAGTAGCGTGGTTAACTTTGTCGAAAGGTCATGGATGATAGAAACAACATAAACTGTAACTTTCACATGGGAATCAAACACACTGTCCTGTGTCATATTGCTGTGTTTTGTTGACTCATCCACTCACCCCGACCTCTTCCTGACATGGACTTTGTCGCTCTATATTGTGTCACCACACTTTTCCCTTTGTTCCTGTCGTAACTACGAGAGCCGCTAGATGTCGCCTAACAGCAAAACGTAACTGTGGGTCATAATCATGGATGTATGGTCATGATAAGCTGCTGCACAGACGACCTGTGGGCTCGAATTATACAGGACAGTTGTAATTAGTGAGCTTTAGAGGTACTGTGCATTTTGATACTTTTGGACAGAGGCAGGATAGCTGTTTCCTGTCTTTATGCTAAGCTAAGCTAACTGCCAGCTAGCTCTAGCTTCATGTTTCGTGTACACCAATGTGAGTGGTTGTCAACTTCTAATCTAACAGTAAATGTGGCCAATTCAGGTTCCAGGATCAAACAACAAAACATTAAAATAATATTAGTCAGTCATGTAAACACAGTGGGTGTGAAACATGCAGTGGTTTAATGGATTCACATCTAGTCACTAAAAGCCTAGAAACTCAGGAAAATGTCAAAATGACTCACTTCTGTTACAATGTACTATGGTGACTTTAATCAATTTTTTCTCTAGTGTAACTGACTGGTTTTACTGGTTAATTTCAAGGCGTAAGTACACCATCTGTGCAAATATAAAACAGGCTGGTGCAAAAACTATGATGCTTAGAAAAAAGAAATCCCTAAATAGATATAACGCAAATGCTGAGTGATCCAGGCCAGACACAGCAAACAGATTTGTGTGTTTTCCTGGTGAGTCATGTGGCTTCAGGAAAATCTGCCATCATGTAACCAAGAAACAGCACACGAAGCCAAGGCTGAAGGTAAAAAAAAAAAACCAAAAAACACCTGAACCCTCCACCCCCACCTCACTATCTCACCCTCATTCTGTCACACATGTAAATCTGTCAGGTCCAGCTTGATGTGCAGGAGAACAATGCAACATGTCATCTCCACAAAAACATGTGCATCGCCCAGGATCTTCCTTGGACTCGCCCAAGAAATTGTCTTGGCATAATCAGATTAATTCAAGGGCTAATTTGCTGCAGTTGAGTTCTGCCTGGCTGCTGTCACTAGCATAGATCCATAACTTATCGAAAGCTGATTAACACGTCAATCCTCCTGCTTGTGCCTGCTAAGAACGTGGAGCTGTGTGGTTGTCAGGATTACTTAAGTGTGAACGAAAGACCGAGCCATCCTGACGTGAGAGCAGTGCATTAACTCTCACTCCTGTCACCACGAGCTCCTGTCACAGTGATACCTCAAGTTGGGCTTTACATTTTTAAATATAGTATTATAATTCATCATATTTCATAATATTACAATGGTTGACAGTGCTGTGAATGTAAATATGAAGGAAAGAATATAATGAGATGGAGGCAGATGGCGAAAGAATCACAAGTCTCTTTCTTGTCAGCACAAAGTATCCTTGAAGCCCTTGAGACAGATGTATCGTGACCTTTGACCCCTGCCTTGGAATGCGACCATGTCTAAATGTTATGTCTGATATCTTGAGTAACTCCTTCCCAATGGCAACTCACTCTAAGCTCAAACCCCTGTGCTGCTCCTTTCCAGCTCCCCTCAGACTGTGCGTTGCCTCCCGGTGGTGACTTTTGGCAGTCAGGCATCATCCAAAAATGAAAACTGAGAACGCCTAATGAGCTATACTTTTTGCCAATGAGCCAAAGAGACAAACTGAGTTGTGGGGTGGGTCTCTGCAGCAGGCCCATCTCGTGTGGCCATGGCATGATGGTAAATTGGAGTTGGCGTGATAGGTCCTGACAGCGGCACAGTCTTGGCCATGAGCACAAACTGCCTTGCTTATGTAACAAGGCCCATTGCTACCGTCCTGTCACTGCCATTAAAATTCATAGGAATCACATGAAACTATGCCCTAAACAAACTGTTTGCTGCAGGGGCAGTAGAGGCAGAGAGGGCAGGGTTTGGTAAAAGTCAAAAAGATGAGAGCTGAATGAGTTAAAGTGGAAAGCCATGACACTTGGTGAGACATGGTGAAACAAGAAGATTGCTGGTTCCGTCCCAGCCTGTAGGTCACTGAACTGGGGGTGAGTGGACACTTTCCCGAAGCAGAGGTGGTGTAGTGAACCCAGCTCCGTGTTAACTGCTCGGCTGACATAACACTAACACAGCTTCACACAAACACAGCTCAGCTGACACTTCACCACCTGTTCATAATACTTGTTCTCTCAAAAGATGATCACAGGAGGATTATTTATAGCTGTGAAGAGATCAGGTTTTGAGACAGACATGAGATGCATGTTTGCAGCATCAGTCTAAAGAAGTCAGTTTGTCTCATGATTCTTGTCACAAGTTGCCTGAGTGTTGACAAGCAGAATCACAGAACTATTTTCAGGTTGTTTGATGTGTATGGAAGGTGTAGTTTAAGCGTTTTCCTCCTGTAAGCCGCCACAAACCCCTCACAGTCATCTTACACACCTGAGGGTCCAGATACAATTTAAGAGGTGCTAACATAGAGGTAGGTAAAATCAGCTTTCATTTAATATTTAATAAAAAAAAAATAAAAAAAAATTCATTTTTACTATCTCTGTTCCATTACAGACAAGTTTCATCTGTTGGCTCATAGTCCAGGAAAATCTGATGAGACAGAATGAAAAACAAACCCTTACTCCTCTTTATCAGCCATTATATCAGGGTGCCCTTGAGCAAGCACTTCACACTGAGCTGCTGTTAGTACCTGGGGTTCTGACAAGCAAGCCCCCAAGCGTGTGTGGATGTATGGAAAGATGACTATATATGTAATGTCTCTATTAAGTTTCCTAAGTTAAACTGATTAAACTGAAAATTTGTAATTTCATTAAAGCCACGTTTTCAGCATCCTCCTGTCGACTCAGCTGTTGAATCTCTGCCGATTATTTCAACTATGGACTCTAGGGAATGCAATATATCCTTTAAAAGACCTTCATGTTCCACCCTAATAACAGAATTCAGATCGCACCCTCAAACATCACACCCTCTCTCTCTCTCTCTCACACACACACACACACACACACACAATGATGCAGGTGTTTCCACACTGTTCAGATGGAATGATTTATTCATAATCATGATAGCATAATAAAACAATGAACATTGAAAGCACTGACAGTTGAACCCAAGGCCTCTCACACATAGCATGCACCACCCCGACCCCAGCGTTCACAGAGACACTGAACATTTCTAACGCCAAGAGACTGCTGGCTCCTGAAAGTCCTCCTTTTTTTTAAATTCTCTGCCCCAGTCAGTTTTTTCCTTGTTCTTTTTTTTAATCCTTTAAATATATTTTGATATAAAAACAAGCCCACATATGATGAATCAACCATGTTTGTGAACTGCCTCTCCCCCTTCTCCTCCTGTTATTGTCCTGCCCCCCCACCGCTCCTTTGGGGCTGTCTTGGTTGGAGGACGAATATGATACTAGCTCCCATGTCCTCTCTCTTCCTTTTCACGCTCTCTTCTTGGACATTTGAAAAACAAAAATCCAGTCTGATGGGGACATGGTGGAGTGGGGGAGACATCACTAAAAAATGGTTTGATAACCTCCCTGAAAAAAAGAAAGCAATAAAAAAAGACTTCTTAAAAAAAAAAAAAAAGAAAAAAAAGAAAGTAATTAAAAACAAAACAAAACCACAACAGTCCAATTGAAAGAAGTGCTGGAGGGAAGTCTGGAGCTCTGTAGACTGGAGGCACTTTGGCACAGAGCGAAGGCCCCACACCTGACACCACGCCGAGGGGAGGGAGGGAGGGAGGGATCGAAGGAAGGATGGAATGACTGGAATGAGAGCTGGGCTGAAAGGCATGCAGAGCCACATGGTGATACAGAGAACCAGGAATGATGGAGTGGTGAGGGGAAGAAGAAAGAGCACCTGACAAACGTGGAGGAAAAGGCCAGCCTCCCCTCCAGTTAATGCCATGTTCAGGAGAGGAGGAGGAGGGAAGGAAAAGGATAAGAAAGAGAAGAGATCTTCCACCTAGAGGAAGAAGAGAAAGTTGGACCAAGAGAGAAGAGACAGAGAGAGCGAGTGAGCAGCAGCAGGTATAGAAGGAGGGAAGAGCAGTGGCCCATCGAGAGAAGAGGAAACTGTCTGGCAAAAGCTATACAACACAAACAGGAAAACAGTCCTTGTATGGAAGCAGAGGACGGCTGGTGGACGTCTGAGGTCAGGGGAGGGGAGCACAGTAAGGCAGTCCTACAGGTCAACAGGCTGGGCTAGAGGAAGGCGCTGTGGTCCCTCTTCTTCTTCTTCTCCTCCTCCTCCTCCCACTTTGCAGTTGCACTCGGCTGCGTCTCGCCCCACCCTCCTCTCCCCCCTACCCGCCCCCTCCCACGCCTCCTCCTCACAGGTAGAGCTCCTTGGCTCTGATATGCTGCAGCTTCTCCCTCAGCATGCGGAAGGAGGGCCGCACCAAGGGGTCCAGGGTCCAGCACTGCTTCATCAGATCATACACCACGGGCGGGCAGCCATCTGGGGCGTCCATCTTGTATCCCTTCTCTACCCGAGGCACCACCTCTTTCAGCGGCTGACACACAGAAACAGGACAAAGTGAACATCAGATCCTCGGCGTGAGCTGATGCAAGTGAGTGACTCAACTGCACCGCAACATCCCAGGCAAAGGTTATTCTCCATACAAACAAATAACCAAGTATGGTAATGGAAACATAACAAAAGGTGAAGCATGCAGAAATAATTAAATTCATAATTTGCAGCACATAATGTGTCACATTTTCGTGATGTGCTCCAGCAGTTAAATGGCATAAATCTAATTATTTTGAGGTCAACTCTGACGGCACAAGACATTTCATTCATCTTGTACAAAAATAAAATCAAATAAATAAAAAACAAAATAAAATACTGGTCCCAGCAATGAAGCCTGCCATCTGCTGGTATACCTCGGACCCAGAGATCCACAGAGACTTGGTGTTCAGGTACTTACAATTCGAGGGTAAGGCACGCGCCCAAAGGAGTAGATCTCCCAAAGTAGGATTCCATAACTCCAGACGTCCGACTTGGTGGAAAACCTCTGTTGGACAAAAGAAGAAGAGGAGCTTAAATTCACACATTCATGAGAAGGCATTCAGAGAGCAGCTGGGTTTATTGTTTGTTGTATGTGTTGTATGTTTTTGGTTTATTATTATTGTTTGTTTTGTGCTATTTCAGGAGTTCAAGTGAGTATATGTGAAAGTGACAATAACCAAGTGATAGTACTGTAATATTTTTGACTGAGTCTATATTAAAAATGTAATAAGTAAAACCAAACATGTTCAAATATAGAAAGCCACGTAAGCACAGGCTGTTTGTACATGCAGATATAAAGAATAAAAGAAAACAGGGGAGCCTCTTCATTAAACTGCACTGTTGAACTGCTTCAGAAAGTTCAGTCCACCTGAGCTGATTAACAACACACACAAGGAGCAAACTATTTGCTAAAATCTGTCACATTCAATTTATAAACACATTGGGCATCATGCAAGAAACACTTGTGCCAAGAGATTCCTTCTTTATTGGAATGTATGACTGGTTCAAGAGAACTTGGTACATTTGCCAAGTTTTTTATACTTACAATGTCCTCTTAGGTACAAACATAATTCATAAGATCTGCTGTGTGAGTCATGTACTGATAGTCTGCCTCTCTTCACAGGATGAATTAAGAATGATAACACCTTAATCTGAAAGTATTTAGAGTTCAAAAATAGATAACAAAAATGCACCTTCTGATTTTATTGCCATGCAACTGGCAAATTACACACTTCAGTGGATGACTATCTTAAGACCTGTCTGCAGGTTTGTGTCAGGTGGAACATCACACACAGTGTAATAGTCCATCTCTGTTGCAGTCACTTCCTGTTCATCTCCTCCAATCTAAGTTGCTTTCGCAAGAGATTTTGTAGCATCTAACTTCTGTCACAGCACGGTGCTGCAGCTGTATAATCTGATTTGGATCCCCTAATATGACTATCAACACTGCCACATTTGTTTTGTTTTTACATTTTTGCAAATGAAACTTGCCCACAAACAGAGAGCACCAACATGTACTTACTCATGCACATGTAGTATTCACCAAGATGAAACAAACTTTTGACAACAGGTTTGTTCAGTTAAGAGTGTTTGGTGAATCTGATTTGGAACATTTGCATGAAGAAGCCTTACCGAAAAAAAAGTGAGAGAGCTATAGGATTCGGGAACAAAATGTTCTTACATAAGGTCCAATGTTTGATGAATCTGATGTCAGAGCAGTGTCACCTCTTTTGAAGATTACTGTTGATATCAATTTCAAAAACTGTTGTCACCTCTTTAAATTTTACCAGCCTGGTACTCAAGGTGAAGTAGGTGAAGTTATTGAAAAAAATGCAGAAAATGCAACTTATCAGCCCAGATCTGCGTACCGTCCCCTCTCACCTTCTCTCTTAGTGCTTCAGGGGAGGTCCACTTGACGGGTAGCTTGGCAGTGTCCTGTATGGAGGAGGCCTCCTTGGTGAGGCCGAAGTCGCTGACCTTGGCGATGTTGTCGTCTGACACCAGCACGTTACGAGCTGCCAGGTCTCTGTGGACGAAGTTGTTGGCCTCCAGGTATTCCATGGCTTCACACACATCACTGATGGGAGAGATGAAGAGAGAAGAGTGAGGACTGCATGACTAAGATAAGTGGACTGTACATGGGCCTATGTGTGGCTGTGCTTACAACTCATATACGAGGACAGTATAGGAGAACTACAGTCTTAATTCATAAAAGATGGTTGAGCTGGGAAGGGAAAAAAAAGACAGATTTTGAATGTGAAAAGACAAATAAGAATTTATAAGATGTGTTTTTCATAAAAAGGAGCTAAATCAGAACATTCTGGACAATACTTCCTCCTTTGCTTCATTATCATCCAGTTACAATCTATTCCCGTGTAATTTTCTAACAAGTTCATTCCAGGGTTACATGGCTCACACTGAAAATGAATCATGAAATTCTTCCCTGTGAATGCATGTGTTTATGCCTACTGATCTGAAAGTAATGGTTGCACTCATTTTAACTCGTGTGGGGGTTAGAGCATGAGCTAAATGACTGTTAAATTAAAAATAAATGAAGACTTTAAGGCACTTGACTTGCAGATAAAGGAGCCGTTTATCAAGGCAAACAAGCTGCATGATGGTTGCTCATGTAAACAAATGTTTCTTTTATGTTTCCAGTCAAATGCGTGACACTGTTGTTTTGAAATTGATTTCAAATCCTGTCATCTTAAGAGCAACAGTTTAGCTCTAGACCCCTGCTGATTAAACATTTGTCTTTTTTAGCAAAGTTAATAAGTAGTAGAACACAGAACAAGAGGACTCACAGTGAGAACTTCAGTAAGCAGTCTCCACCCAGCACGGTCCGTCCTCGAGAGCGCAGGTAGTCCACTAGGCTGCCCTGTGACACAGTTCAGAATCGTTACCTCAACATGTTGTGGACACGGTTTTATCATGGGTGGCTCAATTGAAGACCAAATCACAGAGCCTGAAAGTGTTCATGTTCTCTCACATAAAAACACACACTGTATTACAGTATTTCAATTCACAAATTCAAACAGGACAGGGTGTCAAACTGATTTGTCCTTTAAATATGACTTTTATTTTTTGGAGTTCTATTAGTTCTTATTAATATTAGCTTTAACTATTGTAATTTTCAAGATCATTCCCAAATCTTTCTAAACATTTTCAGGCTTGTTAAAGAAGTTTTAGGTGTTTCTCATGAGAGGATCGCTTATGACGTTCCTCTCTCGAAAACTGAGACTGACCTTGGCCATGTACTCTGTGACGATGTAGAGACTGCCCCTCTCCTCAACAATTACCCCTAGCAACTGCACCAGGTTGTTGTGCCTCAGTTGCCTGGACAAACACAGAAAAACAGAAAAATGTAGTTTTAGTGTAAAATAACATTAAGAACACACTCACACACAGATAGGTGGTACGTGTCAAAGTAACATCCACATGAATGGCAGGACCCAGGGTTTCCCAGCAAAACATTGCCCAAAGCATCAAAGCATCACACTGCCTCCACTGGCTTGCCTTCTTCCCATAGTGCATCCTGATGCCATGTTTTCCCCAGGGACACGACCAGGCCACCTTCTTCCATTGCTCTGGTCCAGATTGATGCTCACGTGCCCATTGCAGGCGCTTTTGGCGGTGGACACAGGTCAGCATGCCCCATACGCAACAAACTGCGATGTACTGTGTGTTCCAACACCTTTCTATTGGAACCAGCATTAACTTTTCAGCAATTTGAACTATTATGAGGGGCTTAACTCATATTTAAGCTATACTGCTATTGGATTGGACAACATGGGCCAGCCGTCGCTCCGCATGTGCATTATTGAGCCTTGGACGCCCATGACTGTGTTGCCGGTTCACTGGTTTTCCTTCCTCGGACCACTTTTGGTAGGTCCTGAGCACTGCAGACCGGCAACATTCCACAAGAGCTGAAGTTTTGGAGATGCTCTGACCTAGTCGTCTTGCCATCTCAATTTGGACCTTGTCAAAGTCGCTCAAATCCTTACGCTTGCCCATTTTTTCTGCTTCCAACACATCAACTTCAAGGACAAAATGTTCACTTGCTGCCTAATATATCCCACCCACTGCCAGGTGCCATTGTAACAAGATAATCAAAAAGACTGTCTCCCCTTAGACCATAACAAAGACACATTTCTTCAAAAAGCAGGGAAAAAAATAGCCAGTGATGGAGGATGACGTTACATTTGATATAGGACAATGTGCCTGTGTACACACAGACACAAACATATTTTACAGGTGGTGTGAAGGACAAACAGAGCTGTGGGATCTTACGTCATGACAGAGGCCTCAGCGATGAAAGCCTGCGCTGTAGCGTCGTTTTTGATACACTTGACCGCCACCTTGGTCCCTCTGTAGTCTCCGACCATCACATCTACAAAGGACGCAGACAAGGTGAAGTTTCAGTACAATATCTGAGACGACCTTGGTCTCTGTTATGATGGCTCTGATGATGTGGAGATCATTGAAAATTCAATTCTCACCTCCAAACTCCCCTTTGCCAATGGTTTGGATCAGTTTGAGCTCCTTTCTGTTCAAGGCCCAGCCACCTGCCAAGAGACGACAGAAGACACTTAGCAGACCTCACAGCCAAAGAATAAAATAATCATTATCAAGCTATAACTCTCATACATCACTGCACAACCTCCAGGGAGCAGCACGCATTATAAAAGGCAGAAATACATAAAATCTATTGTTATAAGAAGTAATTTACAAGATTGGAAGTAAAAAGTTGAAGACATTAAAGAAGCAGAGCAACTAAACTATTCAACTAATGCATTAAAATATTCAGTAGTGAGTTTCAAATTCATGGCAGCTATCTTCTGGTCGGTGCAGAAGTCCCACTTTATGAATGATGGATATCTCATTTGGGAGAAAAAGTCTTGATTTATTGCAACATTTATCTTTTTTCAGTTTTCTGGTGTAAGAATTCGAGAATCAGATTGACTTTGAGAGGTGCTGAAGCCCAGTAGTCGTCCCCAGACACAAAAAGATTAATTACCCTCTGTGATTAATGCTATTAACACTGGGATGATGGCAGAGCTTTGAAGGAGATGCAGGCTTTGTTTGTATGTTGTGTATTTACACACAAGCACAATAATGTCCCAGTGTGCATCAGTGTCCCTACAGAGCGGTGTAATGAGCTGTGTGTGTCCTTACTCCTGGAGAACTCGTCTTGCGCTGCCACTGTTCCCTCCATTAACTTGGGTTTAATCAGCCTGGTACAAAGGCCATCAGCATCTTTGGTGTAATGCTGGAGACAGAGGAGTAGAGAATTACATGCAAACATTTTAATACAGAAAGAGAAAAGTCTGTATGTTTAAATGTCAGAAAACACAATGAAAACCCATGTGAACGGTCAGGATTAGTCCTGAATCTCATAGTCTAAGTTTAAAAATCTAATGTATAAAAGTCTGCAGTTTATACTAGGTCACTCTCACTCAACCCTCTTAGACCTAGCTGAGTGATCGGGACTAATGTTCATAAATTAATCCTGATTGGTGAGACTGTATACAAGTGTTTGATATATAAAACAGAACTGTGACTGATGTTTTCAGCTGCGCTCTACAGAGGAACATGAAGGTGGTGATGAAAAGAGGCCTCAGACTGTGCTGGGAGTTGATGTGAGGAGCTCCTTTTATTTGATATGTACAGGATATCAGTGGTGTTGGCCTCCACCAAAGAAATAAAGCATGAAAGGTTTAACTTTTATCAACATGCATCAAAGTTAAGGGGTTTTGTCTTGAGGGACAACAGAATCGCTGCCTCATTTCCATACAAAAGATGGAATAAAGCAGGAGGAGGAGCAAGGCTTTGCTTTATTGTCAGCTGCTGCTGTTGAAAATCAAAACGAATACATTAGCAAACATGATGGTGGTTCTTTCAAATGACTTGGATCTCAATATGGATCAAATTTCACATCTAGAAATTTAAATATTTACATTCTATTCATATCATATTTACATATATTTTACCCCAAATGTCAAAGAAAACTTAACCATGAACAAGATAAGTCACTAAAATCCAAAGCACCTGCACGACAGCTGTAATGGGACGAGATCACACACATGAAATGAATAAACTTCTGCTGGAGATTGACAGTGTTAGTGTCAGTCCTCAGAAACAAGCAAATCCCTGTCAATATCTACTCATCATCATAACATCAGATTAGACATCAACAATAAATCAGGCAGATGTCTTGTTTTGGTGATATTCTGCTACAAGAGAGGAAATAAATCAAATGCTTTCAAATCACAAAGATAGAAAAAGAAGAAACGAGACAAATAGTGAATCAGTGTCTTAAGTACAGACACTTGAGGTTACACAGGACTGTGTGACCACTGAATGAATAAAACAGCAAAAGACGAAGAAGTTCTCTCACTATCAAAACCACAGATCACAGAGTGTAAGTTACTGTTACAACCACCAGGGAGCAGCATGGTGAAGGAAGGGTCAGCTCCCTCCTTTTAAAAAAAAAAAAAAAAAATTCAGCACTGAAGAGGACATATGAAGCCACAAATACGCAATCTTCGGTGTGCTACTGTGATGTAGCTACATCATTTGTTATTGCATCTGCATTGTTTCCCTATATCATCTTGGAGGATGGAGGACCTTTTAATGCATGGAAATATATTTTTAGTACACAATGGTCCTGGAGAGATCAATATCTTCCCATATATAATTAGCAGAGAGGGTGTAACCACTCAGTAAAAATACAAAACAGACACTGTAGCAGACAACACATTCACTGTGTTCTTACACCTCTCTAAATACCATATGGAGCCATCTTTGTGTCACTTCACCACTATCGCTGCATGCATGCATGACTGACATACATAACTGACATACATTACAGGAAGGCGGCCTGGGTCTGTTGGTATATATTTATGCATATATGCTATGAGTGTCTATATTTAGGTCTACGGGAAGCCTGCTGTGACAGGCTAATAAGAGCAGGAGAACAGTGACCAAGCTGGAAAAACACACAAGAATGCAAGGAATCCTCTCATAGGCTATTATAGAGAGACAGAGAGAAGACACAGGGGAATGCAGACAGCAACAGGATAGAGATATAGAAAGACTGAAAGAGAGAAAAATAAGGAGAGCGAGGCAACGTAAGAGGCTGAAATGGATAACAAAGAGAAGAGGAGAGAAAGCAATATGCCAGGTATACACGAGAGCACACGAGGAGAGAAGGAGAAGGAGGGAGGAGGAGAAAGGAAGTGGAGGCAGAACCAGGACTAGGATGTGAGAACAAGAGAGAAAGAGACAGAGAGAGGGATAGAGAGATAGAGATTGTGGGTAACTGATGATAACAAGAATGCACCAGGGATGTAGATAGTCTCAGTGCCAGCTGGCACATTCCTGTCGTCCACTTCCAACACCCCGCAAGGCAAAGAGATGAGGTCCAATTAAAAGTGTGATAGCCGCCAATCCAGCTCCTCTCTTTATCTGAGAGGATGAAAGCCCCCCCCCCCCCCCCCCCCCCTCCTCTCTCTCTCTCCTTCCCTTTGCTATCATGTCTCCTGTCTTCCCCTCTCCACACTCTGAACTGGCTTTCAGATAACAGGCAGGGAGTGAGAGGATCAGACAGCTTGTTGAAGAATGTGAACATGTACTTGAGTTTGTTTTTTTTAAGGGAAACTCCCCGGGGACACTGAATGTGTTATGTGTATTTGTGTTAATGAAGTTATGTAATCATACTACAGCACAATTAAATCACTATTATCACGCTATTAATATTTAGAAATGTAAATAAAAGAATTAATAAAATAACAGATTATCTTAGGAATGGCTCTTTTTTTGAAAAGGTTTCTACAAATAAGTTTATTGACTATTTTATGAAGATTGAAAATACGAAATGACAGGAGATTTTGCTTGAAAGAAAAGTCAACACAGCCTCTGGTGCTGCAACAATCATTCTCAAATTCTTAAAAATAATTTTTGTTAATAGTTTGGTCTTTAAAATAGTGAAGGAATAGTGAGAATAGTGAAAATGCAGAAAGTCCCAGACTTGAAACTGACATCTTCAAAGTCCATGTTTTGACCAATCAACAGTCCAAAAATATTTAGTTTACTAACACCTAAGACAAAAAAACAGCATCAAATCTCGACACTCGAGAAGCTGCACTGGGAGGAATATTTTAACTTGAAAATTGATTAGCCAAATAATTATCCAAATGGTTTCTGATTGTTTTTCTGCTGATCGACTTATCTCTTAATTAACTAACCATGTTAGCCCTACAGGCTTCTTCAAGAAACTCTGATGTGGAATAAAGTTTGTGGAACAGCCATACTTTCTGCCAAAGCAGCTGTTTTAGGACAGAAAACGTTGCCAGCGGCAACCTCAAAATGTTGCCCTACATTTCACTGATTATCAGGACGTCTGTAGAGAGAATGGTCAGACTTGGTCAAAGGTTTCAGTTTCTTACAAACAACTTTCTTCACAGGCTCTCTCTGTGCTTCAGCTGAACATTTTGTGCCTTACAGTTCTCACTGTTATTAACTTTAGAGAACGCTGATCAATTGGCACAGATAATGACAGCCAATTATCCTTTCCAGCTATCACACTGAAAGCCAAGGGTATTATGGGTATCAGGGGTATTATGTAAAGAAAAAAGCAGGAGCTTGAAAGGCAGCTATGCTCCCTAACGTCCCTCACCTCCACCAGCTGCATGAGGTTCTCAAAGTACTCCTCCTCATCGATGGTGAGCTTGCCGTTGTGGTAGATGATACGGTAGTGCTCCACCTTGCCGTCGCAGCTGACGCACAGGGTGTAATCGCCGGGATAGTTGGTGCTCTCCCTCACCAGGAACAAGCCCGTCTCCGGAGGGTAGAGGAGCCGCTCGGCCTGCTCCCGAGTTATCTTCCCATGAAACCAGCTACAGGGCGGGAAGAGAGGCAGCGAAGGAAGGACAGGACAAAGCAAAGTGAGGAAAGAAAAGGGAGAGAGAGATAAAGGGGGAGAGTGTTTGAGATTTTAAAACTGTCAGTTTGCATTATCACACATGCACACAAGTTAATGTTACAATGGTGGAGTGTGTACTGAAACACAAGTTTGGTCCATGTATGGCAATACCACAAGTGTCACTTCCTGTTCCTAAGGAAAACTGAAAACATCATTTCCTCGTGTCAGTGTTAACAGCGTCAGATAGGCCAACATCCTTCAACATCTGCTACAACAGATCACACAGGTTTTCATCTTCACTACTCATTTGCAAATTCAACCACACAGAAGGCTCCACTTCCACTTATCAGCCCACAGTCCTGCTCTGAAATGAGAAGTGAAAAACAAGAATGGGGTGGTAATGGGAAGCCGGCAGCACTTCCAGTCTGTTCAGCTTGAGTGGAGCAGGGGTGGGGCCGTCTCGTCTTTAGGAGGCACTGAGAAAGTACCTGAACCCAAACAACAGGAAACATGGTGCTCACACTCACTCACACACAAAGCCTCAGGGCAGAGTCGGAAACTGACACACAGGCACTGCAATAACAGGAAAATGCAAAAACTGCTCAGACGATGTGGTGGGTAGGACAGGACCAAGTCACTCACTCCTGACTGAGGTCAGGGAGACGGGCGAGGAGATGGGCTGACTATTTCACACACTTTGGTGTAATAGGGGAAAAAAAAAACTTAGGCTTGGGCTAAATGAAAAAGTTGGATCAGAGTTCTGCTGGTTTGAACTGAGAACAAATAAAGCTCTTGCTTCCTGAATTAGAAACTAGCTGTATAAGCCTGCTTCAGCCTCACCATATGGCCTGGTGGATACATCTATAGAGTACTAATGGATAGAGTACACCGTCAGCCACTGCTCCATGCTCTTCATAAATCTCTTCTACACTATCACAAACATTTCTCAGTGTCTTTAAAAAAAACAGCAAATTAATTGTTACCTGTAATCTGCCAATATTGTTGTGTAATGGAAAATCTAATTCTAAAATACAGGCAGACTATGACAAAAACTAAGTCCTCAGAGTAAGGATTCAGAATTTTGACACAATTTCTCTTCTGCTTATTCTTCCTATAGACGCCCCCCCCCCCCCACCTCCCTCCATGAACTATGTCCTAAAGAAAGACTGAATTTAATTTAAAATCTGTGGCCCTCAGCTCATACACACCCAGCAACCTCAACCACATAGCGGCGCACCATGCCCCATCGATTTATGTCACTCCTTGTGTGAAAGGTTGCGTTAGCTGCAAACAGTAGCAGCCCACAGGGTCTCTCTATCTGTCTTAGCTGGTGAATGGGTGGTAATCAACGGCTATAATTGATTTAGCCCATTTTTCCTGTGGCAGCGTCCGTCACTCCCTCCTCCACCTCCTACTCCTCCTCTTCATACTCGGCCTACTCAGACAGCAAAGCCCTTGTGGCAAAGCAGCTTAATATGGGTTGAGTTGATTAGATCAGTGCAGGCAGCTTCTCCGATGGACAGCAGCTCCTTAACTCCCACTAATCCGAGAGCAAGCGCCAAGTGTGGATGGCCCAGAGAGATACATATCCCCGTGGTAGACGTACACTGGTTGTTCTGTCCACACAAATTAGCTGCACTTTTTTATAAATTACATCACACCAAAAACATGTGGTAAACAACTTGGTGGCAACAATGGGGAACTAGGAAGCAGGACAGCAGGGCTGAACACCCTATCTTTCTTTAGGGTGGTGCTGTAATCTAGCGCAGATGTCTGCCACATGGGGGCAGCAGGGAGAACAGGCTGTCAGCTGCCAGTGAGGAGGCTAGGGTTGTATTCACTGCTATTAACAAGTCAGGATGAGCATGGGACAGAAGACCACAACTGAATTCTTATGTGACCCAAAGGAGAGGGAGAGGTCTTCTCTGAGACATCTGTTAGTCATACATAACAAAATCAACAAGTCCCTGCGGGTTACAGCTGATGCCTCCAGTCCAGAGGAACGAGCTCAGTATTTAAAAGAAGAAAAAAAAACCCCAGTGATGTCAAAGGCAGTGGTGAGGACATAAGGTCCCATAGTAATGTAAAGATTTCCTCTGTGGAGCATGAGCACAGTTCAGTGTGTTGTCACACAATGTTTCAAAGTGGTTAATTAAGTAGCTAATGTACATCAACTAATATTGTCACAATAAGACATATCTTTCAGGAAAACAACCACAATGACTATTTTCTCTAACAAAACACTGGAAACAAGGCTGGGGTCTGATGTAATGAACTCAGCTTCATTCATTTCAGATTAGTTCACAGTGGAGCATATCTCGCTGTGCATCAGTACTCCCATTAGTGTGACCGTGCTCTTCTTCCAACTCCACAGTTCCTGACATTTACCACTGAAAGCAAAAACTTGCTACTAATCTGTAAAGTTTAAACACTGTAGCAGCCAGTATGCTCTTAGCTTCCCTGTCTCCTTTCATTTGCATATGCCTCTCATTACATTTTCCTCCTTTTGAAATAGCAGCAGTTTCAAAAAGCATGATTCAAACGCAGTGCACAGCTGGTCCTGGCCTCTGTGGCAGCCAGACAGCGGCAAGAGAAGAAACAGTAAAAACCAAAAGACTGCAAGAGATGGAGTTTCCATCTTTTGATGCTTTGCCTTACATTTTTGGAATCAACACTAGGTTTTCACTTGCTGCAGGGAACACAAGTGAATGGTGGTACGACAACTTGTTCACACACTTAAAAAGGATGGAGAGCATATGTGACAGTGAACAGAGACACATAACCATATCTGCAGTTATTATCTTTGATAATACTGTCTTATTCCTGTACTACACTTTGGCATCATGTGTCATTTTCCTACAATGTTCTTTCTAAATACAACATTTCAGTGTCAACAGTCTACAGCTATTTATCATAAGAATGTGTAAACACCATGACAGTGTAAGACATACATTTTAAACAATATCCGAATGTGAATGTATTTTTTTAAATAAATACAGGAGTCATTCAAGTCCCCCCCCCCCCCCCCCACCCCCCCCCACCCCCCCCACACACACACACACACACACACACACACACACACACACACACACACACACACACACACACACACACACACACAAATAGTTTAGCTGAGCTTCTTCTGTTACCCCTCTGGTACTTACGGCATAAGACTGAGCTTCCCTCCTGACTTGACTCCTTCCCTTTTCTGGACATAGTTAGCTGGGATGGTGCCCTCTCTGCCCACTGTGTTCCTTGCTCTGTACCAGTTGGGATCCTGAAGCAGCCAAACACGAGACAATTAAACAGATTATATTTATATATTTTTTACATTGTCTATATTTTTTGCACTACATTCCCCATGTCTTTATCATTATTGCAAATATCCCACATCTTTGTTGTATATTTTTTATCTTAATTTTATTTTAATATTATTTCAATTTTTAACTTGTAAGTTCTACTCTTATTTTACCCTAAGTCTATTTATGTTACTGTTTGCACCAACCACCAGCACAAATTCCTTGTATGTGGAAACTTGGTAATAAAACTGATTCTGATTCTGACAACACAACCTTAATAATAGAGGTATGCTGTCCTCTCAACAGAAATCAGACTCATTCTCTAAATACACTGAGTTTGTAGCCGAGGTAGAGCAGAGGGATTAGAAGCCTACAGTACTCTACACATAGTGCAGAATGAATGCTGCAAACCACTTCAGCACCACTGGTTCAATCAGATATTTGTGGGAATAAGCTGCTGCAAACAGTGAGGGCCGCTGTATTATCTGAAGCACCAATGGGAGCCAGAGCCCCCAGCTAAAACAGAAACCCACTGACTGTTTGATGGAATTATATTCATTCGCATCTTGTTTGTTTTGTACATGGTAGCTCTGCTTATTAGCTGAGGTATTAATTTATTCGAATGTCAGCATTAGGGGGTAAGCTTTTAGTTGTCTTTTACAGCATCCCCCTTTCATTATGGACTGCTGGTGCTGGGATCATCATTGAGCTTGAAATAAAATGCAAGAAAAATATGAACATCAATCTTAAACAGATGAATATTGATACCGTACCAAATATGAGATATGGCACACCACTTTCAGTTATTGGTGTTACAGTTTGCTCAAACAGTTATAGTTACATGAAAGTGCTGCACCGGCTATTTCGAGCCAGAAAAAGCAGCTGAACATTTGGTTTGTAATCATTACACATTGCACAGTAGTTTCTGAGACATAAACAAAAATGTGGGTCAGGAACAATAAAAGACAGTTTCACAGTCTCATAGTACCTATTTTTCAGTCATTTTCACATCTCTATTCTACACCAAATTCTAGGATTCAGTACACAATCAGCAAAAAACTAACACAATATTAACTGTGCAACCTTAATTAGTTAATTAAATTCCTCAAATAATAATCCTTTGGGCAGTTTGAGGACTTCTTTG
Source organism: Trachinotus anak (assembly GCF_046630095.1). NCBI lineage: Eukaryota > Metazoa > Chordata > Actinopteri > Carangiformes > Carangidae > Trachinotus > Trachinotus anak. The sequence continues at coordinate 6,142,786 of NW_027273862.1, read as the reverse complement.
GTACAATGTGGATCAATAACAACTGTGTGCTTCTTCTTCCTTACCCTGGTGACTCCGATGATGGTCAGTACATCTCCTTTACAGAAGGGCAGGTCCTGTTCGTTGGCAGTCTGGAAGTTGTACTTGGCTACACATTCTGTGCCAGTCGACCATGGTGCCTGCATCACATAGAACAGAGAGGAACCCACATTAATCACAGTTATTCAACTCAGTTTAGCCTGAGCAGCTGGAGTGAGTTATTTGTAAGAAACCAGTTATAATACTCAGCCACAGAGACAAAACTAGAGGTGAGGAGGCACTGAGGAGGGACATGGAAATAATCAGAGGACAGTAAGTTCTATTTCACAGTGTTATGACATGATGGTTGAGTCATCACAGCCTCAGAGATTCACAGTTCTTGGTTAAAATCTTCCTTTGTGGACCATATTCCAAGAGACGATTTGTCATCTGTTGTGAATGTGTTTGTGCTGTACAGTCAACTACACAAAACCAAGTAGAACTACAATAAACTAAAGATTGTGCAGTGAAAGGATCCCACCAGCGTTTCAACCCATAACTACTCAGCAGTCATTACTACATTATTACACAGGTACCCAGTCCTCTTCTAACAGATCCTTAAATACAAAGCAGAGTTCTGTATGGATGTGCACATTGAACTTTTATGATTTACACACATTTAGTTTATTTGTCAGCAGGACTACACAAACTACAAAACTGATTGGCACCACACTTGTGGGATGTGGCACAGAGAAGAACCCATTAAAATTTGATGTGGATCTGGTTAAAATCCAGGATTTTTTTCTTTCCTCAATACTGTCAATATTTTTCCAAATTTTCTTTAATATTTTACCTAGGCAGAGGTATGTGCTCTACTAAGTGGCATTCTAGTTAGTAATTGGAAAAAAACATACAATGAAGATTGCAAAAAATTTAACTGAGTACCTACAGTAACTGTGAAGTTTCTGCTTAACATAGAAAGATTCATTTTTATGCCGTTTTAGGCTGCTTATTTAAGGTACATAACTTACAGTAATTAAATGTACCTCTGTTGTTCTAAGTGTCCATCTTGTCAGCCTACTATTAATATTCATATTGAAATCTGTTTAATAAACTAATTTACAATTGAATACATTTCAAAATGTGATTCAAAGGTAATGTACCAGAGATCTACTAAACTAGTTAAACTTTAGCTGTTTTTCCATTCTCCATCATTATTGCTGCCTCATTTAGTTATGTGGAAAAACAAAGTGAATTCCCAGGATGTCACTTCATCAAAATTGATATTTTTCAAGTAAATTTAGCCCAGGCAAAGTGTGGTCATCTCACCAACTAGTTATGGTCTTCTTGTTACTGCAGCCTGTGCGATACAAAGTGTAGCTCTCTGCCACACATTAAGTAAAGAAACTACACCACAGTGACCCCCAGAGAAATATGCCTTATTGAAAATTCCTCACTAGCACTTGCTTTGAAACTCAGAAAAGCTCTTAAAGCTTTATGATGTAGTTACCCTCTTTGTCAATCACTCTGAATACTGCAAAAGTGGCAGCCACATGCCTAAAATACAAATGTAAATGATAGCAGAGATATTATTCAGTTTGCACTGATAGACGTGCGATCAAAAACATGCCTCAATAGAGAGAATGAGATGAAATGAGAAAGCCAGAGTACAAAGCACCAGATGTGAGTGAGCGAGTAGGGTCCTTGTACAAGCTGCTTTATTCCTGACAACACACAGTACAGCTGCATGTGTCTGATGCAGTCTCAGTCAATACAGCATAATGAGTTTGGACCTCTGCTGACAACTGTGTCTGAGGGTTATGTAGATATAGGGAAACCTTGTTTTTCCATTGTTATTAATTTCCACGTGTGGTCACTTGAACCAAAGGAGTTATAAAAATTGGTTTTGCTAGACAGAATGCATTACTGGAGAAATTTCCTTGAGGATCTTCAGTAATTTAAAACAACACACAAAACACCTGAGGTTAGAAGGACTAAATTTACCCCGAAGTTACATTCACAACTTAGAGACAACGAAAGCTCCATGTCTGTTTCCTAAAAGGAAGGTGGCACTAATCATTCAGTTTTGCAGGAATCTGATGACTGAATATTTCTCAATTGCATAGTCAAATATTACAGAGGTCAAACACACAAAGTACGTCATCATTGCTTGACAGGAGGATGTACCCCATCATTCAACTCCAATATTTCACTTCTGGATTGATCTTTAATTCACTTTGATGGTCTGCTGATGGAGGCACAATCGCTACTAAAACTTGGAACGTTTGTGGGTTGAGAACACAGTCAACAGGTCAAACTTCTGCTCCTCAAATATTGAGGGTTAAGAAGGTGCATGGCGGGGCGGCCCGATGGCGGAGTGGTTAGGGCGCGTACCACATGAGTGGATGCTCTCAGCAGTCGAGCGCCGGTTTGACTCCCGACCGGTCCGACTCTTTCCTGCGTGTCATTCCCCCTCTCTCTCTGCCACTTTCCTGTCACTCTCTACAGTCCTGTCAATAAAGGCAAAAAATGCCCCAAAAAATAGCTTTAAAAAAAAAAAAAGAAAAAAAAAAGAAGGTGCATAGCCTTATCACATCCTTGTGGACACCCTCTATTTGATTTTAGAAACACACTGCCATCAATGGAAGGCCAGAACCTCACTGAATCCATCATGCATTTATGCTGCAGCAAAACCACAGAGTCAGAGTCAGAGTAAGAGTCTTGGGGCTCAAACATCCTGAATAATCTGACGTGGTTGCTAGTTGTGGCATGATGTGATTAATTAATTGCAACTTAGATCCACTGACAAAAGTATAATGGAAACTTCAGAAATGTATGAGAGACAACATTGCACTAAAAAGGTGATGTTTTGAAGTGTGAAGTGTGAAGTGCTGTGGTGTGACAGATGAAAACAACCCGGATCGATAAGGACATGTGAAGGCAGAGGATGTAGGAGAGACAGTAATCCCACTCTAAGGCATCAGTTAAACCACTGAGACAGCCTGGTAATGTGAAACCACCAAACCTGAGCTGGGCACTTTGATGGATGTGTGCACACCAGCTCTGTGCATTAACACAGACAGGGATTTATTTCAGCACCTGCATGTCTTGCATGGGTTCCCTTGCGTGTGTAAGTGTGTATATGCATGCACTAATGTGTGTATGAAAGTGCATGTTAGTGAACCTTTATGTAGTCAAGCAGTCTAATGGAGATTGACACACTGTTGTTTGGACAAAACAAGACATTTTAAATATGTCACCTTGACACTATGATCCAAGTTTTTACAGTTTTATGTCATATTATAGAAACTAATTGACTCATTAATTGTTATTGGAAAATATGATTCCAAATCAACAATTTGCCTTTTTAACTTCTACTTTATTAATATGTGTGTTATCCAAAGAGAAGCTTTGAGTGTGACTTTGTAAAGTGAAGTGTGGATTGCAGCTTCACAGTTCAGTACTAATTAGGAAGCTACAGTTGTTGCAGACAACAAAACACAGGCAGGACCAAACAATGAAGAAATTACTGAGCACTAAAGTTGATTCTTGATGTTGAAAACAGTCAAAGATGCTGTGATCAGCACTGTCAAAAACCTTGACAGATCACAGAGGAGTGTGCTACAGTGTTGTTTTCATCTAGAGAGAGTGAACTAACTTTCCATATTAGACAACAGTGATAAAATCTGAATAACAACCTCAAGGATTATTCATCTGAGCATTGAGGTCAAATAGAAGCCAACATGACAACATGCATGTCACACAGCAGTGGAGACATGCTGCCAAATAAGTATCAGTACTAGAGAGGAGCCCAATTAGGCAGATAGAAACCTTTGGTTTTTTGTGTCAGTTAGTTTGATTTAGTTGATTCTGAGAACAAAATCTAGAAAAATCTGTAGAAAGTGAACAAATGCATTTCTTTAAAGGATCATTGAGAGGACCTTCTTGTAGCTGTATAACTGCCTTAAACTGATGTGACTGCTAAGAAGAAAAAAGTAGCAGATGCTGGTTGTCTCAGCTGTATGAAATGTTTTGTTGAAAATGTTTTCCTACTGGTGCACCTGTAAAAACCTGTATAGGTAACATGCCTGGATAGGTGAAAAATAAAGATAAAGGTGAAAAACATGCAATCGATTCTGTGCTTCACTTACGTGGATCCCAGACATGATGAAGGGAATTGGGCAGCAGGTGTCCTCAGGCAGGTAGCGGTCACTATTCAGCTCGTACCATCAGAGCTGTAGAAAAAGAAAAAAAGGCAAGGCATTAAAAATACAACTAATAATCTGTTCATTTGAAAGAATCAATCCTCAATTGAATAATCCAATATCGATTCATAAAATTTCTACATTGATCTTTTGATATATGCCTTTTATAGTCTCCTATGGATGGGCCCATTTGTAATGTAATCATTATATATTTTAAATAATGCACAAGGTTAAAGGTACAATTAAAGCATTGGTTCTCTGAGAATTTCAAGCTAAACTGACTGTAACTGAAATATCTTTACCTGAATCGATATCAAATAGAATCAAATAGAATTAAATCGTGAATCACATCAAATCAGGACCTTGCAAATCGGAACTGGATCGGTTTGGAAAATCAGTGACAATACCCAGCCATAATTACTGATCTATGTCTGCAAAATGTCTCTGCAAGAGTAGCTGTTGTTTTAAACATTAAGACCTCAACTGACAATGGACTACATGTCCACAGAAAACAAGTCACAGAGAAGCACAACTAAATAACCACATCTTGCCTCCTACACAAGCAGTGGAATGACCTTTTGAAATGACCTTACTGTATTACACATCAATACGTTCCCTCTACAGTTAGGATGATACGTATATTTATTATGTATAAAAACAAATCTTGTAGAATTCTGTACTATGATATAGATTTGGCCATAATCTCTGGGTCTGGTGTAGAATGCATTTTAATTATCACATCAAAGTAAATGACAAGCATTAGTGCTTCTTACGGCATGTTAAGCAGTGAACGTACTTTTACCTTTTATGCTAAAACACAGACGCATTTGCTTTCTAAGAAAACAGACGGAGGCATCACAATGCATTCATTGTCAGGGTGGATATAAACAACAGACGGTTCTGGCTCTGACATAATAATCACATGTCTTTGGTTCAAATACATTAATATCCCTGAGCTATACATATGTAACCTACCTATTTCTGATTTTTTAGTTCCTTAAACAAACAAAAGAAGCTGCTGATAAAAGACAGCTAAAAGATGCATGGCTAGCTGAAAGGTGGCTTTCTAACTCTTTGATCATCTCAGTTTTCTAGTAGTAATAAAGTCACTGGTTGCAAAATCTGAAATTCTAAAAGTGTACATGAGTAGAAGACATCTCTCTGGTGTAAGGGAAGTCTGTTGAGCATCTTGCTTCTGCAGCCAAACACTAGACTTTTAAAAGGTGACCTTGATTCAGTGACAAGGAGACGGAGGGAGAGATGCAGAGAATGAGAAAGGGGGGAAGAGGGAGGTGGAACGTGAAGACATAAACTGCAAGTGATGAGAGTGTGTGCATCTGTGTTTCAGTTTCCATGTGTGTTTGGGTGTGTCAAAGTGTGTGGCTGAAAGTGAGTATAGGAGGGTAGAGGGTGCTGGTGTGTGCCTGAGAGGGTACGTCTCTACTTGCGTGCCTATATCAACCCAAATCTGTGTGTGTTCTTTTGTCTTTGTGTGCAGCCGGAGACTGCATCTGTGTGTGGGGTTTTCTGTGTGTCTCTTAAATGTCACACCACCCTTAGAAGGATTTTTGATTTCTATTGCAGCCCTTCATCGTCAGAGATACAGTGATAATCATTGTCAGCATATTATTACGGCTTGATGGTTCAACTGCAAGTGAGTAAAGGCTCCCTGCAGCAGCCTCCATTCAAAGCATCTCACTTCCGCCCAGCTCAGAGAACAGGAAGCTGAAATGGGCAGGGAGGTGAGTAAGAAGGAGGAAGTAGTCGTGCATATTTTCCAGCGTTTTGTAGGAGGATGGGAGGGGCTGTAGTCGGGAGTCCAGTGTGAGCATGGGTACCCCTGTCACTGCCTTCCTTTGGACTGACTACAGCCATTCTTAATAATGGAGTCAGGTCAGAATAGATCAATAAACATGGTGAATCACGCACTAAAACAACCCAAGTATAATTCATAGCTCAATTATCCCAACTAAAAATGTCCTCTTTAACCCCTTTGATTTTCCCTGCATTAATAAGAGCCCATGGCTTCCACTGTGATTTAGTCTATTTGATGGAAAGTAGCCTAACTTTTTGTCCAGTGAGCGTAAGCCAGTTTCCCACCAGCGCTCTCAAAGTAACTTAGCGCTATGTGTAATTTTAGATCCCTGAAAATGATGCATCTGCTTCAAAAGCCAGGCTACTGGCTGGCATGCTCTCTGACAGCATCTATGGCCAAGCTTCAATGCACTGCCATATCCTGTGTTCAAACAGGAAACAGCCTAATTGCAGACCTGAGACCAGATCTGTATGAAAACTGACAGAGCCAAATATAACCAAAGCTAGGCTGCTCTGGTGAACCCAGAGCGCATGCGTGTCTTTTCCTTTGACACTCTTTACATTTAAAGCAGTGCTGCTGGAACAGAGCAGTGCAGCTCACCAACCCACAGCCACACGAGCTGGACAGTATCGGAGAGACAAGTGAGTGCTATTCTTAACGCGCTTCAGTGCTGAGGAATGCCTGCCAGCTATTCAAGAGCTTCAGCATCACAGTGCTCACATCACTCTCCTTAAGTTAGTCAAAGGGTACTCAGTAAAGGCAGTGAGTGAAAAGAGTTCTTCTTCAGGTCAATTTTCTATAGCAGATTGGAGAGAAATGACACTGTGTAAACTTTGGCACAAGACATTGAGTTTCTCTCAGAGGAGAGTATGGTTTCAATACCCACCCTGACAACGAATGCATTGTGATACCAAACATGTTTGATGCTGACAAAGAAAGTATAGATCGTACTTCTCCACTGGGTGTTACACTGATGTATAATGCAATATTACTCTTGCTGAATATCTATGTATAAACCGAAGGCTGTGTCAGGCTGATAAAGGTACTGTGTCAAAAATATAAACAAGAGGCTGTGTGAGTTTGAGTATGCTGCTTGAGTTACCTGTCAGAAGACGAAACATGAACCAGTAAGCCTAGTTTGAAGCTTATCAGACACCTAGACACTACACAACAGTATATATCCCTTTGAGACAGGATTGCACAACTCTGGAAAGTTATCGTAGCAGTGATATTTTACTTCAGCCAAATTCCCATCCACTGAAATCTACTTGGTGTGTGCTTGCATCGGTTGGAATGGCTTGAATTTGAAACAAAACTATGGATACAAGCTGGCTGATGTTGCCCTGCACTGCAGGAACTGTTGAGCCAGAATAAACTTTCATTTCAACAATCATTTCATTTTATCCTAAGTCTTCCTCAGTGGTAGTTCCACTGCATAAATGCAGTGGATTCAATAAAATGCATCAGGAGCCTTGCATTTTTGATACAGTGCTATTATTAGTCTGAGCACGGCCTAATAATTTTAATCAAACCAAGATCAAGGCCCAGTTGAACACTTGACACCAGCACTTGAGTCTTTTTAATAAAAAGTCTAACTTAATGGCTCATCATCATATGTTAAGGTCACACACCAAAGCGCACATTTAGCAGTGTAGCTCACCCCAGCTGCCAGATATGCCACACACCAGTGGAAATCACTTCCTTCTCCTCTCCCCTCCTCCTAATTTCCTCTCTCTGGGCGACGGGAGATGCTGGTGACAGTGTCATGGCAACACGCCGAGTGATGTAACCAGCAGACTTTGAAGTAGCACTTTTCAGAGTGCAGCACTGCCTTTTCCTTTGCCATCCCAGATGACAGTAATATTACTACTGTTTGTGTCTTATGTGCCATTTTCATTATCTCTAGCATTGTGTGCTAAAATCATATTGTACGTGAAGTGTCTGCACAGGTCTTTGTGCTTCATATCAACCTACTGCGGTAGAGCTTCTTTGGTGAATCGAGATTGAAGTGATAAAGTGAATGTGGGGTCCTGTTGCTTGTTTACTATCTGCTGCGTGCCTGTGCGATCTTGTTTCACCACATTAATATTTCCCTGTGCTGGCTGTACCTCTGAGACTTATTCTTGATATCCATTGTTCTTTGAAAATAAAGCAACTTACTTTTGTGTCTGTACTACACCACCATCCAGAATCCTAAAGCTATGCCACTCTGTTCAGCACAAAAGCATAGCTACAGTTAGAAAGCATCGTATGGCAGCGATGTGTCTTTGCTATAAGATGTCTTGCTAAAGACAAGTCTTCTCAAAGATGTTGCGGCTTCACTTTGTTGAAAGAGAAAAAAAAATTTAAATAGTAAAAGGTGGTTTAAATTATGGATGATCAAACAGTAACAGAAAGGTATACTGCGGTTCATCTGATTCATGAGGGTCTCCGCTTGTCTTATCTGTTTTATCAATCCAAGAATCACAATGCTCTTTGCACTTGACACCTACCATTTGCAAGCAACTGTGAGAATGTTTAGCTGATTGTTGCTCTGTCAGCTTTTCCCAGGATAAATAAACAAGTTTAACTGAGGCTGCTGTTTTCAGTTTCTAAAACTACTGGGACAAAGCTGTGGGTTATGTAAAAAGAAGTCTGTGCTCTGAGGCAGGCTCAGGGCCATTCACAGATTACAGTTCTATTAGCACAGTGTCAAGAGGTTATAAAACTCTTCTACTTTGGGTGACAATTTAGCTTGGCCCAGATATATGACTGTTTAAATCAGGATGTCATCATTAGTCCTCAGCAAAATTCAATTTACTGTGCCAGCATGAAACAACAGCTGCCATCACACAGCATTGACCAGTAAACAACATTCCCATCACATTCCAAGTTTGGTTGGTCAAGTAATGCCACACAACTGCTCTGAATGCGGCAAAGCACTATACACAGCACTATTATGTTTTTACATGGCAGCTTTGTGTTGGTTCTTTAAGAATGCAGTTTTTAACTAAAGTCGTTATACTGAACCCTGACTGAGGCTCAGTACAAAGTTTGTATTGTAGTGTACTGGCAGCAAAAAAAAAAAAACAAAAAAAAAAAAAACGAGGGAAAATATGGAAATGTGACCTACTGGGTATGCAAATGTACAGTATAAGCTCAGAAAAAAAATGCTCACAGGGACGGAGGCTTTGCAAAGTGGACAGCGTGGAACTGTCAACAACAAATGACTCGTGGCTGCATTGCATTTTCTCATATGCAAAGTACTTGACAGGAGACCCGTTTGCAACAGCAAATTATGACCATATATAGTATGATGTTGGTCAGGTGGTACGCATGGCACACAGTGAACAGATGTGATACCCTAGTTGGAAATATGCAAATACAGATTTGTGCACAAAAGTGAGGTAATTCATTTTAGTGTCTGTCCTCATGTTTGACATTCAGCACAATTTGCATTTTACCTCTGTCGCTGTTTCACATTTACAGTATAGACATTCAGCTGAGGCTGTAACAGAATATCAGTTAGTTAGCACAAACAGTGCAGGTGCCTTCTTTTTACAGAACAGACTCGCCTTGTGTTGATTGGCGATCAAATTGACCATCAACGATTGAAGAGAAATTGCTGACTGTTCCCTGCTCTTACTAAGGGCCTATGATGATGAAAACCTTATAATCAGCACAAGTGACATGCTCCTTCATATAAATCAACCCATTTGTGATCCCTCTTCCATCTGCCAATTTTGAGAAGTGTGCTATGTAATCTGACAAATTTCCTGCTTCTCCATCCTCTGTATACCTGCTCACTGACCACAGAGTGCATGGCTATGTTGTGGCTGCCAGAGACAATCCTCTGCTATTGTGTGTGTGTGAGTGTAAGACCGTTTTTGTTCACTGGGTCTGTGAGCCATGCATGACGACAGCTCTTTTCAGGTACATTTCTTCTGGACTGTCTTGCATATGAATGGGAATGTATTTAAATACCTGTGATTATTGACTATCCGTTAGATTTTTTAAATATGCATTTCATTAGTTGCTGACTTTGTCCTAGCACACACACACACACACACACACACACACACACACACACACACGCACACACACACACACACTGACTACAAGATGATATGAAAATATAGGCGATTGGCCGTCCCTAGAGCAGGCACATTGTTACTGTTATGTGTGTTAGAAAATTTTTTTTTATACAAACCTCTTAATTTTAAACCCAGCAACACACTGAGACACACAAATGAGCAACAATGAACATGCAATACAATGCAGCGGGATAGTTGCTGGAGTTTAATGTCCTACATTGTCGAAAATGAAAGTTCCACGTCTTAAATACTGTGAAAGTATGGAGACGCTCAATCCACGGGGAAATGCACAGAGCCTATTTTCCCAAAGTGCCTTAAAACAAATCATCGAGACCGCCGAAACTCTGTGATGTCTAAACACATATTAGAGACAATTGGTGAAAGTTTATTTTTCTGAGTAGTCTTCTGGCTCAAACACTTGAGGTCGAATAACATGCTCCTCAGTGGAAGCCACTGCCATTCACATTTACTGGTGAATTTCATCAAGCTATAGGAGTGGGCTACAATCTGTTACCTGTGGTTGGCCTGAACGTACGTCACTCATAAAACAGTAAGCCAATCAGATGACAGGCTCCTTAATATTAATGAGACACAAAACTCCCTGATCTAGGTAAAGCTCCAGGGAGGAGTGTCCAAGAGGAGATGTAACACTATACTTGTCTAATGTGGATGCGCATGTACATTTATGTGCCAAGCAATCCCCAACAAGGAACCAGGAAGTGGGCTTCAATTAGTGCAAATGCAGAGATACTGTGCCCAGCAATGGAAGCAGTCTCCCTAGACATTTAGTATGCCTCAGTGCCCTCATGTCCTTTTCATCTGGATGAGCTGTCTCCCACCACAGCAGGCAGCTGCCACTGGGCCTCCATATGCATCAGTGATCACGTGACTCTGACACACAGTGTTAAGTGCACGGTTAAGGCAAAACAACAATAAAACACTGTTCATCTACCACACTGAAAGAAAACCAAACAGTGCTCTTCTAAACAAAATAAAGAGGTACTCAGTGGTTTAGCTACTGGTCCCATTCATCATCATCATCATCCATTGAGAAACAGGTGACGGATGAGTTCATCCATATCGTCTACTCTTAACTAGAGGGAGACAGAAGAAATTTGACTGATGTTTGATTTCAGTCGCATTCCAGGTGATTTAACATTCCTACATGCAACTTAATATGTTCCTTTGAAAAAAATCAAAGCTGACAACAATCCTTGAGCACACAGTGTGCCAATAATTTAGCCAGGGGTTAAAATTTCCCTAACCTTCCATACCAACACAGATTAGCAGTGCATTATCAAATGTACAAAAGATAAGATACATTCAGTTTGGATCCATTCTTGATCCTGAAAGAGATTCCTGGGATTATACCAGGAAGAAGTCAGAGGAGTAAACTAAAGCTGTCCATGTATTCTGGTATGAACAGGAGCATGGAGAGGAAACTGAAATCTCAAGTTGCGCAGAGAGACAGGAGAGAGCTGCAAGGGGTGGTAAATAATAAAGGAGATGATCATGGCATGAAGGAAGTTAAGAGAGACTGTGGCTTACCCAATCATGACAACTGTGAGGCTGCCTCTGCCATCTGCCACATTAAACACTTCGAGTGATCCTCACCTTTTTTTTTTTTTTTTTTTTTTTTTTTTTTTAAGCTCTAGTGCTCTTTTCACTGTCCTGCTGAAACTCTTTCCCGGAAAGACAGACGGACGCTGTTGTCTTAGCTGAGGCTGATTAGTGGTCTTTTAAACATTTACTTCACTAAAATGCTGGCCAGCATCAACCAGCAGCTGCACTAGAGGGATTAGATTTAAGTGCCTTGCTCAAGGGTATCTCACTGTTAATCGTTCAAGGAGGAGAGGAATGCAAGATTAATGACATTTCCCCAACACAGATTCATCAGATGGCTCAGAGATTTGAACTAACAACTTTCAAAGTACACTTCTACATAAACACTTGATTGGATTTACTGAATTAGATGTTTACTTGTCCTGCTATTTCTAACAAACAATACTAAGATATGATGGCTTGACACAGTCAAGTGACATTAAATACCTTCAAACAACATTAGGTTCACCTAATGGGTATGACGAAGACAAATGTTTAAATACATAATATTTAGTACAAAAATAAAGACTTCAAATTTAAGCAAACAAAAAAGGAAGGCTTTGTTATTAACATTAACTTTATGCAGGTCAAAAGTCTGCATTATACTCAAAGAGAAATGGTTTGAAGTGATGCAATGAAACAATTTACCAATGAGAAAGCATTAAAATTTGAAAATGACTGAAAACACCCTTTCGTTGCAGTAGAGCAGAAGAGTCATGTGCGTGTCTAATTTACAGCCGTCGTCCCCTATTTTCATCTAAGTGAATGAAAAATAGAGCGGTGTGACAGATATACCTCTCCCACCACAGTCAGACATACAGACAGAAAGGTGGGTAGACAGTCAGCCCTCCTGCCTCCTGCCTCTCTGACGTAACAAGTGACAGGCTCAGGCTTGCCGTTGATGACAGATTACAAAAGCAGAGAGGCAGGAAGTGGAAGAAAGAAAGGAAGAGGGAGAGAGAATCCCCCCACCACCCTCCTCTCAAGCTGTGGGAGGCTGCTGGACTGGAGAAAGCAGAGGGGAGGAAGGGTAGTGGTGACGGCTTATTGTTTAAGCTCTGTGTGCTGCGGTTCCAGTCTCAGCGCACACTCATCCAGCTCTGGCTATTTATATCCTCTCAATATCCATGCAGGCGGAGGCAGGCTGCAGTCGTTTTCATCATTGCATACATTATGGAGACTCTGCATAAAAGAGTCTGCCTACTGGGGGTGTGCCTGCTTGTACTACTTTTCTTACAGGATTTCCCCATTTATATTTGGATGATGATAGGTGCTGTTTCCAGGACTTGACACTGTCGTTTTGTATTTAAAGTAAGAATGCAAGCAAAATGCTAAAAATTATTCAATCAACTAAACAAAGGAGGCTTAGTGTAATCACATGTTTTAATGCAATGTTAGCGCTACCAAAATATATTAAAGGTGTAGTTCAGCAATTTATCACTGCTGTTTCATTAAGTTGGGGGCCTTGTTAGAGACACCTAGTATGGTGAAAATTAAAGCACCACAGACTGTCTCTAGTAGCGGTCAAGCTCCGAAACCACTGAATCCTACATTTCCCATGATGCAACTGAACAGCATCTCTCATGAGCTCTCATGATAATGACATCTTCAGGGTTACCTCCAGAGCCACAGAACACAATTTACATTACACCTGTTTTCCAAGGCTGAGCAGTACACTTGTGTTTATCAAACTGAACTTCATGTGTAAAATCTGTGGATTGCTCCTTTAAAAACTGAATTATTCAAGCTAATTTCAGTTAATTGCTCCCAATTAGTGAAACTAGCAATGCAGCGTAACATGGCCAACATGGGGCTACTCTCAAAGATTGAAGATGCAGTAGCAGAGTTGTTTCAGAATAAACTACACTTGCCATGTAGAAGATAAAAGAATGTCTCCCAGTACAACAATATGGCTCTTACATCAGACTGTGGATACAGCCAAATATGAGAATAGGAGAAGTTTATTGTTGGCTGAAGTCTCTTTAGGGGAAATGCTGACAAGATAAAAACAGCACTGACCTTATCCTTTAAGAGTTAAAACGGAAAAATAGCAGGGCAGCCTAATTAGCTTGTAGTTTACACAGAATTAGACCAGAGTGCCTTTAAAATGATTGGATACAAAGCTCATCATGTCTTTGTTGAGCATGTACTGGTGAGAGTCAACAAATTAACTGAGAAAATGATTCATTCTCAAAAGTACAGTAACAGCAGTGTTATGTGTGTGTGGGGGCAGTAGGCAGACTTGGTTCCATGTATCCTTCAGCTATTACAAGTGAGATGAAGAGGATATCTTCATGCTGATGGAGGCATGCATGTATGCATCTGTGTTAAAATGCAGAGTAGAACAGAAGAATACAATGACTGAGGACGACTGCGGCCTTAGTGCAAAATGATATGTGGAGGCAGACAGGAGTAGGAAGCTCCCAATGTGGTGACAGGAGGGTTGGGAATTGGAGGGGGTACAGGCTTAGAGCCGGAGAGTTGGGGATTCTGGGAGTCTCAGTGCTCTCCTGACAGGACATCTGCCTGGCTGCTGCACATGCACACACACTCTTCAGCTCTTGCTCATCCTGTCAATGTTACTGAACTCTCACTGACAGCATACACACAACCACAGAAGTACACACAAAATGCCCTCATCCTCCTAATATAAGCTGTCACTTGCATACATAAGCATACACATTCTCCAACCATAGCCTGATGTATACTGTCCCACACCTACTTAAGTAGATTCAAACACCCTAGGGGGCTGAGAGAGAATGAGTGAGGAGGAAAGGGGGAAGATGCCTGGCCCCTTTCATGGCCTCTCCTCCTCCTTTGATGGCAACACATGACAACTTCTCCATTCAGACCAGAGGAGGAGGCGAAGCACAGGGATGGAGACACAAAGAATGTCATTAGCAGCAGGCACGGGAGGGTGCTGGTACAATATGGCAGCGGCATAAGTGGTGACTGGATTTCCAAATCTATTTAATAAAAGAAGCATTCAGTGGCAGAAGCACTGACACCATGGAGAAAATTCTCCATGAAAAAAAGAGGGGGAGAAGAGATGTACATAGGGAGAAAGGGGGGGCAGGGGGGAGGAGGCTAAAGGCAAATTCCAAATTTCTAAGGACACCGCAATACTAGTTTTGCTCAAAATAGAGATTATAGAGATTACCTGAGCAGTGAGTAATCCCAAATTGAGAAAGAAATTGACTATGTGCAGATTCAGTGAGACACAGACAGACCAGGTTGTCCAAGAGAGAACACAAGGACAGACAGAAACAGAGATGTACTTTCTTATCAAACATGAAATGCAGTGCAGTCTGCAGTCAGGCTGTCATGTTTAACCAGTGTTTAGTCTTGTCAACCAGAACACGTTTAACTGCCGTAAAATAAAGTGGACTGAATGTAGCTGCCCTAATTTTCATTATTCTCTTGAAGCAATTTTATATTTGAGCTACATTTCAGGCCCAGCTGCATATATTTTCTGTTTCCTGTTACATAACATTTTCTAACCGCAAATTAATAAAGTACCATTTCACTGTATCACTCATGTAAGAAACATCGTGCTCCAAGGAAGCATATTTGAATCTGAATTAAGAGTTCACAGAGAGATGGAACGAAAAGGGGACAGAGAGATAGATACAGCTCAACACAGTGAGACAGAGACATGAGGGGGGTGTATAAAGAGAGATACAGATGATGAGAGAAAGTGAGAGAGAGAGAGAGAATGGAGAGGACAGAGATGACAAGAGCAAGGACATAAGCGAAAGAGGAGGAGTTAGGGGAGTGAAGAGGAGTGGGTGCAGTGGGTGGAGGATAGAGGCAGACATGAAAGTGTTGAAGACTGCCGGTTTCTTGGCGGAGGACTGTATCTGCTGGTCCTTAATATTAACAGCAGTCATCTGTCGGTTCCAATGCCAACCATGAATAATAGAAGCTCCACCCAGCTATGCCAGCTCCCTGAATTATTAATTCACAACCACAGACTTGCATTAGCACACAGTGTGGGGCACTCTCCACTGTGGGGTGCAGGCACAAATGCCTGCTTAGACTGAGCCACATGTGTGCACTCACATGCAGGAAGTAAAAAAAAAAAAAAATTGTGTGCACTCATACAGAATATGTGAACAGGCATTTAACACATGCAGATTCTTTCATACATATTCCCTCACTGACAGGAAGTGAAATTATTCTGCAATCTGAAACGTCTAGCAGCTTTTCCCCCTAAAAACCCCTATGGTGCAGAGCTGCTGATGCATTTTACATTTTGATCAACAACAAATGTGGTTTATTTAGGAAAAACACTGACACTCATGTCACCATCATGTCATATCACTGATTCAGAGTCAGTGATTAATAGTCACAGGTCTTTATATTTAGAAGGCCTGTTGCAGAAAGTGTTGATAAACGGATATAGAATACAAGAAGTATTTGGTTCCCCAAATTTAGATGAGATGAAAGTGATAAACAACTGTCTCAATATCGAGCAAAATTACTAGTTAATAATCATTACTGTTTCAGCCACAATTGTACAACCCTAGAGACAATGTTAACTAGGTCATTAGTGTCTTTTCATAGGCTAGGTTAAGAGATGTAGCCTAATTAGCTGAAAGGAGATCTGCTTGACACTGCTTTGATAGCATGTTACAAAATGTGTATAAATGGAGGTCTGAAGGCTGGGTGTGTGTCTGTCTGGATGTGTGTGAGTCAGAGACAAAACACTCAGGCATGTATTGTCACCTCTCTCCATATACAGTATGCGGGAATCTTAAGCCCTTATTAAATCACACCACATATACAATCAAAATTCACATGCAAGCACAATCATGTGGACACAGTCATCTGTGGCTCTTCTCACTAGCTCTGTTGCATTGAGCTCCTCACACACAAGTCAGATTCGCCTGCACTCCACACTTCTCTTGATCAAAGCAGAAAACATCTCTCCTTCCAGCAAATACAGCCTGCCAACCAGTATGTAGTGTCAGGCAGGAAAGCAAATCACAACATCAGCTGAAACAGAAAACAGAGTGAAAAGCCTGCAATCAACAAATGTGTGTAGACTAAAAAAAGAACATACTGCTACAATGAAGTATTCAAATGTGTGTGTGCTCCACAGAGACTGTTGTGAAGGTTGAAAAACTACATTTGGTCAGCACATCCAGAGCCCTATGTTCACCTGTAGATGAGGACACTGGGTGATAAGGTGATGGCAAGGTGTGGGTGAGAAATCTCAGGTAGACAGTGAGGCACACAGGAAACATCACAGAGGAGAATTTTTGCTAATGCAGAGCCAATGTTTGCAGAGGCAGCAACTGCAAATCTTGCCTGCGGAGAGCAGAGCTCAGGGACTTCTTCAGTAAATTCACAAAAGCCTCACACACACACACTGCGTGCAGTGATAACCCTGTTCACTCTCACAGCCCAGGAGTAGGTATACAGCCCTAGAGAAGCCTGTGCAGATAAAGCTAAACAGTAAGATCTTAAATTCATATTACAGTACAATTTCAGTATTGGCTAGTAGCAATATAGTCTATATATATATATACATACATATCTGTATGTTCCCTCTCCTTATTCACTTTGCCTAAATTTGCATGTTCACATGGAAGGTTTGCAATATTAATGGTCATTGCAGGGTGCAAGGGTTGCAGTGATGCTGCAATCACACCTGTACTTCAGTTTCTTTGCTTTGGTGCAAAGAAAATAAAATGTTGGATCAACTGAGTTAACACTGCCTTAGTGTTACTTTGGGACCCTGACAGGTTCTTTCCAATGGCAGATTCATGCTCAGGAAGGCAGAGACAAAATGGCAAATTAAAGCAAGGTTGCCCATGCCAGTTTATTTTATGATCTACTAATCTTGATTGATTAATCTTCATTTTTATATTTTGATTAGCCAATAAAATGTCAGAAAACTATGGATAAAGATAAAGATAAAACTGTGAAATCTTACATTTGAGAAGTTAGAACAAGACAAGCAACTATACGGTTTGGTATTTTGGTGTGATGAATGGCTTAATCAAATGATTATCAAAGTAATTGTTGATTTATTTTCTGTAATCAAATTATGGCCTTATTATTTCAGGGAGGGAACTGCAAGAGACACTATGGACACCCGAGCAAACAGCACAACAAAAGTTTTGCACAAGGACATAAACAAAATGGTGCATTATTACTGCAATAACATCATAGTAACAACATGAAGAGCATCCTACGCCAATCACAATACACAGTCCTCTGGTTACCTGACTGAGCTACATGGAGGAAGCATATTTGCTACCAACCATGTAAATAATCTACAACTTAACATTTATCCAAACTCTGGCCTTTACTTGAGGTTAACACTTAAAAACAAGTCAAAGAATATGCAGGGAGGTGTCCTCGTATCCTAAATGGTTGGCACATTCTTACGTTCCCCAGAGACTCAAGATGGAGCTTTGCAGAAACTTGAGACGTGTGGCTGTATGTTCCTCTGACGCTGACCCCACCGTGGTCTACTCAAAGGTTTGGACATTGACATGGATAGCAGATAATTCATGTGTGTGTTAGAGAGAGGCAGAGAAAGAGAAAGAGGGGCAAAGAAAGTGACCAAGTAATAGTATATGGGTCTGAATGGGTCTGAGTGACTGAACACGTGCATGCTTAAGTCAGAGCAGATAAGAGAACAGACTGAGACCTTGTGTGAAAGTGTGGATGTAATTATGAAAGAGTGAGACAAAATAAGCTGAAGTCAACTGGTTAGCACTGCACTATCAACTATAATCACAACAAACACTCAATAATCCCATTTTCTCAACTCAATGACACCTATTCTAGACTTATGATTAACTTTTAACAAATAAAACATTAACCTTCAAAGAGAAAGAGCAAAGCCATAAATGCCACATATTTACTGTTGTTATTGTTAAGGCTGTCACCTGCTAGATAAATTCATCATGAAATGGTATGAATTGAGAGGCACCGTGAGCTTAACAATTTCTACTGGAGAAACTTTTTATCAGGTGGCAAAACAATATTGATTCGTCAAAACCTGCACAAAGCAGAAGGTTAGAGTTGTTCTCATTCTGATACTAGCATTGGAAACACCTCCGATACTATCTAAAATACTGGAGTGGGAATCTGTGGGTATGTGAGTCTATGTATCGATCCGATACCACATAATGTACTGATAAGCTTCAATTAAAAGAACAGATAAAATAAATTCTTCTTCGCTTCAACAGTAGCCTACACAGAAAATTGTGCTGTGCAGCCATTGGCAACTACTGTAATAGAGCAGCGAAAAATAATTAATTTCTGGTAACTGGCATGGCTGAAGTCACTAATAAGCTGACCATGGTCCGGCTTCAGACCCAGACGCTGTCCGATCCAGAGCCGGGCCTATAACCTATAAATTATTGAGAATTAGTACATTTTGACATAGTGCTTCTGTTTAGTGGCAAAGTGGCAAAGCTTTTCTAGTCAGTGCTGGTTACGTGATGATACTCAGCCAATGATTGTGACAAGATGAGAGGCAGTCTCAGAAGTAAGTCGGAGAGCCTCAACATATGACAGCTTGCAGTAGGATGCTACAGTTTTGAATTCTTTCCATATGTAGTCATATATGAAAAGACCCAGAATGAGCACAGTAAGTAGACTACTTAATTACTATAAGCAAATTATATAAACAGCATTTGTTTAGGAATAACTCTCCCTTTTTGATGCATAGAGGAGGTTGATTACTGTAAACATGATCACTATAAGCAGTTTCTACTATAAAACAGAGAGTATTCATGCATTTGTTCATGTTTTACAATGAGCCATGCCATACAACAATGACAGCTATCATAACACATCCACACAGGGTTTGTAGTGTACAGCTAATGCAGCTCCTACATTATTTAACACACTAGTATGGGATTGGCACTCGGTATGGGCTGGTATCAGTATCAGTGTCTCTAAGGAAAAAATGGTATCAGAACATCTCTACAGGAGATAAAACGCAACAGTGTGTTTACATGCACATTAATATTTAACCTGGACAGAGTCTTTACTGGGATAAGGCATTTGCATGAAAAACCAGTAAATGGTTTATTCCATGGACCTGTTTGGATGGAGATTGTTTATTATTACCTGCTAAGTTAATAAGTGGTGTGTTAACTTTGAATCTTGCAATGCCAAGGAAACAGTACTTACACTTAATCAATCAACAATCCAAGGAGCACATAACATACTGGTTAATGTCCATGCATCTTTGCTAGTATATTAGTATACTATTTACTGGCTTATCCCTGTTAGTGCAACAGAGTGAATCACCACCTAATACAGAACAGAATATCCTGAATATGGCATTGATATCATCATCATCATCATCATCATCATCATCATCATCATCATCATCATCATCATCATCATCCTTTTTCAGGACGCTTGTTAAGTTAAAAAAGGGAAGAGACAGGAGAGTGAGTGACAATTAGGGAAAACCCCCTTAAGACTGCTGCTCACTATAGAGTTTCATTTTGACCAATGCTAATGTGAAACTGAGCACTGATGCCTTTTCTGTGGATTTTTTTAAAAACATTCAAAGTTAAGATAACCACCAGGTAACAAGTAATGCCTGGTATTAGATACTCACCAGACCATTTCAGTTCTGTATCATGTTATTTAGGCAAAGTTCCATACTACCTGGCTACAGTCGTCACTCTGGCCAGGCTAGAAAAGATCATAGCCATGTGGACATGCTGTATTAGGAAGTTTTAGTTATACTGAGTTTCCTTCATCAAATCACTACTAGCCAGGGAAACCTGGCCAGACTTCCACACTTTCCCACCACATGCCATGACCTCCAGGAGCCCTCACCAACAGGCAAGACCTGCTAATGCAGTAACAAACACGGAATCCCTAAACAGCCTCCCCCAGATGAACACTGCCTCTTGTGTTCATTTCACATCCAGCTGTTTGTGTTTCTAATAATGATATACCACTACAGCAGTTATTGTGCAGTCCCTGCTGATGTATACTTAACATCCAGATGCCACTGACGCGTCACATGTGGCGCAGGGCTACCAGGCAGACACCGACTAAAATGGACCCTAGGAAGAGTAGCTGTTGCACTGGTAACAGCTTATGTGGATCCAAATAAATAAATGATAGTCTTGATTCTCAGTGTCAGCATTTTCAACATTAAGTTGGTGATTGAAAGGTTTTGGGCCACATTTATGTGCTGATAACATTCTTATGCTGATTGAATTTCTGTGTACAACAAAATGTTCGAAGTTAAGACCTAGAGAGTTTCCCATCTGTCTATCTTTAAATACATCATTCTGTATCTGTTTATGCATTCATCTATCCAACAGCCTACCTCTCAGTAAGCCATGGGGTTAATCAGATGGTGTATCAGAAATATGCCTAGATGTAGGCCACAATCTACAATAAACATCTCTATGCAGACTGCACTGCAGTCACTGCAGATCTTCTTAATCTCTCATTTGAAAACATCAGGTAAAATGTTGCTTTTATTAAAACGATAGCCTGGGGGGAGTTCTGTACGCAGAACTGATCAAATACAATCTTCCTTAAAAAAGATATCCTGTATTAAAGTAGACCTAATTCAGGTCACTTTACTTCTCACCACTCTCTGTGACATCATTAAAGCAGACACATTTGCTGAACTGTATCTTTGAAGTCAATCTGATGACTCAATTGTACAAAAATTACTCTGGAGTGCACTGAACAGCAGATAAAAGAGGAAGCACTGGAGCCTCCCCGCTGAGACACAATTCATTGTCACCATCAACATCACTGCCGCCGTCGTCGTCGTCATCGTCATCATCATCATCACGAGAGATTCATTCTGCATTCTTCTTTAGACAGATACAATAATGGCCGTAGAGTTTCACATCTTTATAAATGGAGAAAAATACCATAAACTTGACACTGACTGCACTCCTTCCCCTTTCTTTCTCTGTATTGTCTGAAATATGAAGGACTCCAGTGATCCTGGACACAGGCTGATCAGACAGTGGAGGTAAGCAGGGAAAGCCACAACTATAAATGACAGGTTGGCACAGGTCTTTGGTACTTTCTACTTCCTGCTTGGCTGGGCAACTTGTGTCCGAAGTTCAGCTCAGATTGATAATGATATGTGCCCGACACAATGTGCATGTGACAGAGCACAGCTCTCCTCAAGGAACAGAACACTGGTGCTGTGGCATCACACTATACATAAGATATAGATAAAATTGTCTACATCGTGTAACCTACTGTACATACATACACACTTGTATACACTCATTGGGTACTTTATTAGGAACACCATACTAATACATTGTTCTCAAAACAGTCTCAGTTCTATGTGGCACTGATTCCACATGAAACTTTCCTTTGAGACTCTGCTCCATGTTGACATGATTGTATCACATCACTACTACAGATTTATCAGCTGCACATTCATGCTGCCTATCTCCTGTTCTACCACATCCCAAAGGTGTTCTAGTGGAATCAGATCTGAGTTGAAGTTCACTGAACTCATTGTCATGTTATGAAATCAGTTTAAGATGACTATTGCTTTGTAACATGGTGCATTATCATGTTGGAAGTAGCCATTACAAGATCGTAAATTCTGGTCATAAGGGGGTACATGGTCAACAGCAATACTCAGAGAGGCATTCAAACTATGATTGACTGGTATTAAAGGGGCCTTAAGTGTGCCAAGAAAACATTCCCCACACCATTACACCACTATCAGCCTGTTGTTACAATGCAGGTTGGGTCCATGGATTCATGCTGTTGATGCCTTGAGGCTAGACATGTTGTGCATTCTGTTCACCACAGTTGTAAAGAGTGGTTATTTGAGTTACCATAGCTTTTCTGTCAGTTCCAACCAGTCTGGCCATTATCCTCTGACCTCCCTCATTAACAAGGCGTTTCCATCTGCAGAACTACTGCTAACTGGATGTTTTTTGTTTTTTGAACATTCTGAGTGAACTCTAGAGACTGTTGTGCCTGAAAATCCCAGAATATAAGGTGTTTCAATTAAAGCCTTCTACTATGGCTTTTCTTTCTGTCTATTGTGCATTCTGGCAAGATAAAAGCAATTTAGACCAGAAATATCACAGGCAGCTTTACAAGCCAGATGACACAAAACAATATGGAAATCAGCCCAACATGACATGAGGCTGTGGTAGAGAACAGCCTTGGTTATCAGCATTATTTCACATAGAAAAATAACTAAGGCAACTATTTAGACAGTCAAAAGGAGATGCCAATGGTATCGCACAGATCATTGTCACTGATTGGTCACCATTATAGATTTCCTCTACTGTAAATAATCAACCAGCAAATCCAGCAAACCAGATAGAAGTTATTAATCATCTTAACACCTCTGTGTTGATAGCATTAGATTAGCATTATAAAATGAAACACTCCCTATCAATGTCCTGTCACTTTTTTTTTTTTTTTTTTTTACTACATTGTTCTTATTTAACTCTACCATACTGCACTTCTGTAGACTGTGCGATGAAAACAACATATGGCAGACTAATTGTTTATTTTTCCTCACTAAGCCTGATAGAATTATCTTATTTTGTAAGGTGGCGAATCTGGCTGTGCAGGACACACAGAACAGTGTCCTATAGTGCATATATTTACAGGTCTGTCTGTATTGTGTACATTCATGCAGGAGGCGGCTGCTGGTTTCAAAGCCAGTATTACACCAGCAGTGAGACAGATGCTCCCGACATCAGCTCTTCTACATGGATCCACTCAAAGAATAAATGTCCGGCTGTTTCCCTCAACTGAAATCTTTCCTTCTGCTCATTATTTCAAGTCAGCTCTCACACAACCCTAAAACGCAGGCTGATGTCATCCAGCTCATCTGTCAGTTAAATAAGAAACCATTGTGTTGTGCTGGTTTGCACAGTGGGGTAGCTCTGCTGGGTATAGAAGCAGGGTGGTAAGTGAAGGACGAGCAGGGGCCTATAAGCCATATTAAAGCCGGTGACTTGGCAGTTTTGGTTGATTTATGTCATGGACCTGAGGAATTCTTCACTATCCCATATCCAAATGATCACCTCAGGTAGAAAATCGTTATGTGGTTAATAAAACATTTAAGCTGCAGGTTACAGGAACTGATAGGGGTCATCTGGCTGTCATCTGACAGGTCAGGCTCCATTTATATCATAAACTCTTAAATGTAGGAAGAAAGCTGCCACTCTATTCTTTAAAGATATTTAAGGAAAAAACAGTTTGTAGACATTTGCATAATGTATATAATGCATTTGCAATATGTTAAAAATATTTTTACATTATGCATGGTAGAGAGATGATTGAATGCCACCACAGTAGCAACACACACAGACAGTGCAAAAGAGAAAAATAAACAATGAGAAACTAATTTGTCCAAAGTGGTTTGTTCTAGATGTGCTAAAAGTTTGGATTATCAATATCCTTGTGTGAAGTGCTTCCCAGTGGGGAATCTTTGGAGGCGGTGGGTGTAGTGAAAGACCAGGAATGTGTCAGGCCTCCGGCTATGCTCATTGCCTACATTGTGCAGCTAGCCAGCAGGCGTGGCAGTAGAAGCCTCCCGGCCTTCAAGGAGCTGCCTGACTGACCAGCCGCTGCCCAGATGGAGAGGCCTCCGCTGAATTTGCACACAAGATGGCAGCCACAATACCACTATTCTACTAGGAAGCATGATCACCAGGAGGGAGGGTATGAGGGGGGTTGTCACGATCACAGCTTTCAGCAGGTGCTGAACAGATAAGAAGAAATACTGTGAGTGACACTGTAAGAAGAAAAAAAATTAAGACCAAATAGCTGATGTTTCTGGTCAATGCAGTTAAAGTGGAGGGGGGGACACACGACTCAAAAGAGGCAAGCACCAAATGTGTTTGTGAAATAGTAAAATATTGTCAAGTTATATCACACAGTTAGCAGTTAGAGCTGAAACAATTAGTGACTTAATAGATTAGTCAACTGACAAAAACTTAAGCTGCAGCAATTTTGAAAATGGATTAATCATTTAAGTCCTTTTTTTTTTTTTTTTTTTTTTACATATTTTCTGTTTTTTTTTTTTAGTCCTTTATGATGGTAAAGTGAATATCTGGTTTTTGAACAGGTAGTAGAACAGGTAGACGTCAAGTTAGGCTTTGGGAAATTGTGACTGACAATTTTCATTTATTTCTGACATTTCTAACTAATGGATTAATCAAGACAGTAATTGGCAGATTAATTAATAATTAAACTAATCATTAGTCAAGTTGCATGTGTGATACACAGTATTGCTGTGTCTCAAATCGGATACTTCAGTCAGTACACTCGCATTTAGTACAATGTGTACACAGTGTACTCGGTGGTGTAGTGCGTGACGTCCGACGAGGAAGTGTTGTCTCCGATCTAACACTGCTGTTGTGCACTCATCAGAAACGACGATTGTAATGTGACCGTGATTCTGTCTTCTGCCAAAATATCTCCCAGCTTCTTTGACGTAAAAATGACCGGTTTACTTTCTGTGTGTGGCCTGTGTCATGTGACATGAATATTATGCCATTTTCACAAGTTTGAAAATACCCTGATGGTCCCTCCCTTTCCTTTCTTCGTAGCCAAGATGGTGACCATCTAAGGTGAGAGGTGTGCAGCATTTCATACTCAGATTTTCTGACTGTTTTAAGTTCATCATCCAGGTGCTTAGAGTGCACTGCATGTTGCAGTAACTTCAATGTGAATGCACTTACACACTCAAAATAGCAAGTGTGAGTATTGTAGTATGCGAAGACACAGCATATGTGTCCTTCCTTCACAATACTAGCAATAATCTGATTAGAGTATGATGAGCAGCAAGACAGTGGTTTCCTTAACAGAAACCAGCCAGAATCGTGTCTGGTAGCCTATACAGAAAACACACAAACAAAGCTTTGATCACTTATCAGCGAAGAGACAATGAGACTGTTGTATGCCTCACAAACAAGTGTGTACAGTACTATTGAATGATGCACCTGTTCTGTCTCTGCGCATGTTTAAAAAGAGGAAGCAGTGCAGGTGCAGTGCAGATCTAATGCCAGTTTCACTTTCTATCATCATTCCTAAATAAGCGGACCATGGCACTGCTTGCCACTTTGCATCTTGCAATGTCTACAATAAACATGCATAACTCATTCAACATTATCAGACACAGTAAAATACACTACACTGTGCACTTTGTGTGTTTGGGTATAAAGTCGAGCACAGCAAAAACCAAGTGTACTAAACCTACTATCCCAGGCTGCTGAAGTGCAGACAACCATGAGTAAATGGTGTTGAATGCATCTATGCAGAGTGATACAGCCTACTGTGCAGAGTAAGTCTCGCACCATCTGTGATGTCCTGTTGCTCATGAGTGTCAGTATACTGTTAAGCTCTGCACCAAAGTCACCACGATAAATCCCTCCTCTGGTATTGCACTTGCTGATGAAAGAGACACTGGATGTTGGAGAAAAGAGGCTGGAGGAGAAGAACTAACTAAAC
The DNA here is from genome assembly GCF_046630095.1 of Trachinotus anak. Classification (NCBI taxonomy): domain Eukaryota; kingdom Metazoa; phylum Chordata; class Actinopteri; order Carangiformes; family Carangidae; genus Trachinotus; species Trachinotus anak. The sequence continues at coordinate 6,116,627 of NW_027273862.1, read as the reverse complement.
GCGGTCATTGTGTTGAGGTCAGCAGGGCCTTGGACAGGCTTCAAATGTGCAATGAGATGGTCAGTGTACAGACAGAGAAGCCATTACTTCCCAGCTGAGCACATAAGCCAAGCTCAGAGCTTTACAAGACAGTAACGGAGCTCAGCTCCTAGCCACTACAAGGATCAACCAGAGTGATTTTTTTTCCTTCTTCCTCATAACTCATAACCAAAAAGAGAGCCGACATGTAACTAAGCCTCCAGACTTGTCCTGTCACCTCTAGTCCTCGTCAAGGTGCAGCTCCATTAGACGACTACTATCGAGCCATCAGTCAGTCAGTGAGACAGGGGAGAGAGCTATTGACAAACAGAAGACAGGTGATAGAAAGAACTTGGTTGAAGGTTTAATCTGCGAGTCCTCTGCCACCTTACTCGATGGGTCTGACTTCACAGATGGAGCTGGAGCTGTACAGTCTCACTACTCAGACCAGGGATGAGTCACGCTGCGTTTAGAGGACTGGTACAGTGTGCTAAAATAAAACATGGTGTGCAATTATTTATCACACAGAAATGACATGATATCTTACACTGAGAGAAAAGGCATTAATTGCAACCACTCAGCACAGAACTCAAGCCACTCTGTTGGACATCCTTGCACACCGGCAGCAGGTTAGCCCCGACAGACGCAGCATATGGATTCCTAACATGTTGCAGTCTGGTTCACCAGATTCCTCTGGGGATAACGGGTGCCAAGCCCTCACACCCCAACCTCGCTCCAACCAGTCTTTGTAACAGATTTCTCTAATGGAAAACCCAAAGCTACCATGCTGCTTCATCAGCACTCAGCACAGCAGTTAAGACAGGTTGGCTGCAAAAAAAGATAACAACTATGTGGTAGCAAAGAAATAAACAACAGACACCAACTGTCATTGCGTTTTTTTTAAATCGCAAATTAGGACACATTTTTGAAACACTGAAATTGCAAACTAGTTGCAATTCTGAAGACCAATTTGTGTAAGTGAAACCTAGCGGCAAACCAGCAAACTGTGCAAAATAATTATATATCATATCAGAGTATCCTATTGCCAATGTCTCCATCCAGATTATAATGCAAAAATCCAATTGATGGTCACCCTCAAACTGAGTGTAGCAATCAGTTATCAAAATAGGTAACAAGATCTAAACGGCTGATATTTTAAATTTTAAGCAGTAACGTTAGATAACAAGCATAGCCACGGAGATAATACGCTAATTGGAAGATTTGTTCCCTCAAAACAACCCACAAGTAAGATTGAAAGTGATTAGGTGCTGTGTAACGTAACAATACAGTACAGACACTAAATCGCTCTTGTCAGTCGTGCCACAGCTTGCAAAGGTATGTACATTTCAACATTTCAGTCAGACTTTTACCTTCAAGCTCTGACTTGGGAACTAACAAACAAGGCCAAAGGTGCTGGGAAAACAGGGTGAATGATGATCTGATTCATCAGATACCAACAACACTTAGCAACAGCACACCTATTGTTAGCGTATTTCATGTTCCTTAACCTGAAAACCTCAGTGTTTACAAGCATCCATCCCACTCAAGTGTCCTTGAGCAAAACACTGGAGCTCTAACATCTCCAGGATGGTGTTGTGTAGCTTAACCGACCTCTGACCTTACCATGGAGCAGTGTGAGAGAAAAAACAATTCGCCTGTCTGATAAACACAGTTTCATCACAACAGTGTTTTTACATTTATCTCATGTTATTGTCATCAATAGGACATATCTTGTGTAGCATTGTTCCTTCTATTAAACAGTAATCACCTAAAACCAAGACCAAAGAATGTAATAATTGACACATTAAAACAATATCAGTGGAAAGATACTGATCAGTGTTTCCTCAAGCCAAGGGGCTGAACCTCTGCCTCAGCCCTGTGTTCTAGTGCAGCGCGGAGGTGGCTAAAATTACTAGGTCCATTATCGGACAGGATCATTCTTTCCTGCTTTTTGTCCCCAGTACCAAGCAAAATACTTTTGTGCGACATAATTTTTATGTCAAACCAAAGTAAGTGTTGGCACTGTGGTGTGACATAAAAAGCGGTTATTGTCAAACGACACACTAACCGACACACTAGCCTCTACAGTCTATTCCAGGACAGTTTACAAAAATCCAAAACGGCGCATCCGCCTGTAACCCAGTGCTGTCTGGTTCCCTGTTTTATAGACTTCCAGCTTCGTCTCTGCGCCCCCCTACAGTACTGGGCTACAGTGTGCCAGAAAAGACTTAAGGAAGACAAAGAGGCGGAGTCAAAGTAAAAGGTTAAAGACCACAAGGCGTTAGCCGCGACCAAGGTGTCCGACTATGGAAACAGAGGAGAGGAAGGGGGGGTGACTTGGAGGTTTCGGGCACAGCCGCAAAATCGCCCATAACAAGAACATCATAGCTCACATAAACGAACCACACAACAGTCGCTTAACAGTTGCCCTGTTTCGTTGGTGTGTGTGCTGTTATGCTGTCAAACCCAGTGAATGTGTTAGGGAGTAAACCGGGGGGATAAAATCTGTTCAGATTTAGCATAAATAGTGTCCGATAATGGATGTTGTGACGTTACACTGTACGTTAACTAGCAGCTAACGCTAACGCTCTCAAACAGCGTTACCGTTAGCTCTGTACACTGAAAACCGTTTGCCTTAACGTAACATTTTAAAGCCGCTGGTGAATGCAAAGTAAACCCGACATACGAGCAGCATATTCAGCCCCACAGTGACATCCCCCTCCCTGTTCCCTCTCCTGAAGCCTCCAATGCTAAAACGTTGCAGCGGCAGCAGCGGCAGCGACAACACAACGAAGACAAAACAGTGACTGCGCTGGGGCAACTCACCCAAAAGATACCACTGTGGTGTCGACCAGATGTTGCTGTAAATTAGCGGCGAAGGCCCATTAGGGTGACTCCTGCGGTTGGGGGGCATCCAGTTTTTGCAGCGAGATCAGACAATCCCAAACGTGGCTTTGCTTTGACGGTTGTCCGTACTCCTGTCTGCCTGTGTGCGTACGCTTACGCGTGTGTGCGAGCGGCGGAGCTCTGCGAGGCCTGCTGCTGGAGGAAATGGTCTCCGCTCCGTCAGCGGAACGCGCATGCGCAGAGGAACAGCACTGCCACAGGGCGAGCGGTCTGTGAGCACAACCGTGTGGCCAACAGGTGAGACTGTCAACTGATGGCCGACTTGTTACAGCGGGAGGTGTCCTGTACAGGTCAGGGGTGAACGCACAGGATGGATATATGTTTTAATATAACAGTTCATCTTGTTTTGCTGTATCCATGGCAAGTGATAATTCTTTTCCTTTTTCCTATTTGTATAGAAATACACACTGCACTTCCTGTATATTACCTGTCTGGTCTACCTGTTTAGGGGCAGGGCAAACTGAATACAAGTATGATACAGTCTCATTTACACCTCACCCCTGGTACCACCATCAGTGACACTGTGAACAATCCACAAGGGTACATCTGAGTTAATCACAATCATTGACCACTAGAAATAGTTAACACGAGAGGGAGTTAACACCTTATGGGCTCAAAACCGAATGTAATCTCAGATACTTCTTGTAAACTTTGTGTATATACTGATGAATCCATTTCTGTATTATGATAATCTTGGGACTGATTTCCACAGCAGTGGTTAATAAAGTATTCATATTTACCTCAGTAAAAAGTGTTACTACCAGAAACAGACTCCACTACAAGCAGTCTTATAAACGTGTTATGAAAAAGTTTAGGCAAGTATGACAAGTTAAGTAACTCATTATGCAGACTGGCCCCATTCAGAGAGTTAGATTACTGGATAACTATTCCTGATGAATTAATGTGCAAGAGGTATTTGAATGTTGCAGCCGGTCCATATGGAGCTAATTCTACCTCCCTTTCTGGGTCATGGAATCTATAATGAAACATCATATTTTATAAAATGATCATATGTTATGTATTTTAAATCGTATTATCCAGAGTAGTAAGTGGAACCAATAACTGTCAAGAACAGGGGGTATAAAGTATAATATTTCCCTCTTGAATGTGTTGGCCTAAGTGTAGCTGGTGTAGAAACTGAGGTGCGGTATTTTGTCAGTGACCATGGCTGATATCCGGTACAGTTTTACAAAGTGTTTTTATTTTATTTGCATATAAAGGAGTACCCACTGTCACCATAGCATCTGCATTTTGTCAGAAGATCCAGGCTGAATGTTTATCAATGATACATTTTCTGCACCTTCAAATACTTTGCTTTGTGCTTCACATGTATACCTAAAGATACATTTAAGAAACACATTTCAAGATCCCATTTTCCATAGAATGTCTTTCACAAAAACTTACCAAACTCTTACAAAAGGCTTACAAAAGCTACTTTGCTCTTAAATTACCGGCTATGTCAGCAGTAACCAAGGCAGCCAAAACCTCATCTACAATCAAACCTGCATGGTATTTTTTAAAACAAGACCTGTTATTCGCAGACATAATCAAATATGAAGGTTTTTTAGAGTTTGTTGCAGTGCAGAAGAAGAATAGTGCTTCTAAGAAAGTACAGGAAAAGAGGCCGGAGTCTTTTGAATATGTGATTTACATGAACACTCAGATCTCTTATTTAGAACTTCATCAAAGCACCAACAGATTAATTTTAATCTATTCTGCTTCCCTCCACCAGATTTTTACACCTGGTTTTGGGCAGTTTCTGGTTTTGAGCAAACTCTCAAGAGATGAGGAAGTACAATTCTTACATTTTTTAGCAGCCCTTGTCTTGTTCCCAATTAACTAATGTCCACATTAAATGTAGACATTAGTTAAGATTGAACCTGCAAAGCCTATTAAGGCTGTCATTTATAATTTGTGACAACAGTTTTGTGATTTTCAGGTTTTTACTGCAAGTAGTGGTTGGAAAGAAAGTTCATGACCCAAGGACTTAACATCTTGAAAAACCCAATCTGCATAATTTCAAAAGTGCATAGCTGCCAGTCTAAAAATAAGGCTGTTTTACTTGATTTTATAAACTTGACATTTTGCTGATCCAAAGTTTTAACACAAGATCACAATGCTGACTGAAGGAGGGGAAGTTGGCTGGAGCGGGTGTTTCACTGAATGTGGTTGAAAATGTTTCACTGCACCTGCCTCGCTATAATCCCTGGAGATGAAGATATTTTTTTCTTTGGTCCTTGGAATGTTTGCTTCAAATTCCTGTCTAATCTGCTGGACTTCAGAAATACAGAAAATTAATCCTCTAGAGCGTCTGCCACCACTTCTCATTTTAACTGTCAGTCGTTATGAATTCAGAACAACCAACAGTGTGGAAAGAGTGCCATCAAATGCAATGTAAATGCTAATGTAACGTGTTTCAATTTTCATACATTATTCCTGAGGTGTACTTAAAAATAAATACAAATATAAACTCTGTATGATGCTATGTTTTCAATGTAACATGCTACAACCATTACCGACAGACAAAACACACACATTTGTGTTTGTAAAAAAAAAAAAAACAAAACTCCATTAAATTGAAAGACAGTGGAGATGGAGGAGATAAACGGCAGGTTTAGGCTGAGCTGTGCCCCAGTTCCCGGGGTCAGCACCAGACTCCACATGAAATCTAAAGGAGGAAACAGGAACTGAGTCGCTGCTGCTCTGACTGGTCACGGGGTCAGGGGTCACATAGACTCACAGTGCTCAGCATTTTGTAAACATATTCACATAGTCACAGAGCCCTTATCAAGACACACAAAAGAACAGGAAACCTTTTCCTCTCAAAAACAAGAGGTGTCGCACGCAACGTCTGGCGGCCCCTGAGAGTGTCCAGCCAATGAGAGGACAGACCTACTACACACGTGTAGGTCAGTCTTTCAGATGATGCCCCCAAACGAGTCATTATGTTCTGTAAACTTTGCAAATGAATATGGTTTTGGTCACACAGTTTCCACATACATGGAAACTAGCAATGGTGCCTCACACCCACTGTGGAAACGCAGACCATTCCCTCCCACTGTGCACTTGCACCAAAGTGTAATGAGAAATGAGTGGATGTTGTGTTATGCTCGGTGCAGAGGAATGACAAATTTACATCCAAAGGGTGAGTGGTATCTGATTCCGACTTCCTGGAACACCATCTTAGGGATGCCAATGTCACAGAGGTAGACCCTGCTCTCTGTCTCAGCTAAAGGTAGTGGAAGTCCTAAAGAGAGAGTCCACTTCGCCTTGACAGTCTGATGCTGCTCACTGACTGGAGGATCGATACTGAGGACTGGAGCACGGTTCTGGTTGGCCCAGACAGTGGCGGATTGGTACCAGGACTGTTCCCTCAGCAGTGGGTTCTCGTGGCAGTCCAGGCAGTTGATGAGCAGATCGACTGGGCTCGCAGGAAGGTCTGAGACACAGCACAAGTAGAAGAAAGAAACAAAACATACAGTTGGTGGATGCAGTGTTTCAAAGTTGCCTCACAAAACCGTGAAAGAACACATTTTAGTGTATGTGAGCTTGCTGCTTTATCTGAGAGATATTCTGAAAACAATCTTTACTATCTATCTACGGGACTCTACAATGTCTAAACAAGGGTCAAAAATAATTCACATCATAAGAGGCTGAAACCTGCACCTGCACTTGGCCGTGTAGCTCGTCCCTGTGTTGCCAGACTACAAGCCTGGTGTGTACTTAACAAATTGACACAGAAACACAAATCACCACCAGCTTTTCTCACATTTTCTTAATGTAACTACACAATTTGCAAACATGAGAAAAACTCAGTGTTCTGAGTTACAAGCACATGTCCAAGATGGAGTGTTTTAAATGATGCTACTCCACTAGAGGGCAACGTTTGTCTGAGAAAACTACTGCTTGCACAGGTACTCAGTCATGATTGGTCCTTTCCATCAGTGTAAATGAAACCTGAGCAGACAGGGATTTAATCATCTAAAAAGTCTCCGCTGGTGTATTTTACCTTTGATGCTGGACACTTGCTTGCCACTGGTCCTGCTGTAGAGGTTGACCTCACTGGTGACAGATTCCTGCATCTTGACAAAATTGGGCAGGAAGAGGATGACCTCCACTTCGTGGTTGGCCAAGTGTCTACCACAGCTGATGCCCTGGGCTCCCTGGAGGTGGGGCCCACACAGGAGGACCACGGTGGGCCTCTGGTGGACGTTTTTTGGGGTGAGTCTGGGGACAAAGAGATCATGTTACAAAAAGACGGAAGGCAACCACTTACACAACACCTGTAAAATCAAACAAACTGCAATAAATCCACAATATCAAAAGCAGAAGATGGTGAAGGGCTAATATCCAACTTCAACCCTGGCTTCATCAAGAACGACATGAGACATGGCTGTTTATGGACACCAAGCCAACCTACATGCAACGCCAACTCATACTCATATCAGTCACTCTGTAACATGCATGTAACAATAATACAGTTCTTAGAGTTTTGCTAAAAATAATACAGACACTGTAGATTTGTTACAAAATAACTCATTGTTAATCTGTCACACTGGACAGAGATACAACTAGCCAATGAAAAGCCTTTTTAGAAAACATTAACAGAGGTAATGTTAGTAATAAGTAAAGCATGTTAAATGTGCTGTCACAGCAGGTCCTTGCAGTGTGTTATGCTGTTTTGACATTATATTTTAGAAATTCTCTTTGTTCGTGCCTTTTGTTAAAACACAGTAACAACTTAGCTAAAGCTTATAAACTATGGCCACCATCTTATACATAATCACAGATTTAAAATGTCCTGTTTGCAATGAATTACTGCACACATAGGCAAGAGATATCTGGAAGCTTAAATTAAAGAACTGAGTACTGTTACATTGAGAATGAACGGAGTGATAAAGTGTCTGCTGCCACTATTGTAGTGTCTGTGATCGTGCTATTACAATACAAAATTAAATTTGATCTGAACTCATGGTAGTTCCAGTGTAAACATGAGACACACAAGTATCACAGTGCTGCACTGATAAAAGGATCCGAGACAACAAACCTGTTTGTTATATGAGCCACTGCGCTGTGCGTCTGTGATCTTAAAATAAGACTTCATTGCTAATAAAGGTGCAGGTAAACAATACCAAACAGGGGTGTCTTCGGTCTATTAGGATGCTTTCCTGACAAAATAAACCCTGAGGGGAGTCAAGGTCAACACCACCTAACTCATGTAGAAACATGGTAGTAAAGATGATAGCCATGGAAACTGGAAAACAGTACATGAAAACAAAAAGTGAGAGCTCTTATGATTGGGTTAGGGGTTAATTCCTCAGATAGGGGTGTTTGGCACACCGCTGTGCATTCTTCTTATTATTACACAAACGACAGTGGCTCTACTGCACTGTACTGTACATCAGATGGCAAGTCATGTATCTGAGGAACTGATTAACTTCTCACTTCTTACACTTATCAGCCATGAGCTCTTTCAGGCCTCCCCACCATACCAGTGCCCAGACTGGTATTCCTTACCTGTTTGGTCCACCCAGCAACGTCAGAGCCATCTGACTGGAGCAGACGCCTATTGCCTCCAGCCTGCGCTCAAGCAACAGGCCCCAGTGCTCTGCGGCTGCTAGTAGACGCTTATGAAGCTCGTAGGGCACGCTGGGCACCACCAGGCCTGAGTCTGCAAAGGGAAAACAGGAGGTGAGATAGACAGCATGTTAACGCTACTCTGTCATTTCTTTATCTTGCGAACATCTGGCCAGATGGCGTGTCACTAATTAAGCAAGACACAAAGCACAAAAAGAGAATTTCTCCAATAGCAATTAGCACCGTCACTAACATTGCTCCGCAGCTATCAAAGTCGTGTCAAGCTCCATGCCAAAACCAGGCAACTGAACCTTGCGTCGCTTACTGGTAAATGTAGTCCACTTCTAACTTTCCCACAGAAATAATCCGTATAACATCACTGATTTTGTGAGACAGTGGCAGGTATTTTAGTAAATATATGCCACCAGGTACAATTCATATATGCATAAAGTTTAAATTCCACAATGTCTCTCTCTCTGAAACAGAGAGCGACTGAGCAGCGTGTATTACATTTAGATTAAAAGGTTGAATTAACCCCTGAAAAAAAAGATGAAGTACATTCATAGACATATCTGTACTCTCATATTCTTGCATCCCTTGTAACAGTCTGACAAGTTCCAGAAACAAACTCAAACGCAGACCTGAATTATTATATATCTTATATATATATATACATACATTTATTTTCATCGGTGCACCTTGAAAAATAACAGCTGGAAAAGAAGTAAAACCCAGAATCTGACCTCTAAGATAAGGACATTGGTCTACAGATAAACACGCTCCCAGGTTCTCTGGGGGTGGCAGTTATGTTTAAGTAACTCATATCCCCCTGCGAGGAACCCATTCCCCAGGGAAAAGCCCTTCCTCCTCCTCATGACCTGATCTTGTTCCCATCACGGAAGATTCTCCATTTCCTCTCCTGTTTGTCACTGCTGTCTGCAGCAACAAAGGGAAGATTGGCAACCTTTACAAAACATGACAAACATGAGGCAGCTCGAGTGAGACGCCTATTCCCTGCAGGGCCTGAGTTCACACGCACCATCACATGGTTCCTGACCAATCTCCCACCCCTAGCATTAGGACGGGGCTGCACTGGGCTGGACCCCCCACATTGGCTGCTGTCTCAGTCAAAACATACAGCAGGTTAGCGTGACAAAAAAGGGGACAAACATCATATACATATGAACACCTGCACCTCTATCGCAACGGTTTGTGGTGAGAGACTGGGGAGGACTAAACATGGGGGAGGCATGGTGGTGACCGGGACAAACAATGGATTCATTTCAGTTTCAGAAATTAAACTGTTGACGCAGCCAATGGCTATTAAATAAAGAGCATTTTCTCAACCAGAGTAATTCAGAGACTGTACATTTTAAGATGGGACATGTCACCCAATCTATTTTCAATTCAGTATTATGTAACTGTGTAAAGCATTTAAAGGAAAGCACAACTTTTTTTCAAATCCTCATGTCTTTGCTGGAGCACGTGTCACTACTAAATAAAAATGCTCTCTATATAATTTACAACTGCAATAGTTCCCCATTTCCACATTAGGGGCCATTTGAATGAGGAGTGATCTGCCTTCCCTTGACAATAACTGTCAAGTTACCTCTGAGCAGACTTTTAACCCATCACTGGCTAATGATGGAAGACTGGTTATATATGGGAAAATATACAGAACTGCATAAAGTATGTGCAGGAAAGTGATTTTACACTTCAAAATCTAATAAAATATTATTAGTCCCTGGAAGGTTTCAGAGAGGCCATCTTTGACATTCTTGTACTGTAATTTCTTGTTTTCTTACTGTATGTGTTTACACCAATATATAAAGCCAGTCACATGACTGGCTAATATTTCATAACCTAAAGTTAATTCTGAATTTGGAAAGACCACATTCAGATTTAATGCTTCAGACACATGGAATAAGCTACAGAGCATTTAAAAAATGGACAGCCCTATGAGTTATCCACATTTCAAAAACACGATTTTAAACCTGCCCAAAACAGAATGCAATTGTTTCAACTGATGAGGCTTTTTCTCTCTGGATAAATGGCTGTTTTGAATTTTCTTTCTGTGTTACTTTTACTAAAATTTTGTAATTTTAATTGTTTGTTATTTGAATTGTATTGTAAATTATTTTTATGTACATTCAGATCTGTCTTGAAAACATGATTTATATCTCAGTGTTATTCACCTGAATACATAAAGCCAATTACAAAATATATCTGCAATAAGCTAACACTGGACAATATATTTGCCCTGCCATTTTTTTCAGTCAAGCTCCCAGAGAAGCAAAGAAAATTGTATAAAGGACAATGAACCCAAGTGGACCCTTTTTTGTGCCGTGTAATTGCTGCCCCTCGTTACCACAAGGGTCAATCTGTTTTACTGTAGGAAGCTTGACACAGTCAGGCATTTGACACAGTCCTTAGGATCAAAGTGTCCCATTGACACTAAGGACTGGTTCTAAGTTTTTTGAAGATGTTTAGCTTTGTATGGAGAATGTTCTACACAGGTACAGTAAGATACATAGTGACTACATGTGGATTGGTTGTCATTTTTACATTTCCGCTCACTGCCACTATCACACCCTTTTTTTCCAAAAGTAGATTCTGCTTTGAAATTCACCTCATCTTTAGTAGTTCTCTTTCTTTAGAGGAAAATGCATACATCCCTTTGTCTCTATGTGTGCTGTCATGCTAAATCACCTAACCTTGTCAGAATTGTTCTCTTTTGTGTATTTTTTGAATTACTGTATTACATAACTACAATTCAGCCTTTTATCACTGTACAAACTGAAGTGTGTAGAAACCTTTAAAGAGTCTGTGCTAATCTCTGGCTGTCTATTGCCTGTGGCACATTAGAAGGGTAATGAAAGTCAAGCTGGGGGAACTGCACGGCTCAGGATCCCTTTGATAAATAAAGCTGCTGGGAGGCAGTTAAGTCCTTAATGGCCTCCTACAGATCTCTGGCCTTGTAGCTGAGAACTTGGTGGCCTCATTGGTGCACACAAATTCACACTGACACGCACGCACACACTCACGCACACTAGCACACACCTCAGCCCAATCACACTCACAAGAAGTTGCTGTACAAACACATGTATATCCACAACTTTTCACCCTGGCATGCAACATGGACAAAGTGACACGCACACAATGAACCATGCCACATACACACACGCACACCCTCATGCACAAGATAACTCCATATAAACACAGAGACTCATGCCGTGCCTGACTGAAATTCGGGCTTATCTTTAGGTTGGCCCTGCTCCCCTCCCACTATTCTTTTATTGATACCGCAGAAAGACTGTTAATATGTTTCAGTGGGCAACAGAAATCTGGAACATGCCAATCCTCACATGAGCGATAAGCACAAGAAAGTCAACTGCCTCTTGTCATGCAAACTGCTGCCTTGAGTGCCAAGCTCAGAGGAAGTGGGAGTTGCACTAGTATGCACTAATTGCTTTTCAAACATCCCACCAGGTGCACTTCTAAGTAACTCTCTTACTGAAGTTCTGAACTTGCCACTACCACCACTTCCACTTCGCGCGCACACACACGCGCGCACACACACACACACGCACGCATGCACGCACGCACACACACACACAATGTTCTCCTCCCTGACACTCTGACACACATGCAATTATCTATGCACACACACCCACTCTTGATGTGGTGTGAAAACAACCTTGAGAGCCAACTAGCCAAACCGGGTAGCCATGAATATGCAGCGGCACTAAAATAAACTGACCTGGAAGCAATCCGTCAAGCATGACAAGGGAGCCGATGGAACTGAAAGCAATACACACTGGCTGGATGCGGGCCATGTGTGACTTAAGGCTCGGCTGGGATAGGGAGAGCGAGACGAGGCTCTTCCATTCCTCTGTTCTGCAGTGCAAGAGCTGCAGAGGTAGCCAGATGGGGCGCCCATTCATTCACTCACAGAAAAAGGGCTTAATGTGGTAATCTGTCAGATTCCTTCTTATCAAGTTGGTAATGTCTTTGGTGCCAGTAGCTCTTTGCTCAGTGCTTTCTGCATTGTGTTTTGCACAAATCACTTATCAATTAAACCAATTAACATTATTCACTGGATTTTCTATTGGTTAAGTACACCTCTGTAGGTGGCACTCTTCATTTTGTCTCTTGAGCCACTCAGAGTAACACTGCTTGTGTCAATTCTCAGTTAAAGTTTGAATGTTTCAAACAACCTGAGATTGTTATTCCTGGAAACTCCCTCCAAAGTCCCTGTAAACAATCGTATTGACAGGTGCATATGATGAAAAAAATCTTGACTGCGATGAAACAATCTTACATCCAGCTGATCACTTTTACCCCATTGAATAATGCGTCCCAGGCCTTCATTGGATAAAACAGACAAAGAGCCCTGCAATCCTTTCATCACTTGTACCCACTTGTCAGAACTTTTTGTCATATTACAGGTTATATGAATGTTACCTCAGTACAAGGGAATAAAAGGAGTGGGCGTGATCAACAATTTGCAGGATTTTTTTTGTCCTTTCACATGCAAGACTTTTTAGTAAGTGAGGCCACCATCAGGTTAAATTTATGTTGATTCATAAGAAGGTCTAAGGATCAAAAGGACAAAACTGCAGCTTGAAACTTCAAGTGAGAATATAATTAATAGAAAATCTAAAAATATATTTTAAAAAAAAGAATATTTTCAGCATTTTTTCTTAATGTCAACACAGCACTTTCCTGTAATACTACATTTTTCCCAAATGCTGACCTACTGTATTCCTACGCACAAATGCTCCTACAGTGTGCACTGTATTACACTGCAGGTGCAGGTCAGCTGAGTGAATCAGAAAGAGCTAAACTTCACTTTGTTTTGACAAAAAGAAAAATAGCTGAAAATATTCTAAATGAAGCGTACATTTAAATGGATATTGGACTGTTTCGGTGGGCGTCTTTTAAAAGTGTCTAAAACACACTTTTTGTCTGCCGGCCCCGTGCACAGCATCACATCACTCTGCTAGTGTGCCGTGGTCCCTGCTGCCTCTCCCAGTAGATTTAGATCAGCTATGCATGACTACATCACACATCCCCATGTCAAATAACCTGCACTACCACTCTAAAATGAATCACTTCCCCATGTGTACTGCAGCCCCTGAGTCTCTAAACCCCCAGTAGTGGCCTCCTCTTTACCTAACAGTGTGCAGTTCAAAGAGAAGATTATAACACTTGGGGGTTCCCATTTATCCCAAGGTCACTGGGGCAGAAATGGTTAAAATATTTTATAATGACACATTTTTAAGTTTACTTCATGCAAAGTGATACAGCATGAATAAATAAATAAAAATACACAAATTAAAAAATTGGAAAACAAGCTGGCAGTTGGCTTCGTTGCAGTTTGTGTTGCAGCCTGGCTTGTTTGCACTGGAGAGGTTTCGCTGCACAGCTGGAGTCAATCACAGTAGAGGAAAGCGAGACGATAGCAGAACTAAACTAACACAGACTGCAAGCTTTACAATAAACAATGCTCTATAGAAACAGGCCTGTCAACCCCCCATGCCAGTGCGTTATGGCAACCCTAACATACAGCTGGGCACTTTGTTTTTCTTTCTCTGTCCTCGTATTGTTGATTTATCTGTTTACTGGCAAAGATTCCAGGTCAAGAGCACTGCGGTTTGTTCCTGCTTCAGAGGTGCTGTTTATGTAAGGCTGTACGGCGGCATGCTAATTACAGAGTGCAGTGGATGGGGATTATGATGACAGCCCTGGGAAGCAGATCTGCCTGCACAGTAAGAAAAGGAGGCTCTGCTTGGCAGCTGTCTGCTGATTGGTAGACAGCTGACCCCGCTGAGCTGTGCTGTGTCACCACAATCAGATAGACAGTCTGGGATGTAAATCCTAGAAACACCATTAGTATTACAACCTGCCCATCATCTACTGTACACAGCCGAGGAATGAAAAAGCTGAGATTCTTATCTGCCACTACACTTGCTCTAGTCATCCTAGTCCTGCTATTCATCAGCACAGGAGAGATACTACATGTACACACTGGCTGCTGAGCAATATCACAAACAAATGAGATTAGAAGAATTTGGCGCTAATGCTCAGGAGATGCTTAGAGAAAAATTTACCAACACAATGATACATTTTATTCCCTGTATTTTACATAACCATTTGCTCATCATTCCTGTAAACTACTCTATCTCATGAACAGAAAAAGGTGGAATTTGATCGCTCTGGTTCTACTACAACACCTACACTGACACACCATACCACTCAGCCCTTTCCCCAATTCCACCCACTCACTGCTTCTTTCACACCTTGGACTCAATGGCCTGTGCTAGTGTGCTATTTACTTATCTTGTGTCTCTTGTAACTAGTTATGTAACACTGCTGGAGTGGGCTGAAGAGGGAGAAAGGATGGGTTCCTCATCTCTGTGGGCTTATAACAGGGGGGTGGGGGGTCAAAAGTCAACTTCATGCACACCTTATGTAACCATGGGTATATACTGCCAGGGAGTCTGCCCCATGGTGACCTCCCTCTGGCCAATGGTGGAAATCGGCTGTGAGCCCACTCTTTATACTGCGTGTTGTTTTTCTCATTGTGTTCAATGGCAAGAGCCACTGCAGCACATTCCCCACAGAGCTGAGAGCCTCTGAGCCTCAGAATCAAGTGTAAAAGAGTTTAAATTATTACAGCTTTTGGCAAAGGCTGTAACAGCGTTATTAGATAAACAGATGGTCCTCCTGGTCAAAGTTGAAACACAGTGGAAAAAAAATACTCTGTCCAAAACAAACACTGTGCTCACAACACTGACATGCTCACTGATAAAATGTCCCAAAGAGGGATTTTGCATAATTGCAAGGTTATTCCCTGTACAAGAGTCACATGTTAATCATTTCATATGAAAGTAAATTATGGTGAGTACATACAATCCTCCTGGACACCGTGGGAGGAGCAGGTGAGTAACAGCAGGTGTGTCATTAGGGTTGTCACAGTGGATCCATAAATACCTTATGACCTGCTCTAAATATTCTTTTCCTTTCCTCATATCTGATATACAAAACAAGGTATTGTTGGGATGTACCTTGTAATTACACACTAGCATTGTGACTGACATGCTTCATGGAAAATCTGACCTGATACCAGTATACCAAGATTCCATTGTTGTTTTTATTACACAGAAATAATTTCACAAATCAGAGAAATAAAGACTGAGAATTAGCACCTTCTCCTATGTTTGTTCCTATGTTTTATATAATTAAATACATCTGGGTTTCAAAATGTTGGAAAAAACAGGCATTTTAAGGATCAGGGTGGAAATGTTTTATATTCAGAGAAAAACTGACTAAGTCTGTGGCAATCAACCACAAAGGGTAAAATAAAATGTATATCTATCTATATATATATATATATATAGATAGATATACACACACACACCGTGGGCTTAGGGCTACACCTCTTGTTACATCAGTCAGTTTATCATCATTACGATGGGAGGCAGAGGAAAGACCAAACATCCGACACACTGAACAAGCGTGAGCAGGAGAGAGAGAAGCCATTGGTAACTGCTAAGCTAAAGAAACTAGCAGATCTGATTAGCATGTAAACAACAGAAACGCCAGCATCCGGAAATGAGACAATACACTTACTGCAGCACAGCAATAAAAGCCCTATTAACAAATAAAAGGTTTCTGTCAACTGAAGCACTTAAGGGCTTTTAATCTGAAACGATTACAAGAAGTGTTGAGTTTGTATTAACATGTAATGCAGTAATCTTAACAAGGCGACTCAAAACAAGGCTTTGTACTAAAATACCGGTATGACCAACTCTGCATGTCAAACAGGGGGAAATAAAGACCTGCCTCGAATACAAACCTGCCTCAAATAAAGGCCCATTACCTTCAGCAGTTGAGGTAAACAAAGGCCCCAGTCACTTTTTGAGAAAATACAGTGACTGAAAACTTGTGGATCCCAGAAGAAGGCTGTGTGCTGTGTGAGAGACAAAATAAGAAAAATATACTGTCTCTTCTAACTTTCTGTCAGAGCGATCATTTAATAATACAGCTGAAATCACAGCACAGTCTTTGTCTTCAGTTTATGTGTTAGGTGATTTTGTCAGAAGACGTCAGGGTTCTAAATTCAGGATTTTAGCAGCAGAGGAGCAGCTTGGAAATGGCTTGGAAGTTAACATGTAGTCTGTGCCACGTTTCACTCACTATTTCAAACTTGTTCCGTTGTCTGACAACAGAAACAGAAAAACATTTAAATGAGAACAGCTTTATTGGGCATTCAGCTGTATTAAAATACTGTGTATGTGAGCACAGAGAGTAGGAGAGAATAGGACACGGTGATGTCAGTTGTTTACAATGGTTCCACAACAGGGTCCAGCCATATGCTAGGTTTTGACCTGGTGTTGTTTAAAAAGGCTCTGTAATTTGTAGCAAATGTTACACATTCAGGAATAAATAGTGCATTTGTTGGGGAAGAAAAATACAAATTACCACTGGAGTTAAATCACCTTCAGCTCTGGTAAACTGCAGCTGACATTTTTCACTATTTCTTGAAACTTTTTGCAGACTACAGTAGCATTCCTGTTCTCCATTGGCCATGTCAGGATCAGCTCCAGAACTGTCATCCTCAAGGATTACACTAAAGTTTGCACAACAAATGCCTCTGCCTGCATGTTTCAGTTCACAGCCACTCTAATAACAACGTGATTCAACTATTGTTGTTAGTTTGCTGTCATACTGACCGAGAGCACTACATCAAAGAATAAAGAGTCATGAAGAGCACGTAAATTATGTCACGCATGTGTGTACGTGAGTATGCACATGCATCTTGTTCTTACCAGTACAATACTCTTTACCCTCATGCTGGGGCACTGTTATCTGTCGGTATACGACGGGCTTCCCTGCCAGAATATTCTCATCATGGCGATAGGACAGCGGCTTCTGTTCGGCCTGTGTGCTGTGATGCTGTGCCCTGCTACTGTGGTTTCTGGTCCCATCAATCTGGGAGAAGACGGCGGCTTTGTCGAATAGAGCCAAATTTCCCTCAAAGTCAAAGTCAGTGTCCAGGTCTTCATCAGGCCCGTCTCCGAAGCACTCATCATCCTTTGACCTCATTGGCCCTCCAGTACTTCCATTCCTCACATTGTTTTTCTTTGCTGTGGCTGGTGTCACCCCTCTACTGTTAGATGAACCTGTAGGAGGTGGAGAAAACAAAGACATCAAGATGTAAGAAAAACATCACAAGAGGATGTGTTTTATAGTCATGATTGTGCACATAGGGCACACACACATATCCTAACTTTTGTCTTCAGTTTGGTGAGTGCTCACATAAAACACAATGCTGTGCGGGACAATGGTGGCAGAGATTCAATCTGAATATTAATGGGACAAAATCCTCTGATGGTACCTCGCTCTCCCACAGGACAAAAAAAACAAACAAACAAAAAAAACAGATTGGATACACCACCGCAAAACTGTTCATGATTCATGAAGGTTTCACTGAAAAGAAATTATAATCTGGTCCAACATATATTACCTAGTTCACAACACATCTACAGTACTTTGAGAGATAGAAACATCATATTAGCCAACAGACATCTAAATCCTCCCATCTGACTGAGGTTGCAATCATTCGTTACTGCACTGATGCACTAAAAGAAATAAATGCATTTACACACACTGCCTTCACCAGCAGTGGAATTTACTGTTTTTAATCCTGTTAAAAAAGACTGAATATTTATTTCATAATCCCATGTTATTTCATAATATTCTCACATTAATGACGTACCTCATTATTGTACAATTATTTATTTTTGTTAAAGTTAAGTTAAAGTTTAAATATAACCCACAGTATAAGATGCGTTTGTGAGAAAACACTGACACCCAACAGACAGAGACCGGTATTTTGATTAAGATATATATGTGAGACAGTGAAAAGCACCAAAAAGGGTCCCTATTGAACTTTCATTTTAGTTCAGATTAAATTAATGAGGAAATATTCCAACAACCATCTGAGAAAAACAATCATACAGCACTAGCAGCTATGTAAACATTAAATTAATAACATACACCTTCGGTCCGTTGTACCAAATTTTATAAACTGAGGTTTCATGACAGAGAGCAGGAGTCTCTGCTCTGGGCTACAACAGGTCTTTTTTCTCTGTAATCTCAAGCACTTAAAGCCAAAATGTATAGATTATCCAGAAATCCTCCCACATCCTAATCACCTCTGAAAAGAACTACAAGCTGTCATACTATACATCATTCTGTCGTAAATGGTGTAATCCGTACACAATAAGTTCCCTGCACTCAGCAGTTTCAAATTCTGACTAGATGTTCCAAACTCCTTTTATCTTGTGTAACTCTAATTGGCAACTCCTCTTATCCTCTCACGGTTAGTTACTATAGCCCACTGAGAACAAATCACAGCTGACACACCAAACATACAATGGCCGCCTGAGCGGCACTCAATAAAGTTTACATACATGTATGCTCAAACAAAAAATAAAATGAACCGAGAACAAAAAAAAAAAAAAGAAAAGGCAGAAAAACCGGAAAAACCTGGCCTTCAACCCCAATCATCTTGAGCTCTCACGCTAACCAGGAGACAGAGAGGCACAGTCGCACGCTACTGTCACTGTGACAGCTAAGGTGCTTTGGTCTCTCACGCAAGACACTGGGAGGCTCAGTCATAGTACACTGGCGTTGATACAAAACCACTAGCCAGCTGTGAGCCAATCTGACACCTGTCTCAATATCACGATCCGGCTCTTCAACCACCGCTCACGGACAGGCAGAAGAGAGCTTTTTCTGTTTTTGTAGCTTCATTCAGCAGTGAGTTGGTGTATCGACATGCAATCAGTGTTCCATCACTGCTCCGACAAAACGTAACAAAAAGTAATATCAGTGTGCCTAATTTCCTTCCAACAAAGACAAGTGCACTATTAAATATGTTGCATTAATCTAGTAATTATAAATAATTATAGTTTAGAAAAAAAAAAACATTGAACAATCTGGTCCAACATATAAGGGAGAAAGATGGTGGGTTAGTGTGTTTGACTGTGTGAATAGGGATAAAAGACAGCGTGCTTATTATCACAAGCCAACAATGTCTTTATTTACAAGGAAGTGTTTTGTCATGCTATGAATCAATCATCTGAATGAACTGGGCAGAGCTCCAAGTCAAACAGGCTAATGAATACCAAGTAGCGAGACGGAGTGAATGTCACTGACTTGAGTTTGGACAAACTTACCACCACAAATTAGTCCAACTACACAGGCCAGGAATATTTCAAACTGAACTACGGCTTATGGCAAAACTGCACCACAATCACATAGTGAAGCTCTCAGTGTGAGTGTATGGAGTGGTATGAATATGAAGCTCAACAATGCATACTCAGCAAAAACTTTCAATGATACACACTCACTGAGCTATTTATTAGGAATAAACCCATACTGCTACTGGGTACAGTCTCCCTCTGCTCTCTGAACAGCCTAATTTCTTTATGGCGTTGATTTCCTTTGAGATTCTGCTCCATGTTGTCATGATGGCATCAAATAATTTCTGCACATATTTCAGCTACACATTCATGCTGCAAATCCCTACTTCTATGACATCCCAAAGTTGTTCTACTGGATTTAGATCTGGGGACTGGGGAGGTCTCTGAAGTTCACTGAACCCATGGTCATGTTCATGAAACCAGTTGAGATGATGTTTGCTTCATGACTTGGAGCATTGTCATGCTGAAAGTAACCATGAGAAGATGGTAAACTGTGGCCATTAACAGATACTCAGATTGGCTGCGGCATTCAAACCTTGATGCCAAGACCCTTGCATCCGCGTGCCTCAGCAGAAATCTAGATTCTGTCAAGTCATAGTGAACCTGTGTCCACTGCAGCCTCAGACTTCTGTTCTTGGCTCATCACAGTTGTAAAAAGTTGTTATCTAAATTCTGTCAGCTTGAACCATTCTGGCCATTCTCCTCTGACCTTTCACACCAAGAACAACATCAACTGAAACTACTGGCCTGTATCCGCATGATCGTATGTATTATGCTGCTGCCACCTGATTGGCTGCCTGGATAACTGCATGAAATAGCAGGTGTACAGGGGTTCCTAATAAAGTGCTCAGTGGCTGGTTTAAAAATATCCGAGGCAGGAGTTTATGGGGAAAAACACTAGGTTGCACATAATTTCACTCCATAAACAGAGGCATCATGCTGGTTATGGGAATAGTACATAAGAGCAGAGTCTGGAGCTCCTCTTCCTAACTGCCCTTTTAATGAGACCTGTTTGGGTCTAATGGAACTCGAATCTGCTTCTGAAGGTCTCTGCATCACAAAAAGCAGTCCTTTTCTTAATTCCCATCCTACTCTCCCAGAAAGATCAGTGTTAGATATTCAGAGACCATTTCTGGAATTCGTGATCTTATATAAGCAACGGGCCACCCTGCTTTCCCTTCTTTGTGGCCGGGGGCTTCTTGGGAGCATGGCATTGCGTGTGAAAGGACCAGCCCTGCCCAAGCCACTCAGCACTTTGGCCCCATGCAATTTGGGCATTAGCTCCCTGGCCACCAGCCTGAGAGCTGGAGATTAAAATAAAAACTCAAAAGGTAAACATTACTTCCACAATTGATATCGCTTTGGCCTTCCGAGCACACTGGGACAACATGGCTTCCTGTCGGGGGGAGGGTGCGGGGGGGTGGTTTCCTGTGCAGAGCAGGAGCGAGGGACGTAGAGGAGATGGGGAGAGAGAGAGAGAGGACAGGAGGGCACGGAGGCACGAAAGCCAGGCTTTGCATAACCTTCTCTTTAGGAGCAGACACGGAGAGGGAGGGGGAATGTTTATTGATCTTAGTCACACACATATTGTAAAGAGGAACTTTGGTACAAGCTCTTAGCACGCTATGGGAATCTTTGGGGGGAGTCATAGCAAGACTGTGTGTTTGGTTCCATGCTCAAGCTTCTTAACAGGAGCTAGCGACACACAGGAAGAAGGAACAGAGACTTTGACAACGAGCTAAACGTATTTCTGATACAAAGCAAAAAATGCAGAAACCAATTTTAACATATTTCTTTTTTTCCTGTAAAAAAAAAAAAAAAAAAAAAAAAAAAAAAAAGATTGGTATCCTATTGTGCAAGTTCCATCTTCAATGCACAGGAAAAAGCACTGAGGCAGAGGTCATTTTTACAACCAGGCTGAAGATTATTGCACAGTGTCCATTAGCCAATTCTATTGACCTCTGACCTCTCCATTGTTTGGTGATCCTGAGTGTGAAAGTGAACTGACTTTAACTGATTCCAGCAGAGGCCACAGAGCTGTCCAAGCAGACTTCCTGCTGACTGGATGTTGACTAGAGGAAATGCTGTTTTTAACCCTTATCTAATCAGGAAGGTTGAGCAATGCATTCACATTTTTACAGCTACACCAACAACTTGAGACAGGAGAATGCAGATGTGCTTTTCAATATCAACATCACAGCTCATCACTGTATGATGGGGGCATGTGATGATTTATCATATTTTGTAGTTATTTGTTGTTATGTTTTCTTTAAACCAGATTTCAGACAGAGGAGATTATTTCTACATTATACAGATTATTTTTACAACAAATCGCTAAAAGTTTGCTAATGTAAACTAATAAGCTGTTTTTAACAGTTAAAATGCCAGCTACCTAACAGCATGTAAACACAGTTAAAAAGCCTGTTCAGGCGCAGGGCAACAAAATAAAAAAACCCTACAAGATAAAGAATATCAACTTTGAAATAAGCAAGTCACGCTTACGAAGACAGCTGACTAACTGACTCACAACTCCCTGCCAAAAGAGAACACTGGTCACAAGTTGAACATCATCACTATTGACATAAGACACAAATGTCTATTATTATTCCTGAGCTGAATCAATCCCTTGACGACACAGTCAGGTCAGGGCTCTCCAACCTTTTTTCCTCTGACAGCTACTTTGACAAAATAAAAGGGGCTGAGAGCTCCTCATGTCTTATATTACTGTTTACATTTATTCATATATCATAACACTCAAACTGGTCTCCAAAACAAATCATATGAATAAGATAATTTAACAAATATCAATACCCAAAACTCACATTCTGTACCAAAAACATCTGAAACTCACATCAGTGTCATATGTGAGTGTCACATCCATAATCTATTAAGAAATCAAAGAAAAAAGAAGCTCAGTAGTCAGTAATCCAGTGACGGTTGTCAGTACATCCAATGGTACATAACAAACAGGAACTTACAATAGCTAATTGTGTGCACTTAATTTTCCCAAAGGTAAACACACATGGACTAAAAAAACATGGGTTTAAGTTGAAGCCCACAGAGTAACTCACTTAATCCATGGCAACATATTTCAATATTTCCTGTTTCTTCGAGGTTTATTTATATCTGTCAGTTACCCAAGAGTTGCTATCACTGCACGTTGCCTGCAGCATATCTGATGTAGACAAATTTGACAGTGAAACTCATTTGACTCCATGGCATCCATGGTTTGTACAGACTTTGTTCTCAGAACCTTTGGGTGAGCTACCCTAAAACAATGGGTGAGCTGCTGGTAGCTTACAAGCCACCTGCTGGAGACCCCTAGTCTGAGATCTAATATGAACAATAATATAAGCTTCACAATGGCAGAATGTTGGACAGTGTTTAACTGCATTGCATTATATTCCTGTTACTTTATCTCTGTGGTCTTTAGAGAGCAGCTGGTAACATAGCAGTCTACAACAGTACACAAAAACTCATTCACATAACATAAAACCAAATATGTTTGCTTAAGAAATTCTTTTTCCCCAAAGCAGAGCAGTGTTCAGCGCACATCCAACCCTGGCCTGAATCTACGTCTGGTAACACACACAGATTCACTCAGATCAATTGCAGACCACCTGCATCGGTCTGAAAGTGTATGTGTTATTTTGTCTGTCCCCTGAAAGAAGATACATACTGATATATACAATCACTGGCCACTTTATTAGGCACACTTTGCTAGTCCCGGGTTGGAACCCCTTTTGTCTTCAGAACAGCCTTAATTCTTCGTGGCACAGATTCAACATGGTGTTGGAAACATTCCTCAGAGATTTTGGTCCATATTGATGTGATAGCATCACGGAGTTGCAGCAAATTTGTCGGCTGCACATCCATGATGGGAATCTCCCGTTCCACCAACACCCAAAGGTGCTATACTGGATTGAGATCTGGTGACTGTGGAGGCCATGTGAGTGCAGTGAACTCATTGTCATGTTCAAGAAACCAGTATGAGATGATTTGAGCTTTGTGACATGGTGTGTTATCCTGCTGGAGGCAGCCATCAGAAGATGGGTACACTGTTGTCAGTGGTCACTCAGTAGGCTGTGGCGTTTAAAGGATGCTCAGTTGGTACTAAGGGGCCCAAAGTGTGCCAAGAAAATATCTCTCACACCATAAAACCACCACCACCAGCCTGAACCGCTGACACAATGCAGGATGGATCCATGCTTTCATGTTGTTGATGCCAAATTCTGAAATGTTGTAGCAGAAATCCAGACTCAAAATCTGCATCTGAAAATATTTCCCTTCAAATATAGTTTTTTACATCTGTTTGAGAGATATTCACTACAAAACCCACAATGTCTATTTGTTTAAGGAAATGAGTTAACCTTATGACGATAAATATTCTTTTTTTTTTTTTGAAGGATCACAACCACCACACATGTCTCATGTACGATCAAAGCAATGATGTTTAATGACTTTGCATTTTCAGTCTATCTTCAGTGGTAACATATGACACAGGGCTGCGTCACATTTCCTGAAGTGGAAGAACAATAACAATCTTCTGTTCTTCAACAGAGGAGTACTGTAAATTCCCGTCATGTAGTAAATATTTGCCAATATCAACAGTCTTGTTCTGTGAAGTGACAACTAGGAAATGAAGCTTCATAATGATTAAGCGTATGCCACAAATAAACTGGTCTTTTCTTAGTTATGAAAGCCTACGTCACACTGGAACATTGGTAAAATGTCAATCATCTAGTATTCCACTGCGTAATCAAGCTGTGCTTAGTTGTTACACCTTGATTAACACTTGCAGTGTAGAGTGTAAAAGTCTTTGTCTTCAGTACACAAGCTAAATTTGCTATCTGCACAAAGATGCATTTAGCAAGCTTAACTCATACTTGGAAAGAACCGTTTATGTGAGTAAGTGAACCAGTCGTTCAAGTTGTTGTATGCAGCTGTTGCTTTGCGTCTTCCTTAGTCATTAGAACAGTTCAGTTCTTCTTATCCGAAATTAAACGGACAATAATTCAGTGTGTTCTGACCCTTGCATCCTCAGCCTCTTTAACTTGACAAAATGACACATTACCAAACAGAGTCCTATTAATGACAAGTATTTAGGCAACATCCTACAACATTGCTTATCGTTAGGCATTATCAAACCCTAAACAATGTCAATATTTTTAACAATGGTCTCCACCAAAGAAAATAAACTGTGGGGTCAATGAATCCCATCCCAAGGTCACCCATTTACCCACCTCTGCGTAGGATGGCGATTGGAGCAGTGGCAGGATGAGAGCTGCTGCTAGTTACATGAGGACGAGTGGTTCTGCTACTGTGGTCATAGCACCCTGCTGATATGATGCTGGGTTGTTTTGGAGCTCCATGACCAGAACTGCGCTTGTTGACAGTATTCTGGATATCTAGGAACTTCAACTCCTTGATATCCATGGCACTAGAAGAGAAACAATGTGCTGACCTTACCTGGAGATCAAACCAAACTAAACTGTACTGACATTCTTAAATATATAGATTTATTTTCAGTTGGCATGCAAACGTATAAATCAAGTTTGTCTTGCATAGCTCTTTCAGTAGAACATGGCACAACACTTAAAGGTGCTATATATAAGTTTTCTCTTGAATTAAAGATAATGAATTACAAGAATGAAAGTGTGATGCTGAACTTGCAATGTGTCTTCCAGACTGGTAAGTAACAAATTGCTCATGCTAATGATGGCTATGTAGCCATAGCAAAAAATAGCACCTTTAAATGAATAAAGGTTTAATTCCTACTGATAATGACTATATGTAATAAAGATTCATTAACATATAAATGCATTAATAACTATTCTAGAACAGACCAAGCAACAAACATGAATAGTAGAAACCAACATTTCCCCCATCATCCACATCAACAAAAACCTCAATGGGAAGCACTGAACTGTCTGTGGTAGAATTTCTGCTCCAAGTTTGTGACTGATTCAGTGAAGTACATCCTCTTTATACCAGCCACAAGCAATTCTAGCAATTCTTCCTGAGCTCCACATATAAAACTGGTCAAAAGCAGGAAGAGGAGATAGGTGGCCATCATATATCTTCATTTATAAATTTTAATCTGCATCTACAGCCTGATCTGAATAAAATTTAAAAACATTATGATAGGAAATAGTCCAATATATCTGCAAGGATTTTTCATTCTAATAGGAGCAGGTGATATTAGAAAAAAATCAAAATGTTTAAAATGCCTGCCTTAAATTGAAAATATTGTAGCTTTATGGATCCAACTTTCCACCAAATGTCACTCAGATCTACAAATTCTGAGGCAGAGGTTCTAATTACAAGTCTTAGAGCTTTTTATGGAAACTGTCAGAGGAGAGGGACAGACAAAAAAAATAACTACTAGTTGGGTTTTAAACATTGCATGTGAAGAATCTTTAAAAATTGGTCAAACTGGATGTGTTGGATGAGAAAATTTGGTAGCATCTTTCTTTGCTCTTACCTGAACGTGACCTCAGAAACAGGACACTTGATCCCATTGTGATAGGGCTGTCTTAGTGAGATGGTCTGGCTGGCATCATCAACAGATGACACCTCTCCCTGATAAACTCCCAGCGTCAGCCCACAATTTATAGATACAACACTACCCAACCAGTCTGTGGCCATTCTGCTCACTGGGATCCTGTGGTTCAAAAACAAAAACCAGAAAAATGATGTTCTGTGATGTGGAGCATCAAACCAAACTCCACTGAATAATGTGCTACTTTATTGATGGTAAGCCTATGGGCAGAAGTTTTACCAAATGCACTTTATGTAAAGACATTTTACAGACCTATAAGGTTTTCTGGTATACTCAGTCCATTAACATTACACAGCAAGTTATTTTGATTTAATTTGTTCACGCTGGCTCCTCAAATGTAATTCGTGAGTTAATGCTACTTCCAGCGGTGCAGAGAGGATATAAGTGGCCATAAAATAAGTTAAGGTTGAAACTGAAATGAATAACTAGGATACCTAATTGACAACTTCTTGATGATATGGGTGCTTGATGTATTAAAAACTAGGCCCTTCATCTGAGAGGTCCTCTTTAATGTTCAGAGCTTTGAGGAAATATTAGCTAAAGCTACCCCTAATTTAACAGGGATTTCGCGTGTTGCTTGAACCTGTCTACGGTAGAGGAGTATTAACAACTTGGGGCAGACATAACTTTAAATGTAACATGCACCTGAGGGTATCGTTCCAGAAATATACGGAAAACCACAACATTAAGCTACGCATCCCGCAAGCTGTTGGCTAGCTTTACAGCTAACATTAGCTTCGACTCCGTCCGCCCTTGTTGCTTTTTATCTGGACGGACTGTTGTGAACTTGTCAAGAGTGTTTACTAACTTTTAATACACAACCTACGTATAATCAGTCGATAATGAATATATATACCTTGTCGATAAACCTGTAGCGGGCTGCCGCGGAAAGCCAAAGCTGCAGTCTATACTGTCTATTTGGCTCCTGCTGTTGTTTGTGCCGTGTTCCGGGTTGACGCGTGACGTCACGTCCCCATCCCCCACGTGGGTTTGTTGTGATTTTTTTTTTTTTTTTTTTCTGTGTGGTTTAGATCAGCTCATGCGAAAGCTGAATATTGTGAAATATCCTGACCTGGATACACCCTTTTGTACACCAGTGACTGTATTTATTTTTATATGATGACCATCGTTGTATGAGTGGGTGTGTATGTTTTCTGTCAAATCCAAGCAAGCGATAGGAACAAGATGCTCATTAAACATTTATTTTTTATTTGTATGGCTGATTAAAGGCTGCTTCGGTCACATGCCCTTAAATGTTATACAATCATTGATACATTAGAGATAGAAATACAAAATTGTATAGCTTACTAATATATTCCAAAAATCACTGGAACTCTTTTGGTGTTCTGGTAAATCATATAGATGCACAGCAAACTATTTCACTTCAAATATATACAAATGCTAGGCACATAAAAAATGACTTTATAAAATAGAAAGAACTTGATATACACACAAAATCACATTTTGGGATACAAATATATCTTCAGTGTCTTAGATCCACATTATAATGGAATAAAAATAGCTTACAAGTATAAATGGCATCATAAGGTAATATCTGTTCTGTGTCACAGAAAAAAAATAGGTTGCTATGGTGTAATTAATAATGCCTATCCAGTAAAGCATTCTGTTTGTCCCAAAGTTGAACAAGGCAATTTAGTTTCTGTGTGTTTTGGGAGCAGTTTAGATTACCTGACAACATAACGGGATAATTAAGTATCCCCTTATACTTCACTAAGAAGCACCAACCATGTGCAGGAATATCTCTTAGAGAACCAAAAAAATGACAGAGATATGTCCACACATTCTAGACATCTCTGAAAATCTACAACAAGCAAATTTCACTTTGCTTCAATGTAATTGGCTCTGTAGATCAAATTCTGCGTCCAGTGCCTTACATTCTGAGAAAGATGCTTCCTCCACTGACGCTGACTCTTTAATCTGACCTTTACAGTGCCTAAGTCAACTTAAACCACCTGTAGAGTCATACATTGTACATGGTAAATAAGCTCACTGCTCATTCCTTGCTCGCATTTTAGCTCTCAGCCGACAACGTTTGTGCTTCATTGTGAGACCGTATTCCGGTGTCATGTCCAGCGGCTCTCCGGGCATCGCATCGAAGTGCAGCTTCTGGATAATGATAGCCAAGAAGAGGTAGACTTCATTACGTGCAATGACCTCGCCGATGCAGCGCCGCTTTCCCATGCCAAAAACCATCACCTTCTCCCCCTCCAGCTTGTTGAGCTCAGTGCCATCAGCGCTCAGGAAGCGGTCTGGATTGAAGGAGGATGGATCTTTCCACAGTTCACTGAAAAGTGGAGGGAATTAAAAAATAAGATTAAGTGTACAATTACACCAAAAAGCATGTTAAATTTGAGATTTAATCTCTTGGAGTTTGGGAAGTGAACAGAAGCTGTTATGTGACTTCCTTTTCAACTACTACTGGCATGCACTTAAGGAAATCATGCAACCAAAAAAAGAAAAGAACTTACGGATCATGGTTGATCTGCCACTGATTGATGAAGACACATGTGTCTTTAGGAATGAAGTAGCCATTCAGAGATGTGTCTTTTGAGGTGCTGAAAAAGAAGAATAAAGTGTCAGTCCATTGTGTATTTACAGGTTTATGTCACATCATTATTATGCTAGTGACAACCATGTCTTTGTGTGGTTCTGTGATAGCATGGCATTAACATCATTGATAATTGCACCTGTGGTACTCTCATCTAAAAGAGATGAACCTCACCAGTGTGGGATAGTGAAGGGCAGGAATGAAGAGTGGCGAAAGATCTCCAAGATGA
Source organism: Trachinotus anak (assembly GCF_046630095.1). Lineage (NCBI taxonomy): Eukaryota > Metazoa > Chordata > Actinopteri > Carangiformes > Carangidae > Trachinotus > Trachinotus anak. The sequence continues at coordinate 6,087,489 of NW_027273862.1, read as the reverse complement.
AGGCCTCCAGGAAAGGTATGTTGGGTTTATCAGAGAGACGAGGAGAGCGGTCCAGGCCCACTTTGTCCTCTGAAAAATAAAGAGTACTTTGAATCGTAGTCTAGGGTGAAGATGGAGGCTGCACTACTTTTTACCGTTGAATCAATGCAAGACTGAACAAATGACCCTGTTATATCCAGTGGTCATCAAAGCTATGCAATAATCAGACTTTTAGATTCCTGCAAGATAAATGTCACATCTAAGGAATTATCTTGTGTATAACAGCTGTACTTACTCAGTTCTTGATAAAGCCTCTCCTGGATTTCTGGGTAAGCAACCAAGTACATCACTGACCATGACAGGGCAGTGGAGATGGTGTCAAAACCTAGTAACAGAAATACAACCTCTCTTAGGACTTTTTAAAATTCATCTATGTAGAGCTTACTTATGATCAGATCATCCAACATATAGACCTACCAGCTCCAAACAGGTCGTTCACAATTCCTACAATCTTCTCATCTGACATCTGGACATTGGAGTTCTCATCCAGCTTCCTGTCCTCGCAGTGATCAATGAGGGAGTCCGTGATGTCACGGATGTTGTCCTGAAAGAAGATGATTGGACAATCTAATTAAAGCACATACGCAGTGACTGAAATGGGAAACAATGTATCTCAACGACAATGGAGGAATGAAGATTTCATGAATGATATAGCGCCTGGCATACCTTGTCATAGGTGGCGTAGTGCTCACTGACAATCTTTTGCACAAACTTGTTGAAGCGACTATTGATGTTCACAAACTTCTTCATTGTTTTGCTGGGCAGGAACTGGAGAATAGGGATGAAATCTGCAGGGTTGCCACTGCCCACCACCTGGCCAAACTCATCACTGAGGTTCACCAAGCTGAGCAGCTCCTGATCATTGTGATCGTATCGTCGGCCAAAGCACATTCCACAGATCACATTAGCTACAGAGACCACAATGTATCGGAATGGGTCGAAGCTGCCGTCGGCCTTCATGACTGTGTTGAGCTGTTTGATCAGATACTCTCCCTCTTTGCAGATGTGTTCCTCCAGAATGCACGAGTATTCTGGGGTTGTGCCCTCCAGGGTGGAGAAGGAGCGCAGAGCACTGTAGGCCAGCTTTCTGCGGGCACGCCAGACACCAGCCTGGTCTGTACTGAAGGCCAGACTCTTGCCATCATTGATGTAACGGAAGCTGTACAAGTCAGGTCTGCCTGCAAACTCATCCCCTTGCTTGATGAGAGCCTGTCGAACAGTTTCACTGCCGCTCAGCACAACCACAGGGCGCATGCCGATCTGGATCTGGAAGACATGGCCGTATCGCTTGCTCATGGCAGTGAGGCTCAGGTAAGGTTTGCTGCCCACCTCCAGCACATTCCCAATGATAGGCAGGGGCTTTGGCCCCGGGAGCCGAAGAAGCCCCTCAGGAATCTCAGTGTGGAAAAACTTGAGAATCAGATAGACCAGACACACTGTTGTCATGGCCACCAAACTCTCAGAGACCGACACTGATCCAATGAATGGGAGTATCATTAGCACCATGATGACAACTCTTTTTTCTGGCTACAACACAACCTGGAAATTAAATAGGAGGGGCATTAGAGTAGTGAAGGCAGGGAGGAAAAGAGGTATTGTGCAATATGTTGACTGCAAGAACCATAAAGTTTAAAGTAACTAATTACTATCACAAGGCATGTGTTTGTTATCAGCTTGACTCTATACGGTTTCATGAACTGGTCTTATTAACTTGACTCGATATGCTCACATTTCTTTGGTCTCTTTCTTATTAAAGTTCCCATGTCTGGTTTTAATTCTTTTTGTAAAGCACTTTGTAACATTGTTAAGGAAATTGCTAGGCCTATATAAATAAAGTTTATGATGATGATTATTATTATTACATGCTGAACAACAACACTTTACACAGGAGATGGTCTATGCAAAGTGTTACACTATGTATGTAAGCCTAAGTTTATTACCACCACATGATAGCTCATTGAAACCCATGAATAAAATACAATAGCCTGATTAAAAAAGAACGAGCACATTTAAAGCTGCATCTGCAAAGACTAACCTCTTTATGCAAGTTACTCTAACCAAATAATCTGCACTCAGCACTTTGCTCTTATCTTTGACATTAAGCTTACCTTAGTTGAGCGGTCAAAGAGGAACAATGCAGTGATCCCAGAGGCACTTTACCAAATAGTATAGTTCAGTTGAGTTATTGTCCGCCTTAACTCTCTTGATGTCCCAAAAACAGAGAATGGGCTCTGGCTTTATAGTGCGCTCCACAGCTTCATTGGCTGCTGCGCATGACGTAACCCCCCCTCTCCCTCTCTCCCTCTCTCCCTCTCTCTCTCTCTGTCATGAATGAAGTTTGTACAGAGAAAAGGTGTGGGTGTAGGTGTATGTCTCTTGTGTGTGCGTGTCTACCCGAGATTCGAAACTGTTTGAAACCACGTTTCTATGAGGGCTACAATTTTGTTTATTTCACAGATGTTGACGCAAGTTTAAAAGCTCCAGGACTTAATAGCCCTGCGGTTTATGTTTTATGTTGTATGAACAGATAAGACATAATACCCAATCATAGGCTAGTATAACTTCCCCCCACTATAAAACAGTTTCCAATCTGTGATAACAATATTCGGTTTAATACATCCTACCGTTCTGCAGGTTGTTTTGAACGGACGCAGTCTTGCGTTTATTTCATATTTCTGCGACAGGTCTATATAAAGGATACACCATACTATTATACATTTTTATTATAAATGCACTGTCTGTATAAAAAACCTGCGCTTTGAACTCATCTGTGCCAGTGTCTAGTTTGCTGATGCAGGGACCTTATTCATCTAAATTTATTCAGATCAAACAATCAAACTGCCTATCGATATCTCATGTGTTGCAAATTACTTTCAAATACCTGCTTGATCATTCAGTGGTTAATAACAGATGACTTTTCATTAGTCAGTTCATTTCCTGTCGATCATGCAGTGCCCTCAGTTCCTTTGATGAGATGCCGTTGTGATTTCAAACTGGCTTCAATCAATGTTTTTTGAGAGGCTTGTTGTGTGAACATGGAACAAACACAACATGGACAAAAACAATACAAATACAGCAGCCCAAGTTTATATGGCTACATCCTGAAAAATCAGGAAAAAAAATGTAAGGGAGTAGCTATTTTTCAGCATTAAGAGCGAGAAGAGCGAGAAATGAATTTAATTTAAGCCCCTCAACACACAAGGCTCTAGAAACAGTGTCATAACTCTTATCTGGTTTGCTCTCTGTCTGTCTGCCTGCAGCCAGAGAAATCGGGGTTGGTGTGAGAATAGGAGTTTGTGAGAGGCAGGTTTAAGTCCTGATAAAACAGTAAAATGCCATTGCGTGCTTGTACCTGTTAGTTCTCCGCTGGAGTTAAAGATTGACCAGTTGCGTGAGAGCGCAGTGATCAAACCCTCACCTCCCCTTTGAAGAGGATGCTGGGGAGGGAAGGAGGGAGGGGGGCAATCGGGCAGCGCTGCTGGAGTGCAAGGGTAGATGAGTTCAGTACCAGTCCTCTTTGTCCCCTTTCCAACCTTTTAAACCCAGAGAACATTTTACATATTTACAGCACAGCACCTCCTCTCGTCATTAAGTTTCGTGCCATTGGGGTTTTATCAGATAAAGGCTATTTGAAGCCTCCCGAACTTCAAAATAAACACAGCACAACTGTAGGCATAACAGCCCAGTTATCAAGCCTTTTCTAATACAGAAAAGTATTTTCTTTTTTTTTTTTTTTTTTTGAAAGTGAACAAAAAAATATATGAAATTTTAAGCAATTTTAAACGAAAACATTTAATCAAAGCGTTCTTGATTTGCAGAAACTTAAGACTCTCATCTTAACTTCACATCTGTCAAACCACTGTCTCACGGCGAGGTCGACACCAGAATCAATGCTCTGATAGATTCAGTGACGATCAGCGATGAAGGAGAGACTGATCGACGCCTCCAGCTACCAGATGTGTCACTGCGGGGTTATGATGAAAGCGGCCTGCATGACTCAGATATATAGAAAACCTACATTATTTCTCTTTTCTTTTGTCCATGTTCGTGTACACATCAGCTTTTGCGTGCAAACTTACCAGATGCAAATTGTGTCACTTGTGCGGTCTTTGTTAGTTGTTTTATACTTTCTTCACTTAAGCTGCGACTTGCTTCAGGTGAAGTGTAAAGGCTGATTTTTTTTTTAATTTCTTATGCTGTCATCAATTATCCTGATTTATTAAAGAAAGAGGCTGATCAGAAACTTTTATGCCATCATCAGTCGCTTTAGGTTTGTGTTTCACTGGACCTGGACATTTAATCTGTTTCTGAAAAGTTTTGTTTAATAGACTATGAAATTTGGGACTTGGATCAGACCACAGCCAAGTAGTCATATGTCATTTTGAGAGAAAATGTCAGTCACCCTCCATCGCTCAGTATCTTGGAAAGCAATAAACAAAGAGCATCACTTTTAATATGATTTACAATATGAATTTGGTTTCAGCTTTGAAAAATAACAAGCAGGTGTTGCAGGACTGTGTTTCTTAGTGTTATTTCCCTTGAATGATATATTGCAATTGTGAAATCTGTAATTGTGAAAATGCTCCTGATATCTCCTGCAATGATAAAGAAACTGCCTCACAGTCTCAATTTTAATATACACCCAAGTCCTCTGATAGTAGTACAGTTGAGCATAAGCAGAATAACCTAATTCATTATGAACAAATTCCCTTAAATAGCCTACATTCTGTTTATCATAGTCTTTAGGATGATCATATGTTATTATAGGATGTGAGTGTGTTATTTATTACTTTTTTGAAGATCAAATAACAACAGCAAGTTATGTTGAGGGATAGTTCCCATCAGTTTTTTTTTTTTAAATCGCTCTTTAGACGTAAAAAATGACTTTTAGCGCATAATGGGTCAAAATTAGTGTTATTACACCTTTAAAAAAACTATATTTGAACACAAAGTTGAAGTTGCTCGTCTATTTAGAAATAAGCTACCTAAATGGCAGGTACTGTACCAGTAAAACCATGTTTCACCACAACTAAACAACATGCCCCTGGAGTAAAGCTACTGAGACGATTTTGAATGAAAAGGGGAAAATGTCCGACAGGTAAAAGTTTGGGATGTTGTTGTATTTTGTGTAATCCCCGCGGCTCGGCGCTGTGCTGATCCTCCCGGACTGTGTGTGGACTCCCCGGGGACTCTCGCCGTGCGCCTCGGCGCTGCGCCTCTGGTGCTGCATGTTGCGTGAGAAGCGGAGCTGCCGTCCAGAGGGGAGGGTCTCGTTCTTCTGGACAATCCTAAATCTGCTTGGTCAAGTCACGCGAAGGCAGCAGCCTCTGGAAAAGACACAAGGGTCTTAAACCTGCAGAACAAAGAGCGCAGGACGCGAAACTCCCCTTTTTTTCCCCGCTTGGGCACGAAGGTGCACATATTTGCGCGCTATAGCTTCTGTAAATGCGAGGATCTTGGGGCTTTGGAGTCATGCAATCTGCCACTCAGGCTTCATTCATTGCAGTCATGCAACACGATGGGGCCAGACTCAGCAGCCACACAGGCGAGAACCCGCCAAACGGCAAAACAAGTTACGAAAACTGGACCATATGAAACAAGGTGAACTCGTCACCCTGTCTCTCACGCAGCGGGGTCCCAGAGCCTGGGATCGTTTGAGAGGCTGCAGGGAAAATAGGCTAATTTCAGGACAGTTATGACTGCCCGTGGCATCACTTTATGAACTGTTATTTCTCTCTCTGTATAATATTTCCATAGATTGCATTAAAAAATTAAAAGAAATGGATACATATATAACATTGATATAAAACCTAGCTTTTAATCCAAAATGTCTAATATCAGAGACAACAAGGAAACACGAGTGAAGACCATGAGCCTACTGTGGACTGAAAGCGCTGTTCCTCCTGTTAGTGCACATGTCATATTTCAGCTGCAATGATATGAGGCGCTGTTATGACAAATAAAGGTATAAATTGTCTCTGTGGCTCTGATGGGCACATAGGGAGCTGTGTGCCAGTAGCTAAAGGGAAACTCCTCTCTGAGTGGTGTTACAGACATATGAATGACAGGATTACTTGGCAGTGCAGACTAACTTTATTGAAGTATAATGAACATGTATAAACCTGAAGTCTACACACTGTAAAAAAAAATCACACAACAATTTAGTGGAATCCATTAATCTTTTATTGTAAACTTGATATAGCTATATAAATGTTGTTGTTTTAAGTTAATTCAGCTTTGAATGTTTAGTTTTAATTTTCACACTTTCAGAAGTGTTGATCTAACTTCAGGGCTTTTGACTTGATGAGTTGAGAGAATGAACTACTGAAAGTTCGCTTAACTCACTGAGGTTTTGAAAGAAACAAAACAAGCACAGTAACAAACTTCCCAGCATGCATTGGTTGAGAGTTAAAGCTCACCAGAAACTCTTCTTTTTTGTAGTTTGATGACATGATGAAAACTTCTTCAGTACATGTGAAGGTATGTCACAGTTTTTTCTTTTCAGAGTTATGAAAACAGTGTGAAGGACAGTGAAGGTTAGTACTGAACTCAGTCCCTGCGCTTTAAATACAACAAAGTCACTGGGAGCAGCTTTTTTACCAAGTGGCTTCAGCAGGTTTCTTTTTCATGTCAAATAAAGAAGATACTATTTAAACTGACAAGATGTAAAAGTAAAGCAGGTCTAAACCGAGTCCACACAAGACTTAAGTTTATTGAACTTTTCACAAGTTTAGTTCCCATAACTCTGTGAGTTATCCATTTTCAAAGCTCACAAAACAATGTTGAACTAAGTATAAGATTGTATTGACTCATCTAGAGAATTCTAGAGAAACTGACTAAACTAAAGGATTTAAGTTCAGCTGAATTATGTTTATGTGACAATAAACATTTATTGGCTTTGACTTATTACATAATTACCTCAACTTGTCTTCTCGAATTTATTCAACTTAAAATCTTAAGACAGTGCAAACTCACTTCTTTGAGTTAAAACAATTCATGTATTTATTTTACAGTGCAGCAGCATTTGTAAATAAACACCTGATACTGTATTCAGCAGCTGAGCTGATTCTGATCCACGCTGTTCAAACTTGGCTGCATTTACCGTTTGTGTGTGTTGAGTGTGATTGTGCTCCCTGGAGATGAAACTGAACCTGATTAAGGACGAAGGTGACTGTGATCGTGTGCGGACTGGCTGCATTCTCAGTGAGCGCTCAGGCTGCAGGAGTGTGTGTCAGATCACAGTGGGTGAGCAGCATTCACAGCTTGAGACGGAGCGACTGTAAATGCCGCGCAACTTGGGCTCAGAAAAACTGCACTTCACCTTTTAAATTCACATTCTAGGTATTTTAGCAATTAGTCCTCTCATCAGCCAGAAGTCAGATTCTAGATGTTAAACCTGCCTAATGTCAGAAAAAAGGCAGGTCAAAGAATAGAAAAATCAAAGCTGAAGTGACGGGGATTTTTTTCTCCTACTGAGAGAAACAGGAAGAAGGACGTGGAAGCCTGGATGTGAGTCAGTGGTTAGATTCTGTGGCGAGGTAGACTATACTTCTTAAAAAGATTAAAGAGATTACGGGCTACTACAGGAAGCCTAGTGCTACTGTATAAATCCACAACCATGTGTAAAGCTGACCACAGGTAAAGCATGAGGGGAGGGAGTCTCCTTGTGCACAGGATGAGCTGGAATGCAGAGCTGGACACTGGCCTGGAGGTGTTTGGTGTTAGTGTTTGCCCGTGTCCATTTCACAGACCTGGGAAAAAAAACTGGAAAAATATGTTTTGCCCAGAGCCATTACCTCTTAAAGAATTCTTGAACATAAAAGCAGGTGTAATGACTGTAAAGGTTGTTAGTTCCTACTCACGCAAAGGCTGTCACGCACACACCTTCAGAGCAGGTGTGTACCTCCGCTGCAGTGTGTGAATAGCTTTCTTTGCATACCGGCGTGTCAAGAGCTTGTTGTTTTGCTATGCAGTGGTTTTCATGATTTAGTATCAGTTGAGGATCATAAAGCTATAAAATCTTTCAAAATATGTAGATAGAGTTGTTTTTTTTTAATGTACAGCCTCCAAACCAGAAAAACAAAAGATGCTCAGAATATTTTGAAGCGTGTACACTGCCAGTGTTCCCTCTTTAGTGTTTTTACAATTATCAGTACTTTTGATGTTGCTCTTGACAGTAGAAAATTAGAGAACTGTCTAGATAAAGATGTACTCCTCACTCAGCTCTACATAGAATACACTTCTTTTAGGGATCACCAGAAAAAAGATTGACTACGATAACACCTCCTCCCTTGATTTCTGTGCGGAGGTGGTGGTGGTGTTGAAATGTTCTTGAACAAGAGCAAAGTCTTTACCTGATCCTGGAGTGATGAGCTGTGAACTTCAAGGAAGTGGGAAAACAAAATGGGAATTTCCCCTTCAATGATCTGTCAAGTAGGCTATCACATTAAATTCTCATGTCACTCCTCCAACTTGGTGCGTGTCCCTTGTAACCAATGGCAACAAAAGGCCTCTTTCACAAAGTTACACATGCATGTTTGCAGGTATCCCAGGTGTAGTAATTGTCCTTATTTCATGTGTTACTTTAAATATCACAGGTTGTGGAGCACTGAGGCGTTTACCACTGCAGTCTTTACTGTTGGTTACCTGTAACTTTGATAAAAAGAGCTCAACATGCTGCAGCTTAAGAAAACACAAAACAAACAAAACACAAAAAAAAAAATCAGAAAACATCTTCATCAATTCAACAACACATGAGCTTCAAATACTCACAACACAACTAAACACACAAACACGCTGCAAGTCTATTTGTGTTTTCTTAAGTGGCAGTGTGTTGAGCTCTCAGTGCCACCCTATTCGATCTGTCAAAGGTGCCTTCAAATCATCAATATCCACATATCTCATCTATTGTATTTAATTTGTAGTAACTGGGGGTTGTATTTCTATTGGTAGAGGCTAATCACCTCCCCCACCTCAAGCCCCTGTGCCAAGCTGATATCAACCATCCATCTAACTCTCAGTTAGACAGTAAACAAACCAATCCCCAAGTATCAGAGTGATGGAGTGTTGATGGAGTAGAAACTGCAATGTAATTACTGATTTGTCAAAACGGAAGTAGCATAGGTCGAGATATCTTAAGTCTTATTGCTAAGTATGAGTCAAGCTCTTGTGGCCTACATGTCCCACAATGCATCTCAGAATCACCTTTTACAAGACCCTCCCTGCACCGGGGCTATTTTTTTAAACTTTGGAGAGTTCCCTCCAGAGCCTCAGAAGACGTTACACAGCTGTAGTCACTTGCGATGTGTAGACTGAACTTGTGTAAAATCAGTGGAGTGCAGCTTTAATGCTTACTCTACTTTTGCATCAATTTAAAATTGTTGCATTAATTTACAATTAATTTATAATGAATGCAACAGTAGTACATTATGTAAACCTTCCTGTGACAAATGTAATATCACACAGAGTTGGTTTACTATCAAAGGGAACAATGCTTGACCAGTAGGATCTTGGTGAGCAGGCTCCTGCCCTTGCGTGTGCCCTATTGAGCAAACCTTAATAGGATTATTTTGGACTGCAGGTCATGACACCTCACATGAATGTTGCCTATGACCTAATACAAACTTACAAAATATCCCATTCACTGCATTATGGGGAAGAGTTGATATGGAGCTAAAATGGGTATAACTCTGTGAGACATTCAAAAGATACACATCAGTGAAGTTTTTACATTATCTGGTGCTCTGCACAACTACATTATTTAACATTATTACGTAATCTGTGGCATGCACTATGGTCAAAGTATTCAGTCTGACGGTAAAACGATATACAGCTCCTCGCTGCATGCATGGTGTAACAGTGCTTGTTTCCTTAGGTCGTGGTTACAACGAGCAGCACACATGACTGGACCGGTCACAGTAACTACAGCTGTTAAAAATTTTGTGAAAGCACAATATTTCCTGTTGTACTAATATTTTTCTCTGAAATGTAGTGAATTGAAAGTATATGGCAGCATAAAAGGAAATACTCATTACTTTGTTACCTTCCACCATGGGGGCAGTTACGTTCGGTCAAGTCATCTCTTTCCTGGAAATACCTGGAATAACTTTATTTCCCTGTCATTAACTCAAACATAACAAATGATGGTGGTTGTCTTGTGATATGACAACACCAAATAACATTGTTACCATTGGTAGAAATGTAAATAAATAAACTGAATGAACAGGTCCGCAAGGGAATAGTGGTGGTGAAACCACCTCCTGTCATTTCGATTCATGGCTGAGTACACTGAATGATACACTGTAAGGCACATGTTACACACACAGAAGATGTTGATATTGTCTTTTTAGTTCACAAAACAGCTGAGTTGACCATGATATAGACATTTCCTCTTATTTCAAGCTTTCATCTACTGATGCATGAAATGACGTAGTGCGGAATTTTGTGCAATGTTGCTCTTGATGTTGTGATTTTGTCCCTTTATTTAAATTCTTATCATGTGAAATTAATCTAATTCTGTGACAGTAAAGATTTTCATGGTAATGTTACAGTTAAGGTAACTCATGTTTGGTTACCTTTGTTTTTTTTTTAATCTATGCATAATCAGTATCAAACTAATGTGGAAGTTCAGTTCATAAGAATCCCAAAGCAATAAAGTCAAGTTTTTCTTGTCTCTTTTTAATTGATTTAATTGAATTGAACTGATCTCAGGATAATTAAGTCATGATGATGCAGAGAGAGTCAGAGTCAGTTCAGGCCAGAACAGAAGTCATGATCAATAGATAACAGGGTCAGGGTGGGTCGTCACGTAAGTGCTAAAATCAGCTGAACAACCGCTGCTGATATGACTTTCACACGCAACCCTGAGCTCAGCACATACACAGTGCAGTGTTCTTGGGAGGAAAAGTCCTTTTCGCATAGTGTGTGTGTGTGTGTGTGTGTGTGTTTGTGTGGCAGGGAGAAAAGATTTTGCATGTGTGTCTGTTTTGTGTGGGGGGTGAGGAGGTGGAGGGGGGGGTACTGGATCACCTTCCCTTCCTGACCAGGCGTGAATACCAGATTAGTAACTGAGCTAATGGTTTCCCCTCCCCTCCCCACAACACTCCTCTGGCCTTATGCAAGCCCCAGTATTTGCGCTGCGCTGCAATAACAATAGTTGCGTGCGGAAATATCTCGGTCATCCATCTTTCTGTCACCTCTCCCTCTCTAGTGGAGCACGAAGGTGTCATAACTGAGCGTGAGTAGGCAGAGCCAAGGAGTGTGAGACCATTGAGAGGAATCCCTAAGATGTGTGACTGAAGAGAGAGACCCACAGTACAAGAAAAAAAAGTAATATGGGAAATAAATGTATATGTATATGTATATGTATATGTGGTATATGTGTGTGTGTGTGTGTGTGTGTATATATATATATATATATATATATATATATAGACTATATGTGTGTGTACATACGTATACAGGACGTGAGTGTGTATATATGTACAGTATATACATATAAACACAGAGACTATATATATATATATATACATAATATACATACATATATACATATACGTGTGTGTACATATGTATATAGGATGTGAGTGTGTATATATGTACAGTATATACATATAAACACAGAGACAACATATACACACACACACACACACACACACACACACACACACACATATATACATATATGGCAAATGAGTAAATGAAATAAGTAAATATTAGAGATATCATTAGCTATAATAACTTTATAAAGTGATAACTGTTAACTGGTGGTGTTGATTGATGCAGTTTTAAAGGTGCCATGTAAAGTTGTCTTGTAAACAAACAAAAGTTATGTTTGCATCAAGTTTTACTCACCAAAACACTTTGTGTCCTTGAGGTTTAACAATGTGCTAAATGCATTTGCTTGCTCCCAAAACATTTAGCAAAGCTGATACTTCAGTTATTTTAGAAATAGGTTATTTGCACGATAGGGCTGCATCAGTTTATGGTCATGCCTGTTGCATCATGTCCTATTTAGTCTCTATAGGAAAAATACTACTTTATAATTTTGCTATGGAATTTGTTGTATTCTTTTTCTCTATTGGGAAATAAGATATGTATGAGCTTGGCACGCAAAACAAGTCATGCATGATACAAATTAACCCCTACTGCCCCCTACACACGCACGCACGCACGCACACGCACACACACACACACACACACACACACACACACACACACACACACATTGCCCCCACCACAACCTTCATTCTCTTTGCAGTGCAACCAACGGGCCATCAGCCTATCATACGGGTTAATGCAAAGACAATGATTTCAGAGAAGAGGCGTCACTCTGACCCATTTTCAGGAACTATAAGGAATGGGCCAAAGTGATTGCTGGCAGTGGATTACCATCAATGGGAAATTTAGTATAATCAATTCTTGTAGATAAAAGCCCATTAGAATAATTTCAAAATGGACCAGAAGGATCTTTTCAGGCTTCAGGATGAATGAGTGAAGACTGTTGGCAAGCTGACAGAAAGTGAAAGATACTCCAGCCACGTGTTATCTAAATCCACAGATGGCATATTCAGCAGTAACATTGGCTAAATGATAAATAGATAATAAAAAATAATACTTCACTAATTATACTTTGACCCACTTTTGGAACAAAAACATTCACATGCACATTTGATGGACTTAGCAGAGACATCTGCTTGATAGATCGGTCACATTAACTTTTAAATAGTTTCTACCATCAACAGACAGAGTGATACTGTTGTTAGGTGTAGTTGCAATGGCAACACGTGCAACACCAGAGAAATCAGTGTCCAGATTTCAAATGGTAGGCTACTAAATAACATATATAACATAACATAAATAAATAAATTAAACATAAAGAAAAAAATAGTTAATTTACAGAGCAAGGGAATAAAGAGTAAGAAACAATGAGGTAGCAGCGTGTGCATGTTTTTTTTTTTTTTGCTTACTGAGTGATTCCTCCCACAATAGACGATCTGCGGGTTAATCATTGTGCATTGCGTGCAGACTATGTTTGCTCGGACAGAGCCAAGGGTCGGGAGGTTGTGTACAGAAAGAGTAGAGGGAGGTATCGGGCACCCTTTCTATCAAAACAATCAACCGGCCGTTTTTTTAGACAGCACGCTAAGTTGTGTTACCAAAAAAAAAAAAAAAAAAAATTGCGGTTATGCTAAGTCTGTAGGCCAACTAAAAGCACTATCAGCTGGACCGGTTCATGTGCTGCTTCAGTACGAGTCCCTCACATGTTAAAGAAGTAGGTTAACTCGTGTTTTTCTCTTGTGACTTTTCTGGGTTTATGTATAACATTACAATACAAATAAAAGCTTGATACAATGCCCTGGAACCGTCTAAATGACATTCACTCCACATGCATAACTCCTCATAGGGAAATGACGAAGTAGCAGTGCAAAATATAATGACTCAAATCCACATTTTCTGATGTGCTACCCCATTATTAAATAAAAATAGACAACCAAAACACCTGGTGAAGGTTCAGAAACACTTGACTAAGCAAACCAGTGTTTATTGGACCCGAAGTCTCAAGTCCTGTTTCCTCAGTGGAAGGCAAGCACTGTCCCTCTTCACCATACTTGCTGTAGTGTAAGAAAGTCTCACTACTTCCTGTGTTTGAACTGAGCGGATCAGAGTTTGTTTTAAAACTGCAAGAGCAAACAGCTCATACAAAGAAAAGAGAAGAAAAAAGAATATTTTCTGACCGATAACAGACAGTAACAACAAAACAAAAACAACAGAGAACAGTGGTGTGCACAAAGACTTTCAGAGACAGGGGGAAAAAGGGATAACAAACCCTCTCTGGTGAGAACTTGCCAATGTGAGTACGTTTGTGCACGTACGTATCGTGGTTATCTTGGTTCCAGAAACCTGGAAAAACCTTCACAAGGAAACTAGCTGGCATATTTCTGTAGAAACCAGGATGATTCTGCGGCATGTGTGTCCTGATCTGTGATAGCTGTCAGTTGCTGAGGAAAAAAAAAGAGATCTGATGATGATCTATATTCTAAACTGAAAGCCAAAAAACAGACTGAATTTACCAGCAACTGCTGTTAAGGACAGATGTGTTTGCTGTGACGTGTGATCAGAAACCTGGACACTGTCAGAATCATGAGGGAGACAAAGACTAGTTCACTTCTATTATAGAGTATAAACATGTGGGGGCCAAATAGAATACCTGTAATGTAGACATTTGTCCCTATCTTTGGGACATCTGAAGGAACAGCAGCTTCTTGCAGTCCCTCGCCACTCTGATGAACGAGCAAAACCAACAAGCAATGCAGTTATAGATTCATGTCCATCCAGTCTATTTGACAATTTTCAGACTTTGCCAAACTTGATAGTACTATGACAGACACTGGTATATGTTCTTGGATATGTTTTACACATTGTTGCTGCTTTACTGGTTGGACTGGGAAACTGAGGCTCCAAACTTTCCCTCTGGTCACATTTGAGTCCACAGTCTTGGCCTACAATACCACCGTTATTACTATTTAGCAACGACACTTGCTTCTCTGCATTGTGATAATGAAAGAATATTTTTCCATTTTAAAAGAAGCTGGTGTGGACTCGCCAAACGTACATCATTACTCAGTTTTTTAAGGAGATGAGAGGAGTCCAATGAATGTGAATGTCAGTGATTATTACCAGCCACAAACACACCCACTGATAATGTATGATAATGGATTCTTCCTAAACCCACCTTGTTTCCATGTGGCCCACGGCTGCACCGTACATCTCGAGCCACAGATCTACCAAAAGTGCGCAGCACATTGTACTTTGTCCACTTGACTGCGGCTTGTGCTCTGCCCTCTGATTTGCCAAAATCAGGTTTAGTCTGTAGTACATACAGTAAGCGCTCATGTATGTATTGCATAGCTTTTATTTTGCTTCTACTGCTTTCTTGGCAAAGAATGTCAACTTTTAACTCTCAGTTTTTGTGACCCAAACTAACTTGCTGCAGATTACAGTCCTGCTCTTCCCTGCTGTTGTTCAGTGCGAAGGTACCAAACAATCACATAACTCAAAATGCAAAACTGTAAAGTTAGCACAGATATATATATATATATATATATATATATATATATATATATATATATATATACACACACACACACACACACACACACACACACACACACACATATATATATATATATATATACACACACACACACACACACACACATATATATATATATATATATATATATATATACACACACATGCTCTGTCTTCTCTGTTCCAGAAACATGGGTGTAGAGGGCGTAAGAATCCGAAAAGAATGATTGGCAGAGATGAATAATTCCTTCGCGTGAGGAAGCTCTGGTTATGCAGGTACACGTGGAGCACTGAGGCTATTCTGTGCCAAGCTTTATCTCCTTAATCAGTTCTGTTTGCCACCAGTTAATCATTTGTGCATGCCAGGGCTCAGACACATTGGATTCATTACACGCAGTGGGAGAACAGAGGCAGGATGACGACACCGTGGCTGATAATGCTGACTTAGCCGCCGGACAGTGGTGTAAATTACACAGCACAGTCACCGACCCTCCTTTTGTACCAGTGGCAATAGATTTAATCGTGTGCATTGTGAAGCACTCCAACATCTGATCCCTGTGTCTCAACATGCTCTTTTATGCAACACAGTGAGTGACAAGGAGGCAGGTTAGGGGAAAAAAAATGCATAAGGGCTCACACATCTGGCTACTAAGCTTGTGTGTGTATGTTTGCAAGGACGCATGCATGGATGTGGATGTTTGTGTGTGTGATAGGGCCTGTGCTAACTTGTGCATTTTTGCAGGTTTACCACATCCTATTGTCCCTATTGGAAAAATAAGAAAACATAAAGAAAAACATGAGCTACACAATTCAACAACACAATTCTATGTACATATACATGCATGCAAATATAATGCAATCCTGGCAGAGGCAGATAAAAAAAAAGTAAGTTCATAGTGCAGGCTGCTGTGTGCCGTGGTGGCATGTGTGATAAGTAAAGGCACTAATCCAGCAGCTTGTTAGCTTGCAGGCCCTCACACAGCAGGAGATTAAAGATGGTGATCATGATGCAGGAATGTTAAAGAGACATGACAGAAACCGCTGAAGGATCTGCCACACTGGGCATTGGCATGTGTCACAATGCTAGTCGGTAAGTGTGCGTGTTTACCGCTGTGGGTATGTGTGGAGGTATGGATGCGTGTGAGCAGGAGACATGCGTTTTGTGTGAGAATGACACACAGAGAGAGGTGAGTCTGGTTGTTTGTTGCCAATGGGTGTAACCTGGCTTAAATAAATTTCAATCCCTGCAGGGCAGCACTGCCTGTCATCCACCCATCTCTGGGATGTCAGCATCTCATAAACATCGCAATCAAAATTTCTCCCCGTCTCTTCTTCTGCTCCTTCTACTTCATGTTTACAGAACATCTGTCCATCCACACTCTGCACTCAAAGAAGCACTCTACATCAAAACCAAGACCTGACAAGTGATGTGGGAACCCCATTCGATAATATAGTTTAGATTGGGGGTGGGGGTCGGGGTGAGGGGCCATCTGACGAGGAAATGCTGTCAGTGTCATGTCACATTTGGTGACAGGAATCAGGGGATCACAGTCTGCCCGCCAGTGACACATCAAATGAGGTTACAAATAGATCTGCCAACAGCCCATTACCCTGCCTGTCAAGTGAGAAATTACTCTGATTTGATCTCAAGCCAGTTCTCAGCTTCCAAATGTAATTTATGAGCAATCATAATTGTAGCAGTTACAAAAAAAATGTTACTGCTTGGCCTCAGGTTAATGTACTGTTGCTTTTTTATTGTCGGATTGAGTGCCTTTGATGTTTATGCGTGCTGCTCAGTGATACGCCGAGATCTTTCTGGATACATCCACAAGCTCCCTGCTGCCTTAAAATGGTACATCGTCTAAACTCATGCATGTATTACTTTGTTCAAAAGATCACCAGAGGACTGTCACTTCAATCAAAGCTTTCCTCTGGATATTAATTATTCAATTCATAAAGAGGTTTCAGTATCAGCTGCTGTATGTCAAACCTTGTGTTGTAAAGCAAGCAGTTCCTGACCCAATACTGACATCAGCAGAAAAGGTGGATACTACAGCTGCTGGAGATAGCAAGATAAATAGATAAGTCACTATCACCGGTCACTGCAATTATTTGCCTAAAGTCCAGACTGCTCTTCCTGTTCTGGTGCAAGCTCTTGGACGGCTCTGCTAAACCTGACGGACAAATTCACCTTTGTTCATCTTTAAACCTCAGTCAGCCAACAAAGGTGATATTGTCTCAACGCTTTGCGTGTTTGGAAATGAAGACATCATCAGTTTAAGAGCATATCATCACCCAGTGCAGGACAGTTTCTGTGATCATAGCCTCTCCGTGAGATCAGAAAAAGAAAACAGAAAAAAAAACTTACCACAAATCTCAATCATTCTATTTCTCACATGATTCACCCTCAAAAATCCTCTCTACAGGCTCAGTGTTTGCACTCTCTGTCAGGATACTATGACACAACTTGACCCATTGTGTAATAGGTCAACCAGCAATCATACACCACATCCAACTATAGTCTGGAGCAATGGACTGACAGTAAGCATATGCAGCAATGTGTCAGTTACAGTAACAGTGTCACACTCAAAGCTGCAGGAGTCATAGGCCATGTTGATCACTGCTGCTCAGTGGTGATTTCACCAGGTGCTGAGAGTTTTATTCAAAATATGAAGACATAATGACTTTTCCAGTCCCATTTACTGCAAGAAATATAAAATAATAAAAGTATTTCCCAAAATAATGAGCTATAGCTTCAATGGATAATTTTGGATCACAGCAACTGCTTTGCAGAGGGCAGTTTTATCTTAACTAATTGAAATGATGGCCAAAGTTAAATACTCAATGAAAATATTCACACTTCCAATGATCTGGTGCAGGTGCTTTGGAGAACGTCGTCATAGAAGAAAAAAGCTCCGTGATTTTCCAAAGTAAAAAAAAAAAAGAATGGTACTAAACAAGAATTATCCCTTTCAGTTTGCATGTCGATGACATACTACCACAACACACAGTGTGTACAAAAGGCTTGGTGATATTTCAACTAGGCTTTAGACACATCATGTAAAATTTTTATGATTGCAACACAAAATATCAAAAAATACAACCTCTTGAATCCGTGCAAAGAGCAGTAAAGGAAGTGAATAAAGAGGAAAGACAGTCATGCATGGGTGTGGCACCAACTTTGTCCTTGCTAAGCATACGCCTCAGTTTCTTGTTCATTTACTTTCGAAGGCAGGTGAGTAAATGTGGAAGTATGCCTCTGTCAGTCCAACTGCCGCAGCATGACTCGTATGCTTTCGAGCAATTGGGGGAAATATTTCAGTTGTGCAAAGAAGAGAGAGGTGTTAGTGGCTGCAAGAATTATTCTGTTAAATATGGTATGATAGTCTGCACACAGAGACTGATGATGCAGCTAACGCAGGTGGCAGACACAGTCCTGAAAAAATGCATAGTATGTTATCCCTGTGTGATCTTATGGGTATAAACCTATTATTAAAATTAAACACACAATATTAAAGTAAGCATTGAAAGAAGGATCTGGGTGTAATCTCTGTTTTCCAGGCTTAACAGCGAGCACGTAAACAATCTTGGAGCCACTCCCAGGCACAGATGAATGAAAGAGTTTTTTTTGTGAATGACAGCAGCTGCTTGACAAAGTGTTCTCTCTGTCTGTCATCCAGGATCTTTCATACTGTGCACAAGTTGTTTTCTTTGTCAGTTGTGTGGCAGAGGAGAGCCCTGACAGTTAAGGCATGGGAGCTGTCTACCATTATTATTGCCTTAACCACTCCAAGAAAAACAATAAGATCTGTAATGCTTTAAAATACAGCCTGTAATTCACTGCGTGGTCTTGCTGATTCCTGCTTGTACTTAGATGTAGGTCCAGAGGAGGAAAACTTGACTATACGGCTCATTGGAGTAATAACTGGCCATTTATAGTGACCACATTAAACTGGTACTAGCTTCCTGGCGGTGGCTCTCAGCATGTTTCAGAATTGATTTTAAGATCCTACTCTGGACTTTTAAAGCTCTTCACAGCCTGCCTCCATGATATATGTGTGAACAGCATATGAACCAGTTTGTAGCCAGAGATCCTCAGGCAGAGATCTCTTAGTTGTTCCTGAGCTGAAACTAGAGGGGACTCTTTAGAACGAGCTGCCTGAGGAAATCAGGTCAGTGGAATCAGTGACCTCTTTTAAAGATTGTCTTAAACATACTTTTATCAAAGAGTTTCTCCTGATTATACTTTATTTTATTGGCTGCCCTAGACAAACATGTCTCTCCCTAATTGATTTTTATGGATTGCAATTTCCTTACTTTTTTTACTGACTGCCCTGATTACTTAAGTCTTAGATTTTTATGGCTATATTAATTTTTACTCACCCTCTTGCTGGTGACACTTCCTTTGGTTTATTTGCATTTATTGCACTTTAATTGTATTTCTGACTTGCTTGTTTTAACTCTTTTGCCTCATTTGACCCGCATGTGTTATTCTGCTGCTTTGTGTAAAGCACTGTGTAACGTGGGTTTAGAAAAGTGCTCTATACAAGAAGATCATTATTATTATTATTATTATTATTATCATTATAGAGGAAAGAAGAAATAAATTACACCCTAAGTATTTTTTGTAAATACTGTATATCTAAGGTTTAACAATACGGGGAAACAAAACTAAAGTTTGGGGGAAATGGTGTTTGAAAAAAAGATGGAGTATTGAAACAGACCCTGATTCTGGGCGAATGGCCTGTGGATACTGAAATGTGGCTGGTAATTAATGTCATTTACTGACATATTCTGTTCATGTCAGTGTTAAGGTAGGTTCACTAAAAAGGCTGCACCAAATAGGCCAAAATAATCTATTGTGTGATTTTACGTATTAAATATTGATGTTTCAGCACCGTGATTCTAGTTTCCTCACCGCATTACAGCATCTCTTCTCATTAGACTTTGAATTTCTTACTGCAGTTAATTGCACAACAGTGTTTACTAGAATACCAGTGTATTCCTTGCTTTTATCAGTGTGAGTGTTTGCCACACAGTGGGGAGTGACTGTGGCAGCAAAAACACAATCTCTTCTGGGCTTGCCACCCATAAAAACCACTAGTTGTGCTCAGTGGAGCCGGAGGCACTGCAGACAGGACTGAACCCAGATCTTGCGCTGCATTTAAAAAAAGTAACTATAACACACATGATTGAACAAGTCATGTTTATTTGGTGTGGTTATCAGATGTGAAAAGTAAAACTTGCAAAGTCAAATCACAACAGGATTCAGATGTGGAAACTGACTGAAAGTTGACTGGGCCTGACAGATTTGTTTCTAAAAACTCACAAACCGTGAGAAAATTATTTGACATTTCCAAAACAAATGTTTTTCAGTTTAAGAATCAGAGGTAAATATCCATGACCATCTAAAAAATGGTGTGAAGGAGAGAACTGAATATTTTGTACAGCCACACTGAAATATCATCTACCCTGAGTAAATTGCTGTTTATTTATGGACAAATATCACAGATGAGAGAGGTCACATCCTTGTCAGAATCCAGTGCCCATCCTCCAAATGCCTGACTTCCTGCCAAGAATGTAAACATAGTCTTACTTCCAGCATACAGGAAATGAATGTCTTGCTGCAGCAACCCCTGCACGCGCCAGTAAATCCCACACTTCCAATACTTCACTACACACTGAAACATCTCACAGCCTAATGGATGTATTGCTATGAAATTATGTACAGATATTCATATTGCCCAGAGGATGAATCCTATGACCTTGTGATCCCCTAACTTTTTATGTAGTGTCACAGTTTTTACTTATTTCTGTGAAATATCTTAAAGTTCCTCTCTAGACATGTTTTGAACCATGTAAAAAAAACTGTGTTATGATTCATATTTAGTTTTTTTCCCAGATAGAAAGTGAAAAAAATGGAAACCTGGGGCTGGAAGCACATATACACTTATTTCCTCAATGAGAAGTCTGCATCAGGCCTCCCACCATCACTGCTGTGCAAGGTTGACAGGTGAAAGAGCAAAGTGTATCAAGATGGTTAACAGAGGAAAGGTTAAGGAAAGATTAACGCAGAGACTCAGCCACATGTTTGAGCCTCAGTCAGACCCAGACTCAGATGAGGAGTGTGTTGTGACCAAAATTGGTGACTAGGAGATGTATGAGAACAGTTAGTGCAGTTAACATCTTTTATTTGTTTGTGTTGTTTGCAAGCTTCTAACTGGCAGTAGCTAAGACAGTGTTAGCAGTTGTGCTAATGCAAAGTCTCACTTTCTATACTAACAAAGGTTTATTTGTTGGCAAGATTGGTTCCTTAGGTTATATAACGTATGAATCCCTGGTTGTCTCAATCATTTTTATGAGTCATTAGTTCAATGCAGTTCCAAGGTGGAAATACTCAGTCATGCTGTTGACTGATTATTTCACTCATATGTCTTGTATTATATGAAAACACTGTATGGACATGTCAACAAGGTAAAAAACTTGATGTTCATCAGAGGGGTTCTTTAACATCTGGATGGACTGGCACAATGTTTTGATTTTCCTGTGTACAGCCGCACATAGCCACTGGTATGGCTGTACTCTTTGCCAGTCCAAGGCCACCATGCCAACACATAATTGTGATATTGCGAATATGTGTCATCCATGATAGCACAACAACATTTAAAGTGGTCAACCTCTTTTGGCCTGTTAATACTTTTCTTAATACTTTTTTTAATCCAGGGTCACCCATGCACTGCAATTATTCACCACCTGGTTTTGTGGTTGTCACCAGTGTTTGAACAACAACCCTTTGCATGGCTGGATCTCTCAAGAGCAACATGGTTGTTAAGGTGTCATCGTAGGACTATAGAGGAAATTGGGTGTTTCTTCAAACTGGTTGTTTACCTGGGTTTAATTTGCCTCGACTGACCTTTCCAGGAGACTTGGTTCCTGGAAAAAAAAAAAAAATTGCTCCCAGAACAACAGAGACACACACAGCCCGAGGATTAGTTCCTCTTTAATATTTCAAAGGTGAAAATAACAAAACTATACGTTAATTTAGGCACAAGATATCAACAGTGACACCACCCCAAACCCCCTCCCAAAAGAAAAAGAAAAATATGTCTGTATAATTATCACCTTCAAAAAGCTGTGAGTCAACAGCAAGTGAATGAGTGCGTATGATTCACAGTTATGCAACAGAGAAATGTACGCACACTGATGCATGTAACCCACATAAGAGTATCTGAGGGTTAAGTGCAAAACACAAATGCTATTGAGAGCAGTGCCAGGCTTAATTACATGGTCTTGTTTTATTAACGAACCTTCATGATCCAGCAGGCACTGCTCTGCTTTTACCTAAACTATTATCAACAGGAAAGGCATGCTCTTTGTGTGTGTGTGTGTGTGTGTGTGTGTGTGTGTGTGTGTGTAAGGAAAACACCAGTCTTGAAACAACCTTGTTGGTGTCACTAAAGCAAAACCATTAACATCTAATAGACTGGCAGCACTGATTTACTTTCATTTACTCAAATTTGTTTCATAAGTCAAAAATTTCACAGATCAAACTGCTGAGGAAATGCCACTGAGCCCCCAGGAGACATTCATCAAAGAGACACGATGAAACACCACCACAGCCTGTTGATGTTGCCTGATTCCTATGATGGACTGTAAATCACAACTCCTTTTGAACTGTCTGTCAGACATTTTTATAAGAGGAAAATATCCTGCCTAACTCTCCACCCAGGAAAGTTGTGTTCCACCTTCAGTCTGCACACCTGCTGATGGAGGTACATTTACACCCATGCACACATAGCAGCACATATGAACATCACAAAGTAACATAAAGAAAACAATGTTTGCCTCACATCATGGGCTCATGTATTTTCACCTGAACATAAAGGCACTAAGGCTGTAATCTTAGTTTTTTAGCTGCCACAGACCTGAGTTAATAGAGTGTTGTGTTTCTCTTTTTAATATCATAAATGTGTTTTTTAGTCATAGAGGAAGAGTAGTTTTTAGCTTGCTGAACCATATCTTATGAAACTGATATAAGAAAAAGTACATGGCAGTTTTTTATTACTATAGGCAAAGCAAATATATTTGTATTGTACATGTCCATACACAGAGACGCTTAACAGAAGTAAAAGAAGTGTAACGAACAGAAGTCAAAAGCATGATAAGCAAACAGTATCAAAACAGATTATAAAACAGGTAAAACCTAATTAAACTGCAAGATTAAATGACTAAATGAAGGGAGTAGAAAGTAGCAGTTTTTAGCTATTTTTTAAAACAAGTTGCAGTTTGAGCAGATTTGATAGGTATCCATTGGGAGTTGGTTCCAGCAGTGGGCAGCATAGTGGCTGAATGCCATTTCACCCTGTTTAGTTTTAACTCTAGGCACCACTAGCTGATCTTAGAGACCTATTAGGCTCAACACTCACAACCTACTTTATTAGGTACACTTTGCTAGTCCCGGGTTGGAACCCCTTTTGCCTTCAGAACGGCCTTAATTCTTCGTGGCACAGATTCAACAAGGTGCTGGAAACATTCCTCAGAGATTTTGGTCCATATTGATGTGATAGCATCACGGAGTTTCTGCAGATTTATTGGCTGCACATCCATGATGGGAATCTCCCGTTCCACCACCACCCAAAGGTGCTATATTGGATTGAGATCTGGTGACTGTGGAGGCCATCTGAGTGCAGTGAACTCATTGCCATGTTCAAGAAACCAGTTTGAGATGATTTGAGCTTTGTGACGTGGTGTGTTATCCTGCTGGAGGCAGCCATCAGAAGATGGGTACACTGTTGTCAGTGGTCACTCAGTAGGCTGTGGCGTTTAAACAATGCTCAGTTGGTACTAAGGGGCCCAAAGTGTGCCAAGAAAATATCTCTCACACCATAAAACCACCACCACCACCCTGAACTGTTGATACAATGCAGGATGGATCCATGCTTTCATGTCGCATGCTAACTCTGACCCTATCATCCGAATGTTGCAGCAGAAATCGAGATTCATTAGACCAGGCAACGTTTTTCCAATCTTCTATTGTCTAGTTTTGGTGAGTTTGTGTGAACTGTAGCCTCCGTTTCCTGTACTTAGCTGACAGGAGTGGCCCCCAGTGCGGTCTTCTGCTGCTGTAGCTTCTGCTTCAAGGTTCAACGTGTTGGGTGTTCAGAGATGCTCTTCTGCATACCTTGGTTGTAATGAGTGATTATTAGAGTTACTGTTGTCTTCCTATCAGCTTGAAGCACCACCATTCTCCTCTGTCCTCTGGCATCAACAAGGCATTTTCGCCCAGAGAACTGCCACTCACCAGATATTTTCTCTTTTTCGGGCCATTCTTTGTAAACCCTAGAGATGGCTGTGCAAGAAAATTCCAGTAGATCAGCAGTTTCTGAAATACTCAGACCAGGCTGTCTGGCACCAACAACCGTGCCACGTTCAAAGTCACTTAAATCACCTTTCTTCCCCGTCCTGATGCTCGATTTGAACTTCAGCAGGTCGTCTTCTCCATGTCTACATGTCTAAATGCATTGAGTTGCTGCTTTGTGATGGGTGTTAACAAGCAGTTGAACAAGCATACCTAATAAAGTGGCCAATGAGTGTATAACATTTCAGAAATATATTTAGGGCCCATGCAGACCATTACATGACTTGTAGATAATTAGTAAAACTTTGAATTTGATTCTGTATGTGACTGGAAGCCAGTGCAAAGATCCGAGAACTGCAGAAATATGGTTTCTTTTCTTAGTTTGAGTCAGAACCATCCCCACCCCTCCCATTTTTAAAGTTCCTCTCCAGACATGTTTTAAACTGTGTAGAAGTACTAAGCTATGATGATATTTTTTGTTTACATGGTTCTCCCACATAAAAAATGAAAAAAAGGAAAAACTGGGGCTGGAAGAACATCTACGCTTATTTCCTCACTGAGAATTTCTGGACCAGTCCTTGTGTCCCACCCAACCTTCCTTAAAGTAAATGAATCTCAGTCTTGTCTTAACTTAATTGAAGGAGATTTTGTTGCCTCCAGCCATTCACTATTTCAAGACACAGACACAGAGTCAATGGAACTGAAGTCATTTGGTGAAACAGATAAATAAATCTGCATGTCATCTGCATAGCTATGATGTGATAATCTATCTATCTATCTGTCTGTCTGTCTAAGCTGAGTTAGCTCTCACATATTTGGTGTTCCTCCCAGTCAACAGACTGTGAATAATCAGAATAAAAACAGTAGTAAGAAAAATAGTAGTGGTGTTGACAACAATGTACTGTAACAGTGCATGACATGTAACTAGATACCATTTGGGAGCTTGACAGGTTAAAGATGGCTTTTAAAAACATTCTGTTAGTGATGTCATGTTTCTATTTGTTGACACAGAAAATTTGCTGATATTTATTAAGATAAAACTGGCGTAGGTATGTTGATGTTTTGTCTTTTTTGACTAACTGATGGCATTTTGTTGCCATTAAATCCTTCTCTGTAACAGTAAATATATTACAGTACGGTACTGCAATGTATTACAGCAGTAATACTTACCTCTGTCACATTCACATTTTTCCCTTTTATGTGTTTTAATTATTGTGTCAGTGAGGTTTGATAAAAATGTAAACAAGATAAATTCACTAAAGGTGTGCCTAGAGTAAACAGATATCAAGTCTCTGCAAGATGATTTTCACAAGTAAACCACTGCCTGGAAAAAAAAAAAAAAAAAAAAAAAAAAGCATCAATGTACTTTAACACTGCTGCATTCATTTCTCAGATCAGAACTGAAAACTTCAACATCATCTTGTCACTTGTGCATATCATAAAAGCAATTTCTCAGTCATTTGAACAAAATTCTTTGGCACATTCATGCACGTGATTATGTACATCTGTCTGCTGTTTCCTACATTATTACTTCCCTGTGTCATGATGATCAAAACGTATTGTATACTGGTTCTCTATTGAATAGTCTTACCCTCCAAAACATCTGATTAGTTCACTGCATAATAATCTGTCAAGCATTTATTTCTATTAGACTTTTTTTTTGTTAATCTGTGAATGAATTGCTCTAATGTGAATCTTGACTTCCACTAATGATCAACCAGTTCTCTAAAACAGCTCTGAGGTGCATCTCATGATTGGCAAGCATATATAGACAGAGAACAACACAGTGTTACAATTTCTGACAATAGAAGAACGACAAGGAAATTACATAATCAACAGCCGGGAAGAAGAAGAGTTGTGAAGGCTGAGTGGTGGAAGGGTAGGGAGGCAAAACAGAGGAAGAGGTAGAAGAGACCACGACATAGACATGTTCCTGAGGGCCGCAATTGTGGACCATGTTTTCAATTATGATGATAATTCGAGACATGTACCAAAGTAGCTGAGAAAAACTGTACTTTGAGAGAGGTTCAATAGTAATTAGCATTTGTAAAGGGCAGAATTACAATGATAGAGAGAGAAAATGGCAGAAGAATACAGGTTCCTGGTGTCCAGGCCAGCACTTGTGTGATTGGCTGCTGCTGGATAAATAAATGGCACTGGTCTCCAGTCTCTGTGCCACTCTCCAGCCAGTTCCAGGCAACTGCTGTCTAAGCAAGACCTTTGTTATGGTGGGAGTCATTTCATAATGCTACTGGTGTCTGCACATTTGTTGCCAAGCTCAAATTGAATTATCAGCCTGTTTTCCAAAGGAGGCCACTTGGAAATTCCACTATTATAGATACCATTATCATGCCAGAAAACCCCTGCCTGCCTGGGCCAAAAACAACAGTTTGTGATGCTGCACTGTGCATGTGTGGGTCTCTCTCTCTCTCTCTCTCTCTCTGTGTGTGTGTGTGTGTGTGTGTCAGCAGGATAAGTGACTGTGCATGTATCAGCCTTGACAATCAAAGTGATTTGTACTGAGATTGAATGCTCCAGGTGTCTTAAACAGAACCTTGCCCACATGAGTGCCATTGGTTGATTTAGTGGTTCGTGCCATTGCAGTTATCCAGCTGTGGTTTGGCCAAAAAATATCAACAAGCCCTCAGTTTCACACAGCAAGCAACTGGGAGGCACATAGAAGATTAACTGCCATTGGAAAACCAAACACTGTTGACAGGAGATGTTACAACTTGCATTTGTTTTGAAGAATGTGAAGACTGTAGGTACACACGTCATTAAGCAATATTGTTATTTTCTTCAATCATAAAACACCGGTGTACAATACGCTGACAGGGAAATGACTGGCAGAGTGACATTGTGCAAAGAGTGTCTGCTGTGAGAACAAAGTAAATTTCCAATCATTGTTCAGTATTCATCATGTCCACATTGTGAAATAAAAACATATGAACAAATGATGCTAATAGATGTTTTAATGACATGAAGAGGAAGCACAGGATGTATTTGTGTAACTAATCTACCAATAGCTGATATTTGTATGTAGGGAGTTATATTTTCTTGCATCTAACACACGCAAGAAAACGTCATCAAAGGTCACAGTACTCATGTGAACTCTGTGAAACCCTCCATGATGTGAAGCATTAGTTTAGTGACTATCTGATTGCATTATGTAACAATCTCTCTAGCCAGGAGGTCATCATTTAGCCACAGTCCCTCTGGTCAGGTCAGGTCCTAGTGACCCCTGCCCTCTATTTATTGTGTACTGTATATACCATGTGGCCTCCAAATGCCAAAGTTGTGGGATTTTTGGTGCCTCTCTGAGGTTCTGGGACCCAGGGATGGTAGCCTATTTTGCCCATTTGGTGATCCAACCTTGCAGCACAATTAACATATGCACTGATGACGAAGTTAGTGCTGTTGAAACCAACAACATTAAGGTGGAACAACTAAAAATACACAACCCTCGATGCTTAGTCATCTTTAAATGTCTGAAAGTTACCAGTGTCCTCTTGAAAACTGCAGTGATTGATTTTTCTTTTCCTGCAAAGACAACATGGACATATTATCACCATACAAAGTCGCCTCGTCACATATCCAGCAGATACAGAGCAACATTCATTTTAAGTTGTGCTTTAGACCACCCGGTTGTCCAGTGTTTGCTCAACATTTTCTTTGTGTTTTTGGTCTTCACTAACCCCAGAGACAAATTTCTGGCTTTGTAGCTGCTAAATGCTCCACTATGTTCACCAGCTAGTTGCTAAGTTTTTCTGTCTAAGTGAGATTTGACTGAGCTTTTTTGTTTAAAATGGCTGCCTGTTTCATCTTGGAAACAATGTTGATGAGAGTGGTATAAGAGAATCAAAATAAAAATGAAGTGGGTCATAAACTTAAAACTATGAGTTAAAAGACAATAACAACCTCAGTACAGCTGAGGGGAACAGCAGACTTGGTGTCTATGCAGGTTTAAGGAGAAAGAGCAGCTTTAAGGAGAAAGGTGTCTTCAACAGCCTTTACTACTTTTTTTGATGTACCAGTACTTAATATCTGCATTACTTCACAAATATAAAAGCCTTTTCTAGAACCTGACTAATTTCAAGAGTCTCTGTTAGGGGCCAAAGGGCCTTCTGCACCAAATTTCCACAAGGTCAAGCCACTGGCTACATCAACAAACACTATCAGGTTTGATTGCATGGTTTGCTGCTCTCAATGCAAAGATGCATCTGTCATGGTGAGATGCTCCAAATAGTCAGTCACTGGAGACATAGATGTTTAGCCTGTCAGTGAGAATTTGTACGCCTGTAAGCATGTACAAAGAAAAAAGACAACTTGTAAAAGTGCCGCTGCCACAGGCCAGGTCAGGAGGTTGATAGGACTAAAAAGACGAAGCTGTTGTCCTCACGCAAGGCAACTCTGCAACCAGAGGCAACGCTCTCTTTCTCCAAAAAGACAAGAGAGCTGTGGACTTGCTCATCCGGTTTTTCACACTCCCGGCTCTGCTACGTGCATGCAAACACCTTGTAAATGACAGAGGAAGCCAAGGTGTATAAAGAGCAAGTGCCTCAGGCCAGGGGAGTTTACACAGCGCGTTGCCATTAATCCACCCTCTCAGATTTTTCTATCCAATTCTGCCATAACCATGCCAATCAAGTGCAACTGTCCTGTGAAGCTAAGTAAAAGCTTCTGGCACCTCTTTGAAATGCATTCTTGACAGATGTGATGTTGTATCTATGTTAACTCTGCCAAGAGCACTATGATGGAGAGTCGATTCAAATCCTGCATGTGTCATTTACATGGTAAATAAATCAGACTTTTCTAACTGTGAGAAAATGTGCAAATCTAATAATCTTGTTGCAATGACCATATCCATTTTTTTTTTTTTTTTTGCATTAATCCATTCTGTGTATTTTGACTATTTATTTGTACACAGGGCTTCACTGAGCTTGCATATGTGTCTCAGAGGGACCTGCAAAGAAATTCTCAAACACACCAGAACCAATTGTTATGTAGACAACTGGCTCTGAAAAAACAGTCAGCTTAGCCACCACTGTTGTCAGGTCTTGAATGAGGGATCAGCGCCTCTGAAAGAGCCTCATCCAGTGGGTTCTTATACAGACACCTGCAGGACAACAGATAATACATACTGATCATGGGATTGGTGGCGTGCTTTTGACACAGCTAATAAGTCCATTACTCATCAGACAAGCTCCGATTCTCAGGCCTCTTAGCAGCTCCATTATGAGCAGAATGACAGAAGTCAGCCTACAATCGGAAGAGGGTGTGTCCAGAGACAAGGACTGGAAGAGGAACAGGCTTCAGAAAGTAAACTAGGGTTCTTAGAACTCAGCCTCAGGCATGTAACTCAGATTTAAGAATGAGTTAGCGTGTCAAGATAGCGTGTCTCGCAGCAGACCACGCCTGCACCTGTCAGGTGTTCCGTGGCATGCCTGTTTTTCGTGCAGAAGATGTTGTGTACGTGCATGGCTGCCTGTTAGATAGTAAGACATGTTTATAAGCGTGTGTGCTCCCTCGTCTTGTTGCACGCAGCTGCATACCCCAGCGATGATGGACACCTGTGATTTACCCAATGCCTGCAATGGCTACGGATCCCTGGAAACACCTAAATATTTGCTAAGAAGTGCAGCCTGCTGGGCCGGGCAACTTCCTCGCCCTTTTTGCTGATAAATGAAATCTGGTTATATAAACTGTAACATTTCTGTCATGGCCAACTATCACAATTACCTGTGCCTGTGGGTTTGATTCATGGACTCAGACTGTGGCTGTTCCAACCTGTGCTGTGATTGAGCAATGTTACATTTTTGTGGGTTAAAATTTTCACATTACATTATCCATGCTGAAATCAAAAATCTATCCTGTAGGTAACGTCTGTAGCTAAATGCTTGTCATAATAACAAGTGATCCCCAACATGTAGGTAATGGATACCTGCATCCAACTGCACCAGCCTCCTTCTTAAAATCTACTAAGATCTACTTTCTGTCAAGCTGAAATCTCAAATGACAGCAAGGTACATTTTTGAACTTTTTTTTTTGATCAGAAGAAAAATAACAGAAAAAGCAGTTTCAATTGATTTCTGCCTTGGAATGGAGCAGAACAAGCTATAAATACAACAGGGGCAATTTGTCACATTATTATAACTACCGCAAACAATGGCCTACATACACATCCAGCAGACTCAAGGATGAACTGATTATATTTTGGTTGTCAAAGGTCAAAGGTCACCATGACTGTATAAAACAGTTTTTAGCCATACTTTTAGCTTCACACAGCAATTGGGACAAACTTTCACACAAATGGTTAATATTTCATAGGGTTGTGGATCAACAATGATTTAATCTGAAACCTGTCTGAGTGGTAGAGGTATACAAGGCAATAATTCTAGTTTTTTCTTTTTCTTTATTTATTTGTTTATTTATTTTTTGCTGAAAATAGGTACTAGTTGCCAGTGGCAGTTCCAGTGCCAACACTGAATCAAAACAATGCAGTTGCAGGACAGCAAATCCAGACATTTTGCAAAAAGATGCCACAAAGCTTCGAAAAGCTGCGTGGATATATTTCTGTGGGTTTGTCACTATGAGCAACTCCTCAAAAATTACACATTGTAGTTTGTCCCATAGTTAATACAAAAATGTCTGTTAGTGCAGGTTTAAAGTTTGTATCGCTGGGGTGAAAGATGTTATTTATCTGAGTCCAGCTTTCTCTGGATGGAGCATTCATGCCTCTGTTTGTATTTCACTGTCAGGTTTTTGTGTGGTGCAGTCTTCATAGACTGGCTGGATGACTGCATTTGACTGATTTAATTTAATTTGGGAAAACAGGATGAATCTATAGGGTCTCAGTGTAAAATGTAACCATTGTCAAATGCAGGGAGGTCCTGGGTTCAAACTCAACCTGACTGACTGGTGAAGATTCAAACACGTGCAGATTAGGTAAAAAGTAAAATCTATTATTCCCATTGTCTATCTCAGCGTGTCAGACCTCTGATGAATCTTGACCTAGATGAAAGCTCAGTACAGTTTGTCCTTATCTTTTACTTCTGTATGTGCCTCTTCTTTCTATGTGGTTTCTTCAAGGAATACAAAGACGAGATGAATGATAAACTTGCAGCTATGGTGACCTGCTGCTGAAGCCTGCATTCATTCTGGAAACTATTTTTATACTTTTGTGAAGGGGCCTTTGTTATGTTTCTTTTGGAGTGAATTATGAAATGAAACTGAGAAAAGACAATACCACTCATGGTATGAATGCACTTTCCATATAACCGCAAGGGAAAAAATGACACGTG
Source organism: Trachinotus anak (assembly GCF_046630095.1). NCBI lineage: Eukaryota > Metazoa > Chordata > Actinopteri > Carangiformes > Carangidae > Trachinotus > Trachinotus anak. Next base: position 6,055,698 of record NW_027273862.1, on the reverse strand, counting down.
CAGGAACGTATCAGGGAACCGACATACAAATAATACCAGAACGTCCTTCATGTCATTGTGAGAATTAAGGTTAGGATTGAAGACTTTTTGGTGAAACGAAGACATGCGGTCAAACATCTGTTGATTCTAGCGTGGTGGAAGACCAAACAAATGATGATTGAAGAATAATATTTTTGATATGTGTTTGAATTACTCTTGTTCCAGAAGCCAATGTCCTGGCTGTTCCTTGACCTCTGTTTCCCTTACAGACTCACTCTAATATTTGGCTCAAGAAGCTTCTACAAATATGAAAAAAATCCTGTTTTCTTTGGTTGCAAAATAGCAACTTGTGTGCTCTGTGAATTTCTCAATCACTGCGTGTTTTGAACCTCCATGTTAAAGGATGTCTGTTAATGAGAAGAGGATCCAACAGCCATCAGGACCATTATCATTAGTTTAGTTATGTGTTTACCAATCTGCAGATTGGTGGTGTGAAACTACAGATTTCACACCACCTACACGAGATATCTAACAAAGCATTCGATGTTTTTAAGGACTGTCTTATACAATCAACAGTAGAATGATGACAGGAAACCACATTTTTGATAGTAACCTTCAAGGCAGGACAATCATCTTCCAGAGGTTTTAGGCAGGTAGTCACTGCATGCAGTTGAAAGTTGGACTGATTTGAAAAGCCTGAGATCAATCACTTTGCTATAATGGTATAACTTTAAATGACATTCACTTTGGTTGATTATCCATAACAGTCTTTTACACAAGTTTCCAGTTTCTGTGTGTTCATTTTACTCAGGACTGTAATGAGGAGTCATCAATGATTACCTGGAGAGTCAATCCCTAAATTTAGTGTGTGCATAATTCATAATAGAATGTTTAAATTTGTAAAAAATATTGATAAATCCCTTTGATAACAAATGGGAAATAGTGAGGTGCACACTGTCTCTGACTCTTTCTGACCTGTTGATTTGTCCTTGAGATAAAAACTGAATTATGTAATAATGTCATTCTGAATTGAAGACTTAAAAATGCAGATCAACAGAGGAGCTCACAAGAACTGCATTAATTGACCCAAATATGCACTTAAATACACACTTTTGCATTTTCCAAAAAAAACACAGATAATGCTGTAGGCCTTTATTCACGCTTGCGTTACACACACACCCACTTGCAGACATGCACATTCGCTCACTCTCATTCCTTCACACGTAAACATACACATACACACACACACACAAAGACCCAGACTGTGTCTGAAGTGACAGCCCTGTCGTGCATGAGGTGTATTTATGGATGGCCATAGTGTGCCAGTACGGAAATTCCTCTCATACTAGGAAACATCTGGGCAATTTTTATCTGTTGTATCTTTATTCTCATCTAAAGATGCCAGCAAATAGTTACACAACTCTCCTGACACTACAACATCAATGGAGTCTGGCATCCCAACTTCCAGGATGAAATTTGTTATGTCATAATAGGCACAGATATGATTAAATGAAGAATTGAAAAAATAAATAAACCAGACTTTTTTTCATTTTTTTTTTTCATTTAGTGTAGTCAATAAAAAATTACTTAATTTTATAAGCTGACATGAGTTATATATTGTAAATATAAGATATCAATATGTGAGATAATTAAATGTTTGCCTTGCTGATGGTATAGGACAGTTTCTGCTCCTGTTGCTGGCCTTAGTATGATGGACAGCTCTATTGTCTCAGGCGGTATGTGAACTTTTTGCTTCGGAGTGCACTCTGCTGACCTCTTCTCTGCTGTCCCCTACAGGTTGAGAGGAAAGCCTCTGGTTGCATGACAAGTGGTGAAGGAAATAAGATAATCTCTTTCACTCTCTTGCCTTTCTCTCACTGACATGGTTCTTAAATTGTTTCATGTTGTTTTTCCTGATCCTGGTTGCCCTGGCAACGACTGTACTGTGAGCAATGACCGCACGACAGGGGGTGGAGCTGTTAGGTGAGAAGCCTGTCAAGTAAAAAAAAAAAAACACACACACGCACGCACACACACACACACACACACAGCAGATTTTTACTGAGATCTGTTCGTCAGGATCAAAGAACCAAACACACCAAAAAGGCCTGAAAGAGCAAACTCAACCACAGCAGATCAAACATGAAGCGCCTTCTTCTCCTTTTCTGAACACGCTCTCCTTGGTGGTGGGTACGAGCCCAGACAGAACCCCTTCTGAAAGCCTGTGGCCTATAATTATCCTTCCAGCTGTTTATACGGAGGCATTTGACCTCTGACCTCTGTTGCTTACACTTTTCATAATGACACCCAGCCACGCAACAGCTCAACAGTCAGTGTTGAGAATAATGAGTGGGGTCATGTGCCCTGCACATAAATGCTAGGATGATTTCCATTTTTTCCATAACTTGCATGTTTTTTGAAACTGTCAATATTTATGGATAATAATTATATGAGGATGTAGAGCCGTGAAAAGTCACTGAGACTTTGGCCTTCTCACCTTGCTGTTATTTACAGAGATGAACCTTGGGGCTGAATTTTTGGAGGGGTTTATCTGTGACTTAGCACCCTCTGCTGGTGGCAATGTGTAAAATCTCATTTAGGAATACACTGGTACAAATTGGGCTGCAAATCCCTGCTCAGTGGCACTTGATGGTAGCTGTTGAGGAAGAGTGTTGCTCATTTATTTTCCATGTGCAAATGTTCCCAGGTTGTCTCGAGACCTTCAGTCCTCAGGGATCTGTTGCCTGTCATGGTTTTAATTCTAATGCTGCTTTCAAATGTGGGCAGAAAATGAAACACACAGTTATCATTTCTCCCTATTCAGGCCCCATTAAAATTTCGCTGATCAAGAAATAATAGCCCCAATTGATCAAAACAAGTTGTTCACTGCTACCACTATAATAACAGATTTACTTTGAAAATTTCAGTTAAACTATAGAATGGGGAACCATCAGTGCCTGGACAGTGAGCGTGACTTTTGTGTCCACTGGACATACAAATAAACAGGGCGCTGCGGATCCTTCAACTACTGCAACTTGACTCACTCATTTGTGCTGGTGACCTGCACTGCATTTCTACTAGGTCTATCGTTGCTCATGCTAATGCAGCTTTCACACTATAAACCATAAACACAAGCAGCCAAAAGGAAAGAAAATTAAATCAGCCACCTTTTTTGTAATTACAGGTATATATGTAATTTCTCACAATCTTCTCTGGGATTGCTGAGTGGTTAGATTCTAAATATACTGTAAATATATTCTAAATGTACTGTATTTACTGTGGATGTGCCAACAAAATGGCGCCAAATGACCAAAAAAGCCACTGTATTAGGCAGTTAGAGGCATAGGGTGAAATTTTATGAAAATTCTTTTCTGAAATCACTTTCTTAGTGGAGAAGACCGATACCACTCTCCTATTTATCCATTAAATATTAAGGTGGAGCAAGGAGATCTGAGAGCTCTGAACAAAGGTTTAAAAGAATCTGCCAACCAGCCCCTCTGAAGCTCATCTAAAGGTTTGTATACGGATTAAACAAAGACATAGGGCGTTAGTGAGTGTTGATATACCATCATGACTCTATGATAAATATTATGCTACTGCCAGCAGCTGGTTAGCTTAGCTTGACACTAGCATAAAGTCTGGAAACAGCTAGGCTGGCTCTTGCATAGTGTGGCTTCCTTCTGTTTCAAGTCTTCATGCAAGGCTAGCTAGCTGGCAGCTGGTGGTAGCTTCATATGGCACTGATGGTGGAGTGGTAGTAATCCTTTCATCTAACTGCCTAATCTTAATCATATTCTGCTTGCAAAGTAATTCTGAACTGCATGGCACAAGTTACTCATCCATTCACTCTTCTGCTGCATCAGCAACTACAAACATAATTTTCAATGCACTAACTTTTGTCAGACCTGTAATGTTGACCCAATTTGATTTGATGACCCATTGCCAAAATAAATAAATAAAAATTAAATTTAATTAAATTAAAAAAAAAGTGGTGATTGTAAATATGAAAATATGTGCCAAACTTTCCAGGACCATATTTCTAATAAAGAATACTCCACGGTCCACGTTCATACTCAACTTGCCTGAAAATATATGAGTTATAAAAGTTTAAAAACATGTTTTCTTAGAATCACTTTTTGAATTTGACTTTATTACTTTATCCTTTTAATTTAACGTTTTTATGTCTACAATCTTTTTTGCATATTATTTCTAAGCAGAAGATACCAGAGGATTCTACTTATCTAAAATTTACGCTCAGAAGATGAAGTATAAATCTAATCTAAAAGAACATTTCTTTTAAATTATATTTCGAAGAACATTTCGCTGCAGTAAATGTTTTTTATCGTACTTGAACTTGAGAGTTGTTTAATTGTACAATTTCAACAATACATCATTATACAATACGTCATTATTTTTGTCCACCAGTACAACATTGGGATTGTCCGTACTCATGAATCTCATGAATTAATTTCTGAAGATGCCTCAGAGTAGAGAGTAGCCGCAGAGCTCAGACTTGTGGGCTGGATACAGCAGACAGGTGCAGGAGGCTCACAGTGCGGGTCCTGGGTCTTTGTACCAACGCCCTGCAGGCAAACTGTCAGGGGCTGCAGAGCCTCCATCTACAGACTCAGGAACAGGAAGAGATGTAGACGATAAAGTCCATCGTTTGAAGTGGTTCAGCTCAGAGGCAAAGCTCAGAGACTCAGACAGAAAGGCTCATACTGCGTCTTTCTCACTCTATGTCCTGCACGCACACCCCTCACTCACACCACAGCATATGAACTGCAGCAAGACGGCGCTTGCAGAGAGACTGTGGTCCAATTTTTGATTTTGTAATCTGTGAATCTCTGTGTTTTACAGTCTGTGGTAGTGTTGACAATGTAGCCAAGGCTCCTTGCCCAGTTCATCCCAGCTGTGACTTTAGGAATTATTTACATGTTGGCACTTTCTCCACTAACATCCTATATCAATGAAGAAAAGAGTGAAGGGTGATTGCTTTGCTGGGTTCAAGTGTCTATTACTGTGACCAGGAAGTCAAAAGTCAAGTGTTGAGCATGAGCTCTCCTTGTCCAGAGCCCCACTCCACAAAATCCACTTCTCCGCTGGATTGAGGAGGACTGTCCAGAGAGATACTTCGCCGCTCCCCAAATACCTTCTCCTGCAGTTCAATTATGTCATTGCGGATGTCGGCCATCATGAGCAGAAGAAAATCGAAAGAGCCGGGTGGTCCCTGGAGACAGGTGGGAAATTGAGGAATTGATTAAGATGCCCTGCATTTCATTTTCCACAACTGTACACAGATAAAAAAAAATTAAAAAAATTACAAAATAAGCATTATGCACCAACTTTTTTGTATGATTGTACAATTATACAATTGTATAAATTAGACTTTGAAGATTGTGAAGGCTACACTGATTGCACTAATTACAAAAAAAAAAAAAAAAACTAAAAAAAAAACAAGCTGAAAACCTGATGTGGGAAAGAAAACATGGGAAGTATGTCAGCAAAGAATGTTAGAATCCAATAACTAAACTAAATAAATCCATACAGTAAACTTACAGGGGGACCTCTGGGACCAGGAGCTCCTCTCTCACCCTGTAGATGAGAAACAGCACAGACCAACCCAGTTTCAACATAAACAGTTTTCTGAAACTATGGAACTAAAGTTACAAATAATGTAGCATCATGTCTGCACAGAGAACCAGCGGTGAGTCAGAGCACAATTCACTGACTAACAACTTAACCACACTGTCCTGAACAGTGATGGTATACCAAGCAGGTTCAAATAAATTTCATTATTTATTTACAGGCACTATTGTAAAAGCAGTGTTTGTACAATACAATATTATCTTTACTATACTACAATAAGTATCTTCTAGGACGGAAGAACCAAAGAAACAGGAACCTTTCAGACCTGCTTATAGCTTGATAAGTAATTCAGTGCAATCCAAGCTGCCAGTGTAGCAGCTTCAGTGGAGCCTATCTGCTCAGTGACATGTTTGAAGGTATACCAGACACTAGGTGGCGACGGTGTAGCTCCACGCAAGCACAAGCGGACACACTTACAGCCAAGAATTTCAAACACATGAATAAATAAAAAATATGTGATAATGACCTTTATTCCATCTCTTCCCGCTGCCCCAGGTGGTCCCTGTGTAAATGATAAGACATGGGTATAAGACGTTCTGCAAGCTTTTCAACACAACACCTGAAGACCGTTGACAGCTGAGCAACCTGCAGTGAGTGAGTCAAAAACTTGGCTGTCACGGTAACACTGTGAGGAGAAACCGATGGATAAACTCGGTTAACACATTCATGTATGATGTTACAAATGTAGAGCAGTTGGACTATTTTTCAGTGTCCTGTCCTGATGTCACAGTGGGCAAAGCACAGGTGTGATACTGCTGGTTGCTGTCCATTCAGGTGTGTCAGTTGTAGGGTCCCGCTCGGCCCATAGACTTTACACTGGGATAACTTCATGCACCTAAAACAAGCTTTTCTAGCCTATGGTAAAGGTTTATGAGTATGAAACCTTTATGGTTTAAAAATTGATGACAGTAGTACTTGACCTTGTTTTTGAGGTGTCCTGTCAACAGGCTTCAGATGTCCCTTCTAAAATGATGTTTATGGACAAAATGGTTTTGGGCCACTGGGACAAATACGTAGCAAGGCGTCGTAACGAGCTTACTGAATACGCCCATGGTTTAAAAGAGAACTCAACAACTCACCTGTGGTTGGTCTCATATGTGTACTGTGACTGGACAGCTGTTTAAGCACTTGACATTGTTGCAAAAGAGACAAGTTTTAATTTAGTGACCAGCAGGCCAAAGAGCTAGAAAGTAAGTTACTGACAAAACTTAATGAAAGTTTCTTAGTAATCTAACATGATTTTAATGTTTTTCTGTGTGTTATAACAGGTAAATCTCACTCAAATCTCTCTCAAAATCATAGTTGTATGGTTTGCTCCAGGTTTCAGGAAAGTTTTCTTTATGTCACTTTGACTAGAGGAATCTAGAGGGAGCTTAATCTCGTAATAACCACTGAATCATAGAACCAGGAGGTTTTTCTTACCACTGGCCCCCTGCGGCCTCTCTTGACATGCTTAGGGTCAGGCTCTGGACCCATGGGTCCCATGTCTCCCCGAGGCCCCCGAGGACCAGGCGGGCCCCTCTCCCCTGGGTCGCCTCTCTTTCCTGGTTCTCCTGGGTGTCCTGGTGAGGACAGGTGGTTAAGTGATAGAGAGACAATACATAAAAGTAATCTCATAATAGAAAACAGAGCAGTATTTATTCTTTCTTTTTTAACATGGTGAACCAGTGGTGGATTTCATACTGTGTCAAACATTACAGTTATCTTAACATTACCTGGTACTCCAGGAGCTCCTGGAGGGCCGGGGAGACCAGGAAGACAGGGGCTATCAGAACTTTTTCCTGCCCTCCCCAGAGATGGCTTGTCACTGCTGTTCGCCAGGCCAGGTACCTACAAACACAAAGAGGAAAGACTAAGTAGGATAAATACAGAAATAAGGTGAGTGAAGTCTACAGAACTGTTAGCACTGAAAAAAAAACACAGTTTAGATTTACAATGGACTACGTCCTTTATAAAATAAAACATGTTACCTGGTTCAGTGACTGTGCGTTGCCCAGCCTCAGTTTAAGCTGTAGCAAACTGTTTTTCATGCTCATAAAATCCTGACAGGTGAATGAGCAAGTACCAGCACTCATCAAGGTGTCTGACTTCCCCGATGAACTCACTGCAAGACAAAACATTTTCATATACATTTCTTTACATATAAATTCAGGCTATTTTTACTCAATCAAACACTTACATTTATAAATACAGGACTCTCAGTCACTGATTGACAGAAAGACTGAAAAAACATAAATTGCAGGTTGTGGCATTACAATAATTTAAAAGCTGATCTATTAACATATTCATCTTCATTTTTGATATATCATAGTTTGTGCTCTGCTGATCCTGAGCTACAAACTTTGACTGACTTTAGGCAGGTGGAGGGAAAAGGATAAATTCATTAAACATCTTTTAACATCTTTATTCTATCTCAATTTATGACTGGACACTGACTCAAATCTGCAGCTGACAGCTTCCTATCCAGACCCACAAACCTCAACAACCTCGGTGACCAACAGAGACCATAGAAACTTACAGTTGTGTACGGGGATGCAGGAGCGCTGGTCCGGTGCGAGGATGTAACCAGTGTGACAGCGACACAGGAAGCTGCCCACCGTGTTCACACACTCATGGTCACACATGCTGCCTCCTGAGTGCTCACACTCATCAATGTCTGTGTGAGATGATCAATGAAATCAAAATCTAAGTTTGGAGGTGACTAAAAAATGAATGCTATTCATGCAATGACACAAAGTAGAACGGAAGACAAAGAGAAAGTGAGCAACAGCCCCACTGCGGCTCTAATAAAGAACAATCTTATTTTAAAGATTAAAGATGCTACAGTTCATGTATCATATTGACATTAACACACATCAGTACAGATCAGTTTCTGAGATGTTCTCCGTCTTTACATGTGAGATTCTTGTGAAATTTATTCTTCATCCTCACTCCATGGCCGTAGGTGTGGTCTACTTATTTCTTTCATAATTTAAAAATTGTTCAGCCCTTTGTGTATTTTTTGAGCTATAACTGTACAAGGCATTTTACTTCATGTGACGCTGTGGCGTAGATTTGGTCAGAAATCTGCTGAATTGCTTTATGGCACAGACGGAAAATGCTTTGCTGTACAAAACAGAAGGAGGACACTGTTTTCCAGTTAGGACAAATAAAAATATGATGATGTTTAAAGAAGTAAAACAGAAGTTATTTGTGTGAAGGACCTCTTTAATAGTTCACTTTTTTTTACTGTAAGGACAAAAAAAGGAACTGGTGTGTTGAAATGAGTGAGACATATACCATACCAGTAATAGACATGGCGGTCATAAGTATTTAACAGAGATGATGATGATGATGGGTGGGGTGGGTGGGGTACTGACCCAGACAGTAAGGAGATTTGTGGTTGCGGTGTCTTTCTCGGTCAAAGCGGTAGCCGGGGTAACATGTGCAGACAACTCGTCCAAAGTTGTCAGTGCACTGCTGCTCGCAGGGGGATGCAGCACAAACATCTACATCTACAGAGAGGGAGAGATGGCAGACAGTGTTTGGACTAAGCATGTTCAAGTTATTCAGGAACACTGTCTGAAAACCAAAACACCTCCATAATTACCCATGAACACTATTGCTCTGTATTACCACCACCTCCTTCCATTCATAAAGTTCCACATCCACAGCTGGGAACTGACCAGTACAGCTAGAGGACAGCTGGAAGACATTTTAACATGTCACAGTAGAAAAAGCAGAGGTGTGAAAGATAAAAAAAAACTGATGGCTGAATGCCATTATCTGCTTCAGTTTCAGGGTCCTGGGTCACTGTCACGTCTTACTGGGACACTTAAATAGATAAGAGCCATTTCTGCTTTTTCTGCTATGACCAAAATCAGTCCCTCATTCACTCATTCATTGCTCCCAGGTGAACTTAACACTTAGTGCTCTATAGTGAGCAGGAAATGGAGATGTCTGATAAGTATGAATCAACATCTTTTTGGATCATCACTGACAGGTTTAGGTTCGCACAAGTGTAGTATGAAATGCCATGTATTACATTGTGGGATTGTTAGCTGAAAGTTGTCTGCACCTACAGCCACAGTTTTATATGATATGTAAATTTCACACTCATTTTTCACACTCAAATAACATGACAGAGGGTAAATGTAGTGCACTCCATAGTAATATATAACCAACATATCCGCTGTGAAATAGGCCATCAGACATGCATTGGACTTACATGTTGCATGTTATGAGCCCACAAAAACCCAGGGCCTTTATGCCTCAGTGAAAGCCTCTGGCCTGGGATATGAAAAGCACCACGACAAGAGCTTTTTCAATTAAATGGGAAACATAGATAAGTCCTCAGATCAGTACTGAGGCCTTTTCACCATATGTGATATATATATATATATATATATATATATATATATATATATATATATATATATATATATATATATATATATGCTGTTGCATGAAAGAGATAAAAGCTTGGCATTTTTATTGACAGAACACAGGAGGTGCTGCTGTAAATAATACATAACATGATAAAATCAAGATTGATTCATCTCAAGACACAATGGAACATCAGACTGTGTAGTAAACTGGTGTGGTTCACATTTGATTTATTTTATGGTTCTCAGCAACATGAGTTTCAGGCACAAATGCATCAGCTGACTGTTATGTTCATTGGGAAACAGTGTCCTCTAGTGGCCAATGTAATCACTGTTACTCTATGAAGGCATACTAAAGTGTATATTTCAAGTATTGACAGATGACTTTTGTCAGAACTGGTCACCAGTGTTCCTGATTGTGCCAATTATCACAATAACCTGTTTTTTTTTTATTTACATGACCACAACAAATGTGGCAGCTGTTTGTGCCAAAACTGTGTGCAGTTTCCTTTTTGGCTGGTATGTTGTTTGTTTCAGTTATGCAACAGCTATGTGCAAAGTTATCTGAGAGGACTCCTTAAACACAGTAAACCCAACCACTCCAAATAATCCAAACTGACATAGGCCAACCATAATAACCACATTATCTTGACTTCTTTGACAAATGTGATCCCCTGATCATGTTTTGTGCAACATGTTCTAATACATAAACTGCTGAATTTGAGCAAACTTTATCAGATTAAGAGCGTGTGAAGTTCATGAGGACAGTGTGTATGGTTTACCTACTTTCAGGTATGCACTGGCCCATCACAAACCTGAATCCTTCACAGCATTTCCTCCTGAAAAAAAAGCAGACATAGTAATCAGAGGTTTGTATTTCTACCACCATTTTAAAATCAGCTGGACCAGCCCTACAGCATCTAATCATTAAAACAATAGTTTCACATCTTGGAAATATGCTCATTTGCTCCCTTTCTGTTAGCGTTAGATGAGAAAATTGATACCACTCTCATATAAAGAAAATATGAAGCTAAGCTGAGCATAAAGACTGGGAACAGGGCGGCGCAGTCAGTCTGGATCTGTCTAAAAATGACAAAATCCACCTACCAGTGCCTCTAAAGCTCACTAATTAGACCGTTAAACTCTGTGGATTTCATCTAAAACCTGAAGAGCGAAACTCATCATCAAACACACTATACACCAGGGGTTGGCATCGCAACACAGGGTGAATCTTGCAGGCCTTTCACGCTTGGCAGGAAAAAAAAGAGTTTGGGTTTGTGGCATGAGAAGGCCAGAGTGGTATGTGGATTTTGCTGTGTCAAATGTAAAGCATCACTTTGACACTAAGAAAGACGTCAGTCTCGAAATACAAAAGAATCACATTTAAAATACTGTATACATCCACAAACCAGGCTATGAAGGGCAGATCTAAAAATATGGGAAACCATTCATAGAAGCATAAAAGGGGTTTTTCTTGATTAATTGATATCCAGGATTTAAGATGTGCCTCTGTCTGCAATAACTGTCACGAGCTGCATTACTGAAATGTTGGAAAACTGTTGACAGGTCATTCAGAGGCATGTGTGCAGCTGACGGTATCAACATACAGACCAGACCTAAAGAAGCAGCTAAAGGCAGAGACAGTGATCACAGTAATTGGTAAGCCCAGTTAATATTTGACTTATTAGCAGCCTACATCACAACAAGGTAACTAAGAGAGAAGATCCTGCACAGACAACAGGCCTGAAACTCTATTGTTAAAGGACATAAAGTCAAACTTCCAATTATAGTGTAACTATCTATGGTAACACTGCATAAACTGAAAATAAATGACATGCAATCTAATCATTTTTGTGGCCATTTCTGCACCACAGCCAGTTTAAATATTATATAGTTACTGCAAACATCTATAAGCTTTAAACATTTCAGCAGACTGTCACTGCAGCTGCCTGTCGTCTGCTCTGCTGTCCCATTTTCACTCCACAGTAAAAAAAAAAACAAAACAAAAAAAAAACATGTCCACTGATGTGGAAGTGCATTTGCAGTTCAGGCACTACTTATTCTGATTTGGCTTATTTCTCTTTTTGTTCCCTGTATAGTACTTGAACTCTCACCAAATAAACAACAAAAAACTATTACTTAATTCAGGTTTTTGACTCCTTTGCAGCCTCTGCTTTTGTGGTTGTTGTATTTTTTGAAGTACAGCATTTTGCAATGGATACCGGGCAACAATTTCTCCCAAAACTGATTTATGGTGTTTGGCAGTGACACCCGTCCAGCATTCCCACAACAATCCACCACATGTTACAGACATTACAGTTGGAAAAACAGAGAGGAAATGGCTCAGAAACTGGAGCAGCACCGCCATACAACAAATATCATGCATACACAGACACACACAGACACACACAAGGTTGAAGAAAAAGGGGAAGAAATGCAAAAGTCCTAAAACTGCATGCTGTTACCGGAGGGGCCGTAGCATGCTGCTTCATTCACAGCCCCCTCAAGACAACAAGTTGCTTTTATTCTCCTCCAGCCTCCATGCAGTGTAACCCTAAATCACTCTGAGACCCCCCCCCCTCCTTCTCCTGAATGAAAAATAACCTATAAAACGGTGAGGCTGGCCCAAACTGATGAAATCCAGATGAGAGCAGCTTTAATCTGAAGCCTGTAGCTGCAGAGTGTTGAGAGGGATGGATAGGGCCGGGCATGGAGCTGAGGTGGAGACAGGAGAGTGAACGCGGAGACGTTCGTCGTCACTCATTCAGTCTGCCACTCAGACAATCAATCCATCAATCAATCAGTCAGTCGTCTAAATTGGGATAATGTGTTGCAGATGCAGGTTTGTCCCGGAGAGGAACTCCACAAGTTCATACCTTTGCCGCCAGACTGATATACAGTAAGTGCTGATACTGACCTTATTAAGTTCACTGGGTATCAGCCATGACGCGATTTCCTTTGTTTCTTTGCCAATATCATTACCAAATTGAATCCTTCCTCTATCAGTGATAGTTAAACAAGGTACACTCAGTCACAAGGTTCATTTTATAGTACCACAGCAAACTCTGGCCACATGTTATCTTTCAACAAGTTACACACAAAAAGAGATTTTAACAATGGGAAGAAGATTTTTTTTGTTTTATTGCAAAATAGCTAAAAGATCTCATCACTCTTTAGCAAGATTAAGTCTTTTAAGGGACAGAAATTGATTTCATGGATGTCTCAGAATAAATGTATTGCAGCTGAGTATTTGCAGTACAACTAATGAATGTTGCTTAATTCAGCATTTTTAAGAAATGGGGTCATGTGATATTTAGATAATAAAATACCCATTGTTCTCCCAGTTTAGAGACACAGTCTAATGTCAGAATTAATGTTTAACTGAAGAAGCCACAAGTCATGTCCCCACATTTTTTTTACTAGCTGTTTATTATGGTTCTTCCTGAATCCCATGAGTATCTCTAAAGAAAAATGTAAATGTGGTGGGATTCTAGGAAGAGTCAGGGGATCACCGAAGTCAAAGGTTTTCATCCTCTGAGCATCATGAATATGTACATAATTTCACAGCAATCCATCCAATACTGTCTGGGCCAAAGTCCAGACGTTGCCCTCCCTTATGCTGCTAGTTTGCATGAAACAGAAAAAACAACAAAAACCAGGGCAGACAGGAAGAGGGTAGCAGTATCGAAATAATAGAGCAAGATTCAGGACAGCAGCAGTGAAAGTCATGTTATCTCACTACAACAACCTCCACATCCACATACATCCGCAGGCCGCCTGTCAGTCAGAAATGCAGCAGCCTCAGCAGCTCTCCCCTGGGTGTTTCTGACAGACAGGACAGAGGAGGCCAGAGCGTCTGGACAAGCAGATGAGGATGGAGAGAGAGGTGACCCGTGTGTTTTTGTTTAGGGATGTGAAAGTATGCTGGTCAGACAGGCAACAGGCTCGGTCATCATGACTCTAAAACACAGACCATTACACTCAGTGGAATCTAAAATGAGCTGTGTGTGTGTGTGTGTCTGATGGGAATGCACATCTGTTTCTTTTGTCTGTATGTGTAATAGTTTTAGAAGTTGTAGTGGTGTTAAAAACCCAGAATAATCTAACGCTGTGTGTGTGTGTGTGTGTGTGTGTGTGTGTGTGTCTGTGATTCTACATCTGTACATCCAGATACATGTGTGTGAGTGAGAGTCTGTGTGAGGGCTGGGATACCATCCAGTAATTGGGTACAGCCTTTTAATGTCAGTCAGGGCTTATTAGTGAGAGCGATCCATGACGCAAGCAGACTCCGTCTCCTCCTCTCTCCTTTTTCATGTCCTCTCCGTGCACTTTACTTCACTCGCCCTACATCGTTCGTGTGATTTGAAACATGTCAATGTACATTCAGGCCGTTCTATCAGCCTCTTGTTTCACGGTGTTGCTCCACTGGTTCACTAGTTGTTGAAATAATCTCTGTCTCTCTCCCTTCTCCTCAGACTGACATGTTGTTGGCCTCACTGTTGCCCCCTGTTCGTGAAATTTGATGAGGTGTCTGCTTTTTCCATCTTTATTTCATTCAGAGGGATATTTTTCTGTCCTCTTAAGATTTGCTGAGGCCTGGAAAGCTCAAAGCCTTTAACAGCCACTTTTACGTTACAGCACTAAACAGGAATATCTGTCTGCTACATTACAAATGTTGATTATCCAGGATGAACAGCTCTTTTTTTTGTTTAGATCAATCTGCCTCATCTATCAACTCCTTCAAGCTCAAAACATACTTTATTTTCAATTTACCATTCAAGTTATCCTGACCTGATAGGTTGCTGTTTAGTGTATGTGTTCTTTCTGTTTCTTATACTGTGCTTGTATGTGTGCATGAGTGGCTGGTGTATGATGCGCTGTTTGTAGAATATGCGTCTGTTTGTCTTTTGTTTCAATTATTCTCTGTGTTGACGTTTGATTTTTGTGATGATTTTATTTATTGAGCTTGTCTTTGGTCAGCTGTAGCTGTTTTAACATGTGCTTTATAAATAAATTTCATTTGACTTGATTTGCATGAAACTGATTGTGGCTAATCAGTTCTCTCTGAGGCTGGAGTGCAGGGTTACCACAGCCCTCTTGGAGCCCACAGGACTTCAGCTGTAAGACCATGTGGGGGGCTGAAAACTCAGCCTTTGGAATGACTTTACTAACCAATATGGCTGGAATAATTCACACAAAGATCTCATAAACAGACTCACTGCAGTATTCAGTGGATTTTGACCAAAATGACATGTGAAATGTCATTGCAATTATTGTACTGAACTGAAAACCTTGTCCTGAGTGGGAAACATGACACAGGATATTTATCTTCTTATGTTGTTGGTAGTTTATCTCTTCTGCCTTGTGCTTGTGTTCAGCTTCTGTCAGGTTATGGCTCAGCCTGTAGTAAGTATGGACCTACTTTGTATAGGCTGGCCTTCAGCATTAACTGATCCAGTTTTATAAGCCCATATTAAAATTCATATATGCAGTAATTGGCTGTGATTTTGTACATTTCACAGCTGGTTAGCTCTGCATTAGGAAAATATAACAATGATAGAAAGGTTTGGAGAGGATCTGGACAGCCTCTCTTGGCCTCCACTAACACACTGTCAGTGTGGATGTCATTAATTGTGACTGCTGGCTGCTGCTTCTGACAGCTCATGTAGCCAGAGTGTGATACATTATTACAAACAAAGAACTGGAAATAGATTGGCTATTACATAGCTAAGACTGATCCATTGAAAATGCCTTGATTGGCTCTGATACAGATCCTGCTGGGAGCATTGTTAAACCTCAAACAACCACAGAAATGTTTTTTTTGTCCCTTCCACTGTTAAAATGATTTCTCAGTTAAAAATAATTTGGAAGCGGCAAAATGACTCTCTGTGATTTCCAATGGGAAATAAATATCATGTGTAATATCCAGCATGTCATAACTACTCCACACTGAGTCTACATGCCACTGGCCTGACTCAAAGCACCCTAAACTTCACCCTTGTCTATCCTGTCTTGCCGTTGGGTACCAACGTTCTCCCTCCAGTCACCGGTCTTGGTGGTGGACGACCCAGCAGCTACCTGCCCAGTGAGAGGTGCAGGCAGCCCCACATACGACCCTCAGTCTGCTGCTGCAGCTGCTGCCAAAATCAGCATGGAGGGACTGGAGAAAACACTGAGACAGGATCCAGAGGCAGACCTGGGCCTGGATCACTTTACACTGAAGATTATGTGCTTTAGCAAGGGGTCTCCTTCCAGAGGGGGAATGCTCACTGTTATGATTTCCCATCCAGTGTTACCATGATTCATTTGTGCATTTGCAGGCAGGAATGCGCTACAAAGACAGGATATTCATTATAGCACTGCGAGAAAACCTCACTACCTCCCCAGTCCCCAACCTAGACAACACGGGGGTCCAGAGATCAGGACACCACATGGATGATGCTTCTCATAGATGATGCTGCAGTCACTCCGTATTATGAGTCCAATTCCTCTTACAGAGTGCTGTTATCCCAGTTTGTAATATAGAGTTTTATATATGTGAGGAAGATCATAAGAAACTTCAGTGCTGGTCTCTTTTCATGACTTTTAAAATAAATCTCTTATCTGTGTATCAACTGCAAGAATGTGAGATGATCTGAGGGGGATGAAGGGGGAGGAAATGCCACACGTAAGAAATGAGGGAGGACACTGACAGGAAGAAGAAGAGGATGGTTAAAAGACAGGGATGAAGGTTGTTGTCAGCCTAAAGTGTTCCCTCTTGGGACTCTGGTGGGAGGAACACAGGAAGTGGAGCTCAGTGGAGGTCAACGGCCTCTTAACACACCAGGACAGGAGACTGGCCATGTGTGTGTACGTCTTGTCAATTTGATGGATGCTTCTTACTGATGTAGCTTATACGTGTTACAACTACAGCATGTTGTATTCATCAACCGTGCTGTAATTGATTTATTTGCTCAGCAAAGCACACAGTTCAAAAACTTGGCTGGTCATGTTGCATGTGATGGTGCGATGAAGGATTACACTGAAACACATTAGCATGATGAGACCAACAATAAAGCTGTGGTGTAACACATTTTTGGAGGCCTGCCATGTTCATTTTTTGCATATATTCTTTTTGTTCATTTCTAATGTAAAGCTGTTTTGTATTTTGTCTTTTCAGTGTGTTGCTCTAACTGGGGGGAGTTTTATACTTTTTTTAATAAGGTGTTCTCTCCAACAGCCCTTTGTGGGATTTTAAATCCCCAGTGAAAGCACATTTATGCTACTTTATAAGATAATCCAATTTGTATTTTCCACTCATTTATCTCACAATACAACTAAGAAAAGCAGCAATTTCCAACTTGTGACATCTTGTTTAAAGACTGAAAATTCAAAAAATGTCCCAACATCCTAAATACAACATGTCATAAACTCCAAAAATCCACTCAAAACCACCGTCTAGGTCAGCTTCCTCATAAAGGTGTGAAGGTGTTGAGCACAACCGCATGTTAAGCTCCTTTAGTGTTAGTGTGTAATTGTGTGCGTGTCTATTCACTTTAGCTTGTGTGAGTATACATATGTAAAGGTGTTAGTGTGGCGAGTGTGAGCACCTCCTCTATGTTTATTTGCTCTGCTAGCCCACTTCCAGGACCCAGGCCTCAGGGGAAACATCAGAGCTCAGGTCTAACAGAGAAAGCTTTGACTGGGAGCACAGGAGGTCTGAACCACTTCCACCACTATACAGGCTGACCTGCACTCCTCCTCCTCCTCCTCTTCCTCTATGTTATGCCTCACCTCTCTCCACTCACCTCATCTTCCCATCATTTCTCCTCCCATTCTCCCATCCCGACCCCCTCTTTAAAAACACCCTTTAACCTTCTGTCCCTTGCTCTAATTTCCTTGCTGTCATGAATCCGGGATCATAGAAATATTTTGATACAACCACTGAACATCTGAACAGACACAGTCATTGAGTTGAACTGATTTTATGAGATGAACATTTTCTATTGGTGTCTGCTGACTGCACTCCCTCTCTCTGTCTTCCTCCCACTTGCCCCTTGCTGCCTTCATCTTTACAGCTAATGAGTGCTGAGGTTTTTGGACATGCAACAGAACTTGAAGGAGCTGGATCAACAATAATTAAAGTTCCTTTCCAGTCATGTTTTAAACTCTGTAAAAATACTCTGCTTTGATTGATATTTTGTTTAACATGATTTTCCCACATAAAAGGTGAAAAAAAAGAAGAACTGGGGCTGCAATCATATCTACACTTACGTCCTCATTGAGAAATTCTGGATCAGGCCTTGTGCCCTGCCCACCATCGCTGCTTGCGTGAGGTTCACAAGTGAAACAGTAGTGTATGTCAAGATGGTTAGCAGATGCACTAAAATTGGCAACTAGCAGATGTATGAGAACAGTTAGTGTATTTAGCATGTTTTGTTTGTTTATATTGTTTGTTAACTGGTAACTGGCAGTAGCTGACAAAGTGTTAGTGGTTGTGCTAATGCAAACTTTCGCTCTCTGTCCTGACAGGGTTTCGGGTTTATCTTGCCCACCCCTGTCTCCACAAGTTGATGGGATTTGTTCCTTAGCTTACAGGATGTATGAATCCCTGGCTGTCTGACTCTGTTTTTATGAGTCATTGGTTCACTGCAGTTTCAAGGAGGAAATAAGGAGGTTTTTAATGTCGTGACAGAATGCAACATTTTCCTCCTTAACCACCTTTTTCATCTTAAAATATTAGAAAGCAATTTAAATATAAAGATTGATACCACCCTCATGTCTCCACACTAAGTATAGAGCTGGAGCCAGGTGGTGATTAGCTTAGCTTAGTATAAAGACTGGAAGCAGTGGGAAACAGCAAGCCTCACTTACTAAAAAGTAAACAAAAAAAATCTTATTAAACACCTTATTAACACTACTTAACTGGTTATATCACCTTTTGATTAATCTGCACAACAAACAGAAATGTAAAGACAAAAATTAGTGGGGGTTTTTTTTTATGCCAATAATAATTATTATCAGTTTTCTTTTAATCCAGTACATTGTGTCTTTTTTTACAGATCACTTAAAAGCATTTTCAGAAATATGCTTATTTATGAGGGAATTACTTGTTTATCAATCTGCCCAGCACTGTCATGTAGTATTCTGGCCAGTGTCAGCTGCTGGTTACAGTTCTGTTATAGATTTACTCTGTACAGGCATAACTGATGAAAGACTTCAAGATGCTGCACATGGTTCCTGTACCCAGCTGTTGTTTGCCAAAACATCCAGACTCCAGCTCCACCCTCCAAAACACTAAGCAATTTCTTTAGCTAGTAAATACCCTATGACTATCAAAGAAAATTAGTGGAATCATCTCATTGGAATGGTCATTAAAAGTGTCTGTGTGAGACCAGACCTCTTTTTTCCCACTTATCCGTTGTTCCGTCACACACAAAACCTCAGACACCACAGACCACAGTTCCAACTCAACCTGATGATGGTGGATGATGCAGCATCTCACCAGTTCTTTGCGAGATTTTGTGAATTGCCCTACGTCATTTCATCACACACGATTTCCCAGTAACCACTGAGGAGATTTTAACGAAATGGAGATGAATGATTCATTTTTACACGTCATGCTAGGTTTTCAAATTGACTTGTAAATACTATGGTTTTTGGTTAAAAAGTGAATGGGTTTGTAAGTGCTCTGCTATTTATTGTTGCCTTATTTTCCCTTGTTACATGGATGTGATAATCACATCTTGATGTGAGTGTGTGTGTCTCAGGGCTGACAGAGCTCTCCCAGGGGACTCTGGCCTCTGTGACCCGTCCAGGCTCAGTGTCATTGCAGGAATGTGGCATCTCTGACCCTCTGAGCTGATTTCTGTGACAGACACACATGTGATCTGCTCTGTCTACAAGTCCACAAGGATCTGGAGGTTTGGTATCCTACCTGACAGCAAAGGACGGAAAAGATGTGAGGGAGGACAAGGACACACGTGC
This sequence comes from Trachinotus anak, assembly GCF_046630095.1. Taxonomy (NCBI): domain Eukaryota; kingdom Metazoa; phylum Chordata; class Actinopteri; order Carangiformes; family Carangidae; genus Trachinotus; species Trachinotus anak. The sequence continues at coordinate 6,035,740 of NW_027273862.1, read as the reverse complement.
TATGTTTCCAACAACATTTCTAAGTAGTAGAAAAGTAGGAGTAAATATTTAAAATATTAATAAAAATAAAATGTGAGTTAGGCAAGTTTCCATCAACATCAGTGACCCAATCAGAAAACACAACCACCTCATTATGATTTTTTTTCTTTATCAGTATTGACCTTTCATGCCAGATAATCACACATCTTTTTGTCAGATGGACAGATATTTGCATCTTTAACCACTGTAATTATTTAAGCCACAGAGTCTTTGAGTTACTCACTGCTCCACTGATACCAGATGTTTATGACTCCTTCCCACATTGTGAAAGTACCCGGTAAACCACAGGAAATATTGCAATATCACTATTTACCAGACTGATGTGTTTTCATCATTATTCATTGTGTAATTCTCTGGCATAAAACATAGCCATAGAAATAAGTGGAGGAATGTGTCACTTCAGTATGTGTGTGTGACAGAAAGAGAAGCTGTGAAAAGTCACACTTATTTTTACATGAAATGTTTGGATAATGCTTTTTTAAAATATATATTAATGTGAATAAAAGACACTGAACTGAATGAATTGTGCAGGAGTCAGTGACTGAGGGTCCGATATGGAGATAAGGAAAGAGAGAGGAGGGTAAAGAGGGAGCAGAGTGGGATGGGTAAGTACAAGATAAGGGTGAGTGAAAGCAGCTAAGCAGTGAGGTCAAGCTAAAGACAGCTCCCTCATAATGATGTGTCTGCTCAAGTTTTCATGCCAGACAGGAAAGCTGTTTTAAAGAAGAACCTTTCACTAAAAATCCCACCAGAGAGTGTAACTGAGGCTCAAAGTAATGCCCTGATAAGACCAAGAAGGTCTTCCAGGTCTTCTAAATGGCTGTGGGACTGCCTTGATGTTGATAAATCTGGGAGGTATTGAGGGATTTATAACACTTTTCAGTTGTAAGTCTCCGGCTGTTACTCTCCACACCTCCTCTACTCTCAGGTTTACATTTTGTTACATGAGACAAAGCTTCATACACGCAGGCACATGTGCCCCGTCGGGCTTGTCGACTTCAAACAACAGTGCAACAATGTCGTTCCGGTCTGTTATGAATTGGCCGGTGATTCGTTTTGTTGAGGTATTGACAGTGACAGTGCAGCCATAAGAGGGGCTGGAAAAACGTTAATCTAGAGCAGATTGCACACCAAAACACAGCCATTGTGTTTGTCCAGAGGGCTGTTCAGGTGCACACTAATTAGAAAAAGATGGAAGATGATGACTGGAATTTTTTGGGAGGTCCGACGCTGGTCTACAGCTCTACGAAGACAATTATTCCTCCATTAAACACAGGAAGCGTAACTCAAAGGCCTCGTAAAAGTCCTCTCTGAGAAAATGAAGATGGGGACAGTGTTAAGCGCAATGAAACAGCAAAACTGAGAGTGGTATAGCTTTGCTGAAAGAATCTTGTGTCAGCTCCAAGTGTGAGAAAAACGAACAGGTTACTGTTCCCACAAGTTGGGATTTGTTGATCCCCATCCAAAGTACACAGAGAGGAAACTCTTAAGGGAGAAAAGAGAGTGATAGTTTGAATAAGATGCCCCTGTGGACTTCTGGATGCAATGCAAACAATCCGTAAGTGGATCGCATTCGGTCTGAATGTGCTGCACTTGTGTGTATTTGTTTCCCCTTGGCGAGAGCAGAGATTTCACCAAGCACTTTAACAATCTGAGCTCACGAGCCTGAGGCGAAAAATTACTTTATCCACTGTGTTAATGATGAAGAGTGAGCTGAAGACAGAGCTGTCAGTGACTCACTAAAATCCTCTCTGGATGATAAACAGTAGACTGAAGGTAATTTAATCACCACAACACGCACACACACACACACACACACACACACACACACACACACACACACACAAACACACACACACACGTACATACCATATATGCACACACGTGTTTACAATTTATCAAAATTTGTCCCATTCAGTACTACCAGACATCTACAAAGTGGAGCAGTATTGGCAGGATTTACAGTTATGCACACAGACACACACACACACACACACACACACACACACACACACACATACTTGTACTTCTATCTTTGTGAGGACTCTCATTGACATAATGCATTCCCTAGCCCCTTACCCTAACCTTAACCATCACAACTGAGTGCCTAACCCTGACCCTAACCTTAACCTTAACCTAATTCTAACCATAACTCTAAAACCAAGTCTTAACCCTAAAAATGTGATTTGAAGGTGTCTCAAAAAGTGAGGACCGGCAAAAATGTCCTCACTTTCCCAAAATGTCCTCACTCTGTTAGTAAAATACTTTTTTTGGTCCTTACTATGTAGCAAGTACAAGTACACACACACACACACACAAACACACATACACACAGCTATCAAATGCAGTGACATTCAGCCCAGATATCCACAACGTATAACAACATACACACGGACACTTGCACAAACACATTCACATACTACTCATAAACATACGTCCAAACACATGACACGCACAGTGATGGAGGCATCTGGTCCTCGTTACCTGTTTCAGAGCCAAATCAAATCACCTCCTTCCATTCTTCAGTCAGGGGTTTCCTGCTGTTTGAAGTAACAAGCTTCAGCACCTAATTTTACTGTTTATTGTTTGTCCATTTCTGCATCAACCCTCTCAGCGGAGGACAAGACTACTGGGCCGACTTGTGAGATGTAAAGTGTGCGAGTGATAACGTGTACACACAGCACATTTTTCAGGAGGGAAGTGATCAACTGATTTTTACAACAGGATCTTCAAGAACAGTGCGAGATGATGAAATGCATTCAATACATGGACGACAGTGCACATTTCCAGTTCACGTCAGAAAACCTAAAACATCATACTTGCTGTAGGATGTTTTTTCAGCAACTGCAGTGTTATAATGGCTGTTTTATGGCTTGTAAGAAGGGGACCTTTGACTGCAGATCCCAGCAGGCCCTGAGAGTTCAGCCCCACAGTGTATGAACCACACACACACACACACACACACAGAGCATACAGCACACAGGAGAGAGAACATGTGGACATGTGCACACTTACACACAGATCTGCTTCTCATCACCTGATGTGGAAAACAGGCCTCTGTCTATACAACCAGATACAGATGAATGGCACTTCGATGATGTGATACATTTGCTCTTCCTCACTGCATCTGTCTCCTACACACAGCATCTGCGGCAATACATCTGATACTAAACACTAGTGTCCATTACATGTGCACTACCCTCTGCTAACAATCCTCCATGTCATGCTCTATGTTTTGTAGATCTGAAAATAACAGTTGTGGAATAATATGCACGCAGAGACATAGGTCACATGAGTAAAGATGATCTCAAATCAGTGTAAACCACCGAGTGTATATTTTAAAGGGAACAGTGAGCAAGGGAGTGATTTAGGATATATTATTGATATTATGGGTTTCTTACTATGACAAGTTAATATATTTGCAGTGAAAAAGGCCTTTAAGACGTCAAGCTGAACCCTGAGTAATGGATTTTATTTAGGGCAATTGTGAATTGCCCAGAAAAGCTAATTGAAAGAAGAGGCCAGAGAAGACCACCAGTGATGGATAAAGAAAATATGTTGTGCTGTTTACAGACTCAGATTCAGCTTTGGTAACAGCAAACATATGTCATGCTAACTCTCCGGACTTATCAGAGACAAACATCAGTCAGTTATTGTAATTTTAAGCATAAGCATAAAACTTAAGCTTAAAATCACTCAGGTGGACTTTCTTTATGCCTCTTTCATTGACAATTCTGTCTCGCTCTCTCCCTCTCTCAACCCACTTCTTGTTATCAGCTCACTTCGGGTGCTTTTGGCAACCAATCAGATTTCGCCACGATCTCAACCAACCAATAATGTTGTCACCGTCAAACTTTAAAATCTGTTCTCCCCTCTCCTGCTGTCAGCTGTCATTTCAGCACGTATTGCTGCACCCCGTCCACCTCCAGTCTTCACATCCAGTACCAGGTCGAGTCCACTTCACATCACATCCAGATCTCCAGCATTCTCTTCTTCCCACCACCACCACCAGTGTCTAGACCCTAGGGGGTTTCCTATACTTCACACCCCCTTTTCAAATATGATGACATCATGATCTTGGGTCTAATCCCAAAAGACTCACATTTATCACTGTTCCTCTCTCATTTTGCTCATGGTAATAAAGGTTTAGTCTCTCCTGATGGAGATAATGATATTGTGATGCATGATATATCTCAATATTTTGAAATCTCCTCTTAAGCACTAAGAAATGCACAATTTCATCTTTTGATGCATAAAATCATGGCAGTGTGGAGATTCTAGTCCCTGCAACATTTGTCTGCAAAGATTCTTGTTTACTGAATATTCTGAATATTTGTTGTTTCTCTTGGATCAATCTTAAACTTGCATGCAAAAAGGGGGAATGCACGACCAAGCTAAATTTGTATAAATACATTAAAAATGGTGCTTCATCTCTTTCACTCTCTCCAGTTCCCTCCACTCCAGATACAAAAACAATTTTATGAAAAACTAATTTCATGCTGGCAGCTAAAAGCAATTACGTGACAATCTTTACTTGATGTTTGTGATATAGTCATTTACATCCCACCTGGAACAAACTGCAATACTTTGAGTATATTTGTTGTATCACCCGCCCTTACACTGCAGTGTCTTAGTAAGCCACGACAGTGATCCAGCATGCACCACACCAGGGAACTTAAACTGAACCCTTAAATGTAATGTAGCCTTTGTTGACGTTATTAGTAACACCTGTGCTCCTGTTGTGCCATCACACAAAATGACCGCTGGGGAAAAATGTCCTCTTTTGCTTTGGACTGCACACACGCACAGTTGTATCATTATACATGAGACAGTACACTAAACAGCACTAACAAGAAGACTGTACAATATGTTTATGTATAGATGTGTGTGAGTGTGTGTGGAGCAGGTGCTCTGTATTTCATGTTATCTGGGACCAATTGTCTAGGATGTTTCTGATCCAAAGAGGAAAAGAAAGAGAGACACACAGGGAGGAGTGAAGGTGAAAGCAGGAGAGAGTAAGAGACGTTCAACAAGGAAAGGATGTGACAAGAGAAAATGACAACAAGGCAAACAAAACAGCATGAAAGGTGGGCGGGATGGATGGAGATGTAAGAGGGTCGGAGAACGGATAAGAAAAAGACAAACAAACAGTAATGGATGCAAAAAGACAGGAATGAGGAGAGAATCTGAGAGGGGCTGCAAGAGGGAGCGTAAAGTGAATGTCACATTGGTGTCTCCTGAGCAGAGCTGCTATTCCCCTGCTGAGTCACTGACAGCATCAGTCAGTGGAGCTTCAGTCGGCATCCCACCACATGTACTCATCTAGGTGGGAAACCAATTACAGGAGAGAGAGAGAAAAACACTCAGCAGCTTCTCTGATTTCCCCTTCTTGCTCTTTTTATAGATCTTTACTTGGTTTTCCAGGCAAATCCCCCACTGAGGAGAGCACTCAGCCAGGAAGCAGCTTTATTTCATTTAGATCAAGAAAAAAAAAACAAACTCTGCTTCCAAAGCCCCACTCTACTTTGCTTTACTTTATTTCCTCGTCACTTTCCTGTAGTTCTTCCTGCTGTGCATATTTTTTTGGTCTTTCTATAAAAAACTTTGTATTATTCTCCTTATTATGCTATACTATACTAGGAAAAGTCCTTCAGGTAGAAGTGAAGGTTAAAGACGCCATTTGTTAGTTTGTATTGCTTCACAGCATTAGCATTAATAGCTGTTTACTTATCTTTTTTTATCTAGAAGAAAAGTTGTAAGTTCGGCATCAAACTTCAATCTTTTACTTGCCTTGAGCTTGAGCGATGGAAAACAACACCTGTGTTAACTTTTGTCTATATCATGCCTTTCCTTATCCTGAAGTTAGCATGCTAACAAGCAAGCTAGCCTGTCTCGTCACTTTCTGATAGCGGCTCACTGTAGCCTCCAATCTGGCCTCAGGACGTAACACTGCTCAGAGGATGTATAACCTCTTGTGTTGTAAATGCAGTGATGGCCGGAGCCCTTGTCAAGCGACCATTACCACCTTCTGCAAGAAATCACATTCTGTGGAAGAGAAAACTTAAAAACAGCCTTTTTAAGATGTGATTTAAAAGATGTTACAGAGTTGGCTTGCCTGAGATATTCTGAGGGCATGGACCAAAAAAGTCCATTCACCTCAGGTAACAAAATGCAATGAGTAATTTTTAAATATATTAAAAACCTATTTAATTCATATTTTTACACAAAATACTGTATATTAAGCAAGTATCACCTCAAGTATCAAAGCACCTCACTCCATGAATGAGAAACTGTTGAAACTACATTTTCGAACAACTTCAAGCCAAAACTGTCGTTGGGATCCGACTGTGTTAAGAGAGTTATTCTTTCATCCATCTCTCCTGCTGTTTCCTCCGTTTCTGGACTTTTCTGTGTTTAAAGTGTCAGATTACTATCAAAGAGAATTGCTTCAGATTCAGCTTTTCTTTGTGTGAGTGACAGACATTGACTCTGTTTTTGAATCACTAAAACACCTGTTTTGCACACTGTCAGTAGGGTAAATTAGCAATTAGTTGGTGAATGCATCATTTATTTGTGGGTGAGCTCCATACCGCTAATTATATTCTTTTTACTCTTGTTTCTGAACAGGCTTTACGTTGGCCTGTTTTACCTTTGTTCACACTGACTAATGTGCAATTTTGTGGTGCTTGACCACTAATGTTGAGGCTTGACTGAGTGTGTAAGGATGTGTATAAGTGTGAGGGAGTGGGGGAAGGTTAGTAGCTTTGAAAGTATGTGCAGAGACCATGTAGGATCCAGAGCTGAGGTGAGAGCCAAGTGTGATGCCATAAATCCAGAAGGAAACAAAGGAGATGAGAGGGAGCTAAAGACTCTGAGATACCATTACTTCATCTCCACTAAAGGTGTCAAGGAGCAAAGTTCACATGCAGTTTTGCACACATGCTTCACATACACACTTGGATCCCAGCTAACAGCTGTCAGTAAGTTAATCAATCATCCCAGCCAGTCAATCAGTCAGTCAGTCAGCCAGTCTGTAAGAGTTTGAAGCCAGGGTGTCATTCACCCTGTAAGCAGACTCTGTGTCTCCCAGCTCTGTGTTATTTTAGAGTGTTAACTGCTGAAAGTGTACACATCCTCATCTCTCAGAGGGACCGTGACACCAGAGATGATCCCCTGTGGGCTCATCCCAGCCCATCCCGGGGCACCACGTTCCCATGAAGCGGAATTAACAGGACACAAGTAGTGGCTGCTGGAGCTCAGGTCAAATCAAGACTGACTAAAGTGTTTCCTGTCATTCTTATTTCTTTTGCCCTAAAATGACATGATCACTGCTGACAAGGACAAGGACGGGATCAGTTTCTCAATACTAACCTCACTGACCTCAACTGGGTAGCACAGAGCTGTCAAACCTCTGTGTACTTCAAAACAACACTTAACATGCATGAAACTTGTTGTTTATTACATTTGACCTGGCCTCAACCCCAGCATTAATACTCAGGCTACTAGACAGAGGCCTGGCTTCTGTCTCTCCACAGCAAAATACTCAGGCTCAGCCCTACCAGAAAGAAGGAAGCTGTAGAGTGGAGATGGAGATTGAGTCCAGGCCTGGAGCTGAGTCGGTCTCTGTCAGGTCTCAGTAATGAAGACTTTAAATGTTTCTGGGTGACACACAGGGCAACTTTGGGTGGGTGGGTGGGGGGGTTGTACTTGGACTTGGTGCTTGTGAAGGAATCTACGCCATAGACCACTTTCAGAGTTTCCATACATGTTAACAAGGTCTTTTACATTTTCACTTCATCCTTTCTGACCCAAAAAAATTAAAGAAACATGCTGAACTTTTGTTTGGCAGGATATTCAAATTACATTATAAACATACACCGTGGCATGACCTCCAAAACCACTGGTATCCACTCTCCAGACATTTTGTGACAGGTCTTGATGCATGTGACAGAATATGATTACCCATGCTGTCATTGTCTGTATGAGAAAGAAAGAGAACAACTGATGTGTAGAGATCAGCAAACAAATTGCTAACCTTCACTACCCCCTGTGAGGAAGTCATACAGATTGCATAAAACACGAAGCAAAGTCCAAAGCTGTGAGCCACTAACTCAACCCAACAAAGACCCACACTGGGGTTCACTTAGTGAAATAAGCAAATCCCAACTGTGCAATTTAACAACTCAAACCAGCAAAGATTTTAACTCTGAGTCAAGCCAACAACAATGTTCACAGACTGAAAGCAACCAAGTGCAAGACAGAGCCCCATGTGGTCTTTAAAGAGTCCTGGTCTCATATTTCTGGATCCATCACACTCAAAATAAGAAGTTAGCAGGCTTCAGATTCACACAATGTTATTATTATGCAAATCATATATTATTTTTTATGTAATTTTTCCAATAACATTTTGTACATTTTCAAATAATGGTTCCTTGTGTTTGGGGGGCAGTATTTAAGAGGCAGACTTTGCCTTAGAGGACCACTTCAGTTGATTTTAGTTGAGTTAAAATAGCAAAATCTCACACATCATGTGGTGATTATATTAATACCTGTGGAGACTGAATGGGTTTTTGCACCACACACAGCAGCTGCACAAATAGATAGGAACTCTTAACCACATCCAGCAAAGAAGCACAAGGAAAGAAGAGTCTACAGCCATGTTAGCAGCTTTGTGAGGTTGAACAGAGGCGCAGTGATGCTTTTAGCTAAAAGCCTCAGTCAGCAGGTTAACATGTTCACAATGCCTTTCTGATGTTCAGCAGACATAGAGTTCATCTTAGTTTAGCATGTACAACATTTGCTAATTAGTACTAAACACAAAGCTGATGGGAATGCTTACTGATCCATAAACCAAAGTAGTGGAAAATAGAAACTCTGACCCAATGGTGGCGCTAGAGGAAAGGTTTAGGAACCACCAAAGTTACAGCAATTCATCCTGAGGATCACATGAATAGAAAGTGAATGGAAAATGTCACGACAATGCATCCAATAGTTGTCAAACATGCCACTCAAAACCACAAATGTCAACCTCATTAGTGTTCATGGCCTGAGAGCCATGAGTGTCTGTACAAAGTTTTGTGCCAATCCTTCCAGTGGATGATGAGGTTGATTTCACTGGAGTAAAAGTAAGTAAAAGCTTTGACCTGCTGTTGGCTGGTTCACCAAAATGGGATCACCAGAATCAGCAGGATCAATCCTCTGGGTGAATTACTGTAAATACCAAATTTCATGGTGATCAATCTAATAAGCGTTGAGATATTTCAGTCTGAGTGGTTGCCAATTGTTAGACCGACACTGTGATCTCTCAAACCAGACTGCTATTGTGGCTGAAAGCAACTCAGATGGATTATCACTCTAATAAAATGGATTTCCAGGATACATGTGTATTGATTTAAAGGATGGAAATCACAAGAGAGCCCTTGTCCAAACTGCACTTTGGCAAAGCAAACAGGAAACTGATGTAGCTACAAAATATCTGATATGAACACAATCCACATGTGAGACGCACGTGAATGCCAGGTGTAAAGAGGCCTTCCTGCCTTCTTACCAGCAATCTCACATGCACAGAGGCAAAGCCTGCATCAGTAGTATTAGTCAAGACTGAAAGTGGTTGTGGTTAAAATCCAAGGCAGACTTAAACTTAACTTCACATTACTAAAGCTTGCATGATGTCTTTGACCAATCATGAATAGTACAGTTGTTGGCCTCAGGACACGACATGTATTGGAATGAATTAGTGAATTTTCTGGCTTGCTGTTAAATCCTCCATCAATGAAGTGTCCATGATGGCGGTAAAGATACAGTCAGGTCAAGCGGAGCAGTATTTCTGTGCAGTCTGTGTTGACAGCTAGTGAACGAGTATCTCTGTGGACATTTTTCAGACGAATAAAGCAGCAAAAATGCATGAAAGGGGCCAACAGGCTAATGATATCAGAGACCCCCGCAAAGATGCTTCTGAGGCAAAAATTCTGCCAAAATGACCAAAGTGTGTGTGACTCAGCCTTCAGATATTCCTGCAGGCAAAGTCCAGAAACACTGATTGTAAGCATTCCCTTATTCCTCTCTCTCAAACTTTCATCCAACCACATGCTCTGCACTCTGTTGTACTGGAGGAGTGTGTTTGTGGAGGAGAGAGAGAGATAGAGAAGTGACCGATTCCTCTCTGTTCCTCATTTAGTTAATTCCTCCCACTTATAATCATAATTCTTTAATTATTTCATAAAAGCAAACCCAATTTTTGGTATATTTCCTACAATAGCTGTTAAATGTCTTTATATTCATCATTTAGGGTTTGCCTCCCTAGGCATAAATGTTCACTATGTAATCCAGTGCAATTTTATCTCACTGATAACAGCCTCACTGCTCAGTGTCAACTCTTGTCACACTGTGTCAGAGCTACATTAAGTTTCTGCTAATGCAAACTCATCCTACTGCTGCTGCTGCATCACATTAAATCCAGCAAACAATATGTAGCTGTTACCCCTGAGAATATTTGAAGACTGGACTTTTTATTGTTTGCTCAGTATGACAAACTATTGTGATCTTACAGAGTGTAAGTGTATTTCCCTCAGGACATCTCACACCTACTCAAACATAGTTGTCAGCATCTGTTTGGTGTAGGTGTGTGGATTACTCAAAACTCAAACATGGTGCCACTGAAGACACTGCTAATCTCAGTGAGTGCTGCTGTTCAATGACGCCATCAAGAAACCAGCATCGTCGGTGGGTTCCCCTCCAGAGAAAGTGGGGGTGCTGCAGTTGAAAGCTTGGCTGTGAGCTGGGCTATTTGTGTTTGGTCTGGTGCAAATCCCACTTTTTCAGATGGAGCCATTTCTGAATTTGGTTTCTCTAACCCCTAAATGTCCAACTGGAAATTGTTCCTCACTATACCAGTAAAAACCATGAGGATACCCTGCCCTCTGTGAGAAGATGATCACTGCTTATGAACATCTAGGATATGATGACAATGATGCCATTAAGAGTTGTGTCATTGAGGCAACTAAAGAAATGTGGAAACAGAAATCAATCATGTCTTCATCACATTTATCATCATCCCTTCCTTTATAAGAGGGAGACACTGTAGACACACTGTGGCGGGATGTTGTGGGTGTTATCTGCCGCGGTAACGAGCCTTGCGGGGTATTTAAACCAAAACAACATGCCAATCAAGTGAAAGGATGGTTTACAGTTCAGTGGACCCCATCAGTCCAAGTTGGACTCCACAGCTGAGAGTGTTTAGAGACAAAAGGCTCAGAAAGGAGCAGAAAATTAACTTCTCTCTAACTGCCAGCACAGACAATACAGAGACACTTCACACAGACTCATACATAAACAGGCAAGCTCACACACACGCACATCAACTCACAATCTGGGTACAAACCATGTATATTTGGCTTGGCACTGACTGAAATCTGACCTCCAGCGAAGACAGAATAAGAGCACGAAATAAGCAGAAACAATAGAAATGTAGAAATTGAGCTGCTTCACCCTCATCGCTGTGAAAACCACAGCGGAGGGGGAGGAGACCTGTGGCTCGTCCCGTCTTTGTTTGGATGGTGAGATCAGCAGGGGTTTACATCTGCACAACACCACAAAACCCCTCTGAGACATTACATTTACATTTTAGGCATTTAGCAGACACCGTTATCCACAGAAACACACTCTGAGCGGGGCAGAAGACGATGACAGGGCAACCAGCAATCGTGACGGTAATCAACTGAAAGAAGTGCAAAGAGTTCAGAGTCATAATGCGCTGACAACAGGTTGGACAAATCTGTATTCATTTGATAATGGCAGGATCGCTTTCATAAAATCTTACTCAGCCTCATGTGAAGTACTACATAATGTAAGTACCCTAAGTACCATAATTTGCTTCACTGTTTTGATAGCAACTAAGTCCACTTTCTTTGGGAGGGTGTAAACTTTTCCAAATGGTTCACATGTCATCTTCAATCAAAAGTGTAGAAATATTACCTTTTCCCAGATTATTTGAATCTGAGAACGCAGCGCCAGGTGAAGAAACAAGAGAAGAAAACCAGAAATTATTGGAAAATGTGCAGCCTGTCTGGACGTGGCAGAGCCGTGGGTACAGTTAGACTGACCAGGCGGGGGTCAAATACAGTTCACAAACTTCAATTGTCCAGTCATAGCTTAGCAACGCACAGCCCCTTGCGAGCTTTGGATTTCTCCACATGCGTTGCGGTGCTTGGTGGGATGTAATAAAAACATTACTTGGTTTCTATGGAGTTTGGAGGATGGAGGTTGTTTAAATTGCTTCTCCAAAAATAATCAAAACATAAAAAGTGTAAGAAATACAAACAGCGTGTAGTAGGGGTGTGAATCTCTCCAATACAAGACGATCCAATACGTATCTAGATACATGGAGTGTGATACAATTCAGGGAGAATGCATTCTAATATGGCACAATTTGGTGTGATTTGATTCAGTTTGATTCGATGCGATTTGATACACTGCTGGTACCGTTTTGGTTTGAAATCTCCGGGGTTGCATCGTTCTGGACGGCTAAAACCGGAGCGAAAATGGGGATGTGGACAAGCCAGGTCACTGACTGGGTCTTATCAGCTGCGCCTAGCAGTGGTGAAAGCAACATGAGTAATGAATTACAAGTGTTACTGACCTTGTTGTCTTTTCTCCAGTTCAATTCTGCATGATAACGCTACAACTGTCTTTGCTTTCCTCGTTCGTAGTGTTTTCTGCAACTAATCAGCTGAGTACACCTGAGAGTAGACCATCGGCTTCCTGTTTACACAGCCGTGTGTATGCCCAGTGTACGTGAATGGTCACGCATGTATGCGTTTTCAGGTGTGGTAGTATGGATCCAGATCATTTCTGAAACAGAGCTAAAACGCACATCTGAATGGAGATTGTTTTCGTTTTAAAATGAAAATGTAGTAGTGTGGATGTATCCTTTGTGCTAGCTGTACTACTGGCCTCCTCGTCGCCTGTTTCCACTAAGTGAGTGTTGAGATTAGTCATGCTGTTGCTGTACTTTAGTGCTGTTTTGCACTGCTTACATATTGCAACGGATTTCAGACTCAATGGTGCATTATAAATCGGGTCGGTGTTGCCAGACATGTTTGTCTCTCCCTCGCAAGCAGAGCACTATCTTAACGTTACTGTGACGAGTCTCACGAAAGTTTTATGGGGGAGCAGACGAAGCTTTGAGCAGCAACATTAAACCAATTCACAACTTTGTAATCGTGCCATTGCCCTGTTCATGGTACATTTTGATCGATCCAGGGGTCCATGTATCGATGCACTCACATCGTATAAATTAAAGCCGATTTCCAATGAATATCGGTTATTTGTTACACCCCTGGTATGTAGCTTACTACTTATAACTAAATGTTATTTCTAAAGCCAAGGACCTGATCATTAACTGTGGAGTTACAAGTTATGTTAAAAAAATGACAACCACATTCACTGTGAAGCGTTTCTCCCCTGTGTGGCCTTGGATGAAGAGGCACACGTCTATCTAGACAAACTACAACTTTAACTTTCAGAAACATGCAGCGGCCTCTTCATCAGCAGTGTGTAGACAACATGCTCCTCTCACTGAAACATTAAACTAATATCCATGCACAGACACAATGGATCAATCTGGTTGCCCTTGAGGTTATTTGCACAAAAAAATCCATTTGATCCAGGTCTGTGCTGAGCTGCCCTGAGAAACATGGAAAGGAAAATACAACCTCGTCTAATCCACCTCCTCCAGCACCACACATCTCTTGTGGAGCCAGAAATTAAACAAGACGCAGAGCCTGTTACAGTCTAACCTTGACAGTAAACAGATCAGATGGTCTGGCCTAACACCAGACCTGGTGCCTCATTTATTAAAGGATCTTCTTACGCCAACAACCAAATCCAAGCCAAAGTTTGGCTTCAGAGGAAACTTTTGTCAACGTCAAAGTGAACGATTTACATTGGTTCTCTCCTGTTGTGTGTGATGTATCACGAGCTGAACGTCTTACAACCTGCTGTAACGTCTGCGTTGGATTCATGTATTTCCTTTAACCTATGTTTCAGGATGCTCGTACGATATGATATCAACGCACAGTCTCATAAATTATACCCCTGGAGACTGTGTGTAATAAGAGGAAGACGAGCAAGTCAGGAGCCAATTTCTTCAACTAATATGTCATACCTTTCAACCACTGCCCCTACTGCCCTTTTACACTGTCTTGTCTGCATCTGTCCTTTAAATTACAAAAGCACTCGTGAGTCTATAGTTAAACTAAATTTATTGTTGGTAATCACTATAAGGAGTTTGTTCTCCCTGTCTTCCTCTGAATGGATACAGTGCAATAAAAATAAACACATCCTCTCCTGTCAGACTATTTCTACTTTTTAGGTTATAATGCAGGCCTAACTCCCTGAGGGGGATGCCTTCCCTAAATGTTTTAGCTCTGGACCCAAGCTGAGAAAGTTCAAGTTCAAGTTCTGTTTTACTGTCACAGAGCCAGGCTGGTGGAATTCAGCTCAGTGCAGATGGAAACTGCAGTACACGGAAAGTAATAACAAAAAAAATAGAGGGACTAACAATCTACAAAAAGAGGTTAGAATAAACGATGGTTATTAAAAAGAGTGGGGAAGACAAGGTAAGAAAAAAAAAGAATAAGAGCTGCTCTGGGTTGACAAATTATGACACTTTCACCAACTGCATCTTCATTCTATGAGTGATGGTCTTCAGGAAATTATTATTTTTCTCTCTCAAGTGGATATATAGAGTTTCCAGTAGAGAGATATACAGTGTGGAGCTCTGGAAATGACATGGCATGGTGGTTTAGTGGTTACAGAAACTGCTCCGTAACCCCAGAAAGTTTCAGGTTCAAGTCTCTCTACAAGCATCAGCAGCAGAGACCGACAGTCAGCTCAGTCCCAAAATATGAATACACAATGTACAGTAAGTTGTTTCAATCTGTAGCTCAGTCTTATTAGATGAAGGAGACCTGGCGTCTTACCTGAAACAAGTACTGTTCTTCCCCCCTGCTCTGACACAGGGATACTCCACAGTCAGGATCTTACTGTCTGGACACTCCGCTCTGAGAAAACAAAGACACATGGAAACTACTATACGTTTTACTTTTCGTTTGTTAGCAGTGCTTTGTTACATACACATGAAAGAGAGGTACAGAGAGACGGGGGAACAACATCCAGCAAAGGTTCGGGGCTGGACATAAACAGGACAACTTCATGGTCGGCACCTTAACCCCTAATCCACCAGTTCCACCTGGTAGGTTACTGGTGCCTCATGGAGTTACACCTCAACAGTACTTTCACCTAAGATGTCCTTATTTTCACTGCACATCACACAGTGTTATAAGACATTTATACTTGAACCCGGCTGATACTGGAGTCTTCAGGCCAGTATCAAAAAAAATGTTTTTTTGTTACATAATCACATGATAGCTGTAGAGGTTAGTCAATTAATTGATCAGTCAAAAATAGTTGGCAATTTAAAAAATGTTTTTTTGAAAATCAATTAATTGCTTTAAGCCATTTTTTAAAGGACAAGATGTCAATTTTATTTTCTATTTCTATTCTATATTCTGTTTTTCCAGCTTCTTAACTTGACCTTAATGATTTGCTTCTTTTCTCTGTTTAATTTGAATTTGTAAATTTAATATCATAAATTGAGTTTGGGTTTTGGACTATTTTCTGACTTATTATGGGAAAACTGGGCTCAGTTAATTGATTCTTAGGGAAAATAATTGATAATGAAAATATTGATTACTTGCAAAAAAAAAAAAATTGATAAGGATTCCTTAAACTTGGGTATTAAAGAATACTTATCAAGATATACTAATATAAGACATGCCAGTTCTCATTGATGGCAGTGGAAATTACATCAAACATATCTTTGCCATTTCTGTAATGTGTTACCAGTTTATATGCAATTAACTAGTAGTGGCCTGGCTGGCTTATTGATTCAGTTTGAAATCATAAAGCAAGAAATGTCTGTGTGTGAGTATTACAGTGCAGTCATACACACTATACACTTTGTTTCCACCACACCATGTAAAATCTGGGTCCATCAGTCACAGCAGTGGATGGTTTAATCCAGTTGTAACAGAATCCAATGAGTTTACACTGAACATGTAAAACATAAATCTGAAGGTTAAAAAAAACATAAGCCTACTGTTGGTTTACTGTCTGAGGTTTAACCTGCTGCTCAGCAATTTGCTTCCTTCCTTTCTTCCTTCTGGGTGCATGTGCTCCACTCACATCCTCTCCTCACCTCAGGAGCTACGCTCCCCGGGCACGTTAATAGCATCTGTCATGTTTTGTCTGAGCACAAGCAACATTTGGCTCTCTGCACCGCGACCGATTCCAACCATTTGGAGTTCCCCATTGCCTTTTGCATTTCCTTGAAAATCACATTAGATTAGAGGCGCTACAGCGGTTCATCTGAGGGTCTCCTCTTTGACAGCCTGCTCACACAGTACGTCGTAAAAAGCAGCAACCAATAAAGTCTAAACTCTATTATGGATTTGGCACTGTGCGCTCATCTGACAGTGAAGTCCTTGTTTCGAGCTTAAATTAAATGGTAATGAGAGTAGAGAGGATGTTTCCATTAAGTTTAGAGGGCTTTACTCTCACGCTGCAGATCACAAACAAACTATCATCAGACGTTGTGGCTCAAGTTGAAAAGTTAATGATGTCTCTGAAACGTTTACTTTCCAGTTTCGTTATGGATTGACAAAATACATCACTATACTGTGGCTCATTCACAAGAGGTAAAGATATTTTTAGGATCCACTTGTCAGGTCCGTGAGACTTACTTCGAGGTGTCCACTGAGAGCGTCGTCCTGATGGAGCTGGCAGTAGATTCCCACAGGAAAACAACACAGATAGCGCCAAATGGTAAAAGAGTCGCACCATAAAGCTGACCCATGTCCCCTCTGCGCTCCGGGACAGATGATCTGTTCAAGGAAAACGCCTTCACATCAACAGAACGCCACTGTTTTCATCTGTCAGTGACCCGGGAGGGTAGTGCTATCAAAATACCAGATATCCTTGTCAAGTATCCCGCAGAGGTGACACACATGGAGCCTGTGGGATAGTAAGTGGTGCGCGGTGCGTCCGGAGCGCCGTCCCAACTTTACGCACTGAGGCTGAGACCCCTTGGAGAGCTACTCAAGGGTTTACAGCTCCGTGTGTTCTCACTAATCCCTCTGGATTTACATTCCTGCCTCTAAAGAAGAGACTTCAACTCAGTATACAGCCTCACTGGCCATCGGTGGTGATGACGTATAACCCCATAATAATAATAATAATAATAATAATAATGATAATAAAATTAGATGAATAGCGCTCTTTATCCTATTCTCACTTCAAAGCTTATGTTGCTGATAGCCTGTTTTGAAAGTCAAACACCACATATTTCATGAGTTTCATAACATGAGCTGGAGGGAAATTCAGG
Source organism: Trachinotus anak (assembly GCF_046630095.1). NCBI lineage: Eukaryota > Metazoa > Chordata > Actinopteri > Carangiformes > Carangidae > Trachinotus > Trachinotus anak. The sequence continues at coordinate 6,018,258 of NW_027273862.1, read as the reverse complement.
CATTGGGGGGCGCTATGAGATGCTGTGACCTGAAAAATTAGGTTAATAAGATGAAAGAAAATGTCTTATTTGGAAAAAAAATAAAATCTTTGAAAACACTTGTGCTAGAAAAAAACTGGTTGAATTAGAGCAGAACCTGACAAACAGATGGGTTTTTTGTAGCGTTGATTAAAGAAGTTGAGGTAAGTCCAAGATCTTCCAGCAGCAGAGCAGCTAAAAGCAGCTTCGCCAAGTTTGGATTTGGCAGACCAGTGCCAACCTCTGAGGTCTCGTATGTTGATGCTGGAGCAGAAGATTCAAGATGTATTTGTGGATGGATTTACAAAGGAGTATGAATTTGAAATCAGACTGAAATTCAGGGCAGAGATTTGACAGTCGGAGTGGTGTGGTCCTTGTTTGGCCTGGAGCAGTGATCAGTAAGCTGCAGCTGTCTGAGAGACTATAATACTTTATGAGTATTCTAGAAATAAAGGCATCAGTTAACTCTTCATGAATTTGCCTATTTAAATCTATTATGATTCAGTGACAGAGTTAAGATGAGCTCTAACTTCAAGTCTTTCCTCTTTGCCACCCTGCTTTGATTTGGTTGGTGTATTTAATCAGGCAGTCTATGAGACAGTATTCATTAGATTGTACAGATATGTAAACACGAGTGTCATCTGCATAATCATGACAGGGAAGTTTGTTGGATTTTATGGATTTTCTTGTAGCAGCAGTCAGCACAGTATAATCAGCCTGAGTGTCGCAAATTTCAAGAATGAACTGCTTGTTGGCAAAAAGCAAGTGGAACAACAAGCTTTAAGACAGGATCAGAGCTATGAAGAATGAAAGGCGTGCTACTCCCAGGCTCAGCAAAGATGTTTTCAATCACACATTAAAAATAAAAAATAAAAAACTCACTATATGCCACTGTATTTTCTGCTTCATTCAGCTGGATTCTGTTCCATAATGTAAATGCTTGCAAAACTGCAACTTTGGAAATAGACAAGATAAACTTAATCCTAAAATACTTATCTGTTAAATTGGTAAATGGTTTAACTAAAGGCAGAGGGAGAAGGACTTAAAAACAGCATAAGAGAGAAGAAAGGGATTAATAAATCTGCCTCCACGTAGAGTTCAGTTTACTGTAAATAATAATTATCCACTCATTATTAGTGTGTTTTTTTTAAACCATACTTGTAATCACAGCCTGATTGCTGGAGCTGTAAGTTTGCCATAGGCGTTAAGAGTTGGACTGCCCATATGGCTATCTGATTAACCCAGTACACTGTGTACAGAATTAGTATTTTCATATTATTGTGATAAACTGTCCACATTAACATTTAGAAACTAGGATATTAATGAACTTTGTATCAGTGTTGAACAGAATATTTCTTTCATTTCTTTAACATTACTGCAAAACCTCAGCTGAAAAGATGCTGTGTCTTTTTCCCTCCACTTGCCATTGGCCTATAATTAATTTAAAATAACATTAATACAAATTACAACCTCCTGTAGATGAGTAATTGAGTGAAATAAGAGCCAAATTGTACCACATTGCTCAACATTTTCTGCTGACAGAACCCAATGCAAAAAAAAAACCTATAGTAATCCTGTAATAAATTTTAATGTCAGACTACATATACATCACAACATAACTCTAAGTTGATTAAATAATGTCATATGAGATAAAAATGACATAAAGTCAGATCAGGTCATCATAATTTTACACTAAGTATCACACACACAAGTTGCTATCTGAATAAAAACATTTGTCCACACACAATATGATGTAAATGTGTTGTAGTCAGTTTTTATTCATTGTGACTTAAGCTGCCAGATGAATTACTTGAGTTTCTGTGGGCAGTGTCTCATGATTCCCTGGAAGAAATAAAGGGTTATTCCATTGTTATGAGAGCAGATCTGACCAATAGTCACCTCAGTGGAAAGCACAGTGCAGTGGTCGGTGGACGGTCAGGCGATGTTAGGTAACTCTGTAGTCCTTGGTCTCTTACACCGACTATTTCCCCCCGGTGCATGGAGTTCTTGGCCACTGTTCAATAGAAACAGCTGGTTTTGTTCACCACACATGAATCATACTAGAAATACACATGCACTCACTTACACACATACTGTATACATGCATGCACACAGTAACTTGGTCTAGCACATCAAATTAAACTCTACAGTCTCCTTTGGCTCTGTTCCCTCCAGAATCAAATAAATTCATAAAATGTATAAAGCAACGTTATTAAAGAACCACAGGAAAAGGCAGTTGTTGAAATGGCTGCTTCGTTATTACGACCACACAGGCCACGGTTTCTCTTGTTCCCACGAAGGATAGTCTCCTTTCTCGGTTTACTTTGGTTGTGGTTTTTATTTGGTGTTTGTCTATCTGCATATAAGCTGGCTGGAAGAAATGTGTTTTTCATTGAGGGCTGGGGCCACATTCTACATCGTTACCAACTTCTTGTCATTTATGAGTAAAAGTGTCCAGTTGTGAAACACAAAGGCAAATACATTGTTGTTAACTTCCCAAATGAGTTAGAGAGGATTTAAAATACAAAAATGGCCATAGCTGTGGTGCCCATCACCTTTAGCCACTGTGTATATCTTACATTTACCAGTAAGTCCTCAGCAATACTTGAAATTCAACATTAAATTATTATATGTACACACCAATAATTACAGCTACTAATTAGCTTATAAACTGAAAAATCCTCTAAAGCCCAGCAAAAGTCAGGCTTTTGTCAGCAGTGGAAAAGTGCCTATCTGAGCTCCAGCTCAGATAGGCATCGATGTAAACACAACACCCAGGTGAACATGCTCATTTTTTCCCCTTTTCCTGCTGTGACATCTGTCAAAGCACAAACAATGTAAATCACACCTGTCACCAGCCCAACACTCTTCTGTTAAACCAGACATCGCAGCTTCACTGTGCTTAGGGATGAAAGAGTGAGCACAGCCCCAAAATAAGTTTTAAAAACACACAGTCACAGATAAATGTGCTTTATGCAGAAGCTCAGACACTAACAGGAGCGCACCTGGAGGTGAGACAAGACAGATCTGTTTTACCAGTTTGCACAGCAGCTAGCATCTCACTCTCTCCCCTCTGTGTGTGTGTGTGCCTTGTAATAGCATGTGGTGACACCGTGTGTGTCCTCGCTGGCAGTGTAAGAGGAGTCAATTAGCCTTTTAAGTGGGTGTACCCGCATTTAAAAAAAAAACCCTGCTTATACCCACTTATGATTATCTGTTCTGTGGAAAGTTTAAAGGTCTAAAGAAACTAAAGTATCAACTAAATTCCAGAGCACTTTCTGACACACTCTGGATAAATGAAGAAAAATGGATCAGATGAAGGTATTAGAAAACGCCAGTGACTGAAACACTGAGCAGAAAACTATTTGAGTTACACTTATACTGATCGGGGCTTACATTAAAGGTACCCTTTGGGGTTTTTGAACTAGTGCAGTAGAGGAATATTTTCATGAATCGACCCCTGTTTTGTTGGTATTGCGTGTACACACACACACAAGGATGTACATGACTGCCCAAAGGCATGTAGGGGACATGTGACATATTTCTACCAGTGATCTCACTTTGTTCCACTGATCTTCGTTTGGCGGTAGTGATTCAAGAAAATGCAGGTACTAGGAAGACTGTAAACTAGAGAAAACATGGATTGAAAGAGTGCATATTCCAAATTTTTCACAGATATCCGCTTTGCAGATCTTTTATGAGGAAGGAAATATTAGGCCTCAAGGATACATAAAGTGCATATTAGCATTAACATTGAACATTTGTTTAGAAGGAAACTCTGCAGGGAAACTTTAAACTTTGACCCCCCAAAAATAGGTAAAAACAACTGTGTGGGGGGGGGGGTTGAACCATTTATATACCCTTCTTACCTGTTATTGTAAATATTACAATATATTTACTTTATTCATGTCTGGAAGAACCTTGTAATATGATTTCAGACACCCCTAAAGTGGACCATACCATTTCTTATCCTTGATGTTAGCTGAACGTCTCTTCTGCCTACCTTACTCCCATCAGTGGCTCGTGGCTTCAAATCTCTGCTTCCGTGAGTCTGGCGGACACTTATAGGTAACATTAGTGGCAGTAACTAACTATCTTCTGATAGCTAGCTAATATTGGCATTTTATCACCGGTATAAAATGTCATATATTATCTTATTCTAATAAACACAGGTGCTCAGTCATCAGCAGTGAGACAATGGAGGATTATTAGAGACACATTTTTACATCAGTGTAGCATTTATCATGTCATTTGATAGTGTTTTAGTGTAGTGCTTCTTCTATTAGTGGTGGAAAGAAATTAAGCACAATCGCTCTAAGTACTGTACTGAAGTACAATTTTCCATTTTATGCTGCCTTATACTCTCACTCCACTACTTTTCAGAGGGAAATATTGTACTTTCTTCTACATTTCTACATTTATTTAACAGCTTCAGTTACACAAAAGAGATGCTGAAAGGATTGTAAGGCTTCAGTTCACTAGGGCACACGCCTGTACTGTACTGGGTTCCCATTCACTCTGGAGAAAAAGTTGACCCCCGTGATTGTCATTGCATGTTGTATTATGTATTGTTTCCTTTACCTACAGTAAATCACAACAATACTGTTGTGGCTGTGCACTTAAATGCACATACAATTCAATTCTTTCAGCTGTTTCACATCAGTGTGTCTACAATTGCCTTGATTAGAGCCTGTCAGTCTTGGGTGACAGCAAAGTTGTTACAGCAGTGCTGGCTCATACCAGCAAGGCATTCAAAAGAGCAGACCCCATATCACTGTTGTTGCATTTTTGTGATATAATCTCGGACTTTCGAGTACCTCCATGGCAAGACCTATTGAGTTCTTGTCACAACACACCATCACTGGACTCAAATGACATCAGGAGCACCTCAAACATGCGTCTCCTTCCCTACATTAGCTCCAGAAGCACAGTCCTTTATGATACTATCTCTGTTTTGTATGTGGGGGGAAATAAGCTTCTTTAGATGCCTTGCCTTTAAGTCTCTTCTTTCAGACAAGTTCATACAAGTGGAGGCTCAGCATCTGAACATGGAAGATTTAGGAGTTACATTTTTCTCACATGAGAAACACCCTACTGATGTGGTTTTATTTGGGTGGAGAGCCTGACTTTATTGTTCCAATTGGTCATTATCCATGTTGGCACTTTGACTCCACTCTTACTTGTAAGTCTAGTACGTGGTGGAGAAGGCATCCAAGAGTACTGACCCACACAAGAACGTCTGTGGATGACCTACTGCTGGTTTTGGTGCACGTTTACATCATCTCTAAGCATGTGAATTGCCCAAAGTAACAAAGCTGCAACCTCTAATGGTGAATCCATCCCATTCACTGCATGATCCTCACATGCAAAAAACCAAGAAAGTATTCTCCCACCAGAACAAAGCATGTCTTCAAGTCTTTATCTTTTGACTATGATAACTTTGAGGTATAATATTGTATTGTATATAAAACTTGTATTTGCAAAACTCTTTCTTGAATAAACTCTCCTCTCAGATAGACAGCACTATAGAAAAATCTTTTATACTGCGGACATTGCACAATGTTAGAAGAAGATACTGCACATACTTTGGCATTGTTTTTTGGCTTAGTGAAACACCTGCATATCAGACCTGAAATAAAGTGAACATCAGAGACTCATTTGTAACAATTTGTAAAGACAAAAACAGTCATAGTGAGAAAATTAATGTGACTAATTCTATTTCCTCATCATGTCCTTTTCTCCTTACAATTCACGCTGAATAACATTTTCCAGTCTGTGTTGGCAAAAAATTAAAATCTCCCTTGCCTGATAAACATAGCACAAGTATCATGACCTCATGTCACAGAGTGGAACAAAGATAATTTATTTTTAAGTGTGCTCAAAAGACAAATAGATCTTTATTATAACCTCTACGCATGATGTACATTGGACTCTCCATGTGTTTGATTGCAGTCCTCCAGTGCCATTAGCAATAGTTCTATTGAATGTTGCATGTCAGAAAATACATACAAGGAGATGTATGAAGCAAACCCGGCCCCAGTTTTCACATCTTACGATTGGATATATTGCCACAATTCTGTTTTTTATTGTAGCTATGTTGCTTGGAAACTGCGGGAGTTTCAGAAATATGAGTGTTGCATGCCTCTCTTATCATAGTAAACACCTGACTGTTTCAGCCAAATAACACAAAAGCAATCCATCAATGTCAGAGCAGATCATGTGGAAAGAAAAACTCTTCATTGCACAACGTTTTGGTGTTGGTTTGTGTTTAGCAGACAAAAGTTAATAAATTGACATTTTGGCTGACCTTTGGACAAATGCCTTGGCTTTCCTTTTTCTTTCTTTCCTTCACCATTTCTGGCAACTTGTTGGTTTTATTACAGCAGACAGCAACGGATTTAGAACCTGCTCTATAACAACCACAGACAAACCCTTTTTAATGTCTCTTTTTGTGGTCTCATTGTTATATTACGGCAGGAGTTAAGGTCAGGGTGTCAGGGAGTACATGCCTTATTCTACTGCTCTCACACACTAACATGGACTTCAGGCTTTTGCTCCACTGGGACAAAGTATGAACTTATAAAAATACAGCAGTATCACCTCTTATTGTTTCAAGAAATTCAACCTGGAAAAACTAGGTTTCTTTCCTGCTTATAAAGAGCTCCAGAGATGTGGCACAGCCAATGGAACATAATTTTTTTTGGTTTACTTTACAAGGTTTTGCCCTCCCGCCTTAAAACTGCTGGTCAACATATGACTTTTAGCTCCAGAACCACAGGTCTTTTGGAAAATTTTACTCTTAATTATAATTTATTGTAGGTTTGAATGAAGGTGAAATTCATGAAGAAATCATTCACACAAATTTCCCAGAACTGTCAAACTACCCCAATTTCTCAGTTTCCCATTTGTCTGTAGTATATCAGTTTGAATAATAAGATACTGTCTCCTGTCTTTCATCACCATCATCCTTGCATATTAACATTGGGATGATTAATAGGTGTGTGTCTCTCAACAATATTATTGTTCGATGTGCATACAGTTGAGGTTGCTTTTGTGCCTCAGCTCAGAATGCACAGTTAGCTATTAGCATGTAGCGTATCCAGAGCCATGGAGTCTAACTGCGTGTTCAGACCGAAGGTGGACAGAACAAAGAAAAACGTACTGATTCAGAATGCCTTTTTTTGCATGCTATGGCACTAGTTAGCATGCAATTCCCTCATGTTTTCACAAAATATATTATAGGCTGCACTTCAGCAACTGACCTGGAACACCCATAATGTCAGACACCTTGGTCCATGCATCACTTTTTTTTTCAAATATTTGATGGGAACAAAAGTTTACCTGGTTGTGACTGGAACATTTCTACATTACAACTGTTTGGTGCCGAACCGCATCACAGCTCATTACCATGAAGTTGCCCCTTCAACTTTTTCTAACGCCCACAGCACTCAAGCTACACCGGCAACAGGCATGCCACTGTTTACTGCCAGGAGAAGCTGGCTCACATAGAAAATGAATGACTTCGGTCACTTTGATGTTTCCGCCACTTTTGGTCTGAACATAGAATACGATGGTGGTGAATAGTTTTGTACTAAAAATAAGGAGGAAGAAATTTAATCTTAAGACAGCTCACACTGTTTATGCATGTTTGTGGCTGTTCAATAAATAGTACATGTGGCTCTGTGGTCAATGTTTTGGTGAGTGCATTTGGTGACAGCTGAAAGAGGAGCAGATCTTTACTTGGAAAATGGCTTGTAGTATTTCAGAGGGGAGAAAAAACACGGGAGCACAGAGTCTCTTTTCTTGGTCCTGTGAGGCTGATAAATGATGCATATTAAATATTATATTGAAAGCTTCTTCACGTAAAACTTTATGTATAACTGTATCTATACACTGCGGGCATTTGAGTTCTTGCATGCATTCCTTGTCTGGTATGTTCTGATGGTAAACAGCATAAAGTTAATTCATGGTAAATATAACATTTAATATTAGTTGCGTGAGGGAGATTCTGTGCTCTTAATCTGTGCCTGTCACCTGTAGATGGTTTGGGACTCAAACAGGTAATTAGTCACTACCTTAATTTTCAGTTAGCATTATCACTGCTATTAGCTGCCATTTTATGTATCACGCCATCTAGCGAGAGCTAACAAGTGTCTATCAGCATGTGGTGTACAGTAAAAAAAGCTATGGAAATGTAGGGATGAGTACAAATTAATCTCTAAAAAGTAATTTTATTGGTTCCCAGCAAGTTGCTTAATTCAATGTATAACACAATCTCAGCACAAAACAATAAAATGCTCATTTCAACATAATGGTGGAGAAATTGTACAAATTCATTCTGCTGTTGTCCTAACCTCTTCACAATTATCTCATCAATCAGAGCTAATTGCAATAATCAAAAGCTGCTTTCCGGCTACAGCTTTTGTTCACAGTTGAATTTATACTTCCATTTACCCCCTTTGAGGTTTGCCACCACTACTGTACCTGCACAAGCTCCTGTGATTAATAGTTTGTAGAAAGCTTTGAAGGGGAGAGTTTCTTTTGCTCCCACAGGTGCACCCAGCAGTCAGCAGCTGAAAACACAGACAAGTTTGGCTTTAACATGACTCAGACCTTAACACATGTCACCCCGTGCAGCGGCCATGTGCTGAAGCTGTGTCAACTGTGATAGATTTGGCTCGGCCTGCCGGATGATGACGTGACAGGCTACCCTACATAAGGAGAAAAAAACAAAAAAAGAAAGGATGTAATAAAGAAGAAATAAATGAATAATAAAATAATTTCCCAAAATGTCAAACTGTTCCTTTAAGCATGAGCAATAGCACTATCTACCTTGCCTGAATAAACAAATGAAAGGAGCACTGCAGAAACTCAAACCTCATTCACGCAATATTTTCTGTGAAATATGTCGCAATGTTCTCCAAGAGGTGCGGTACAGAAACGCCACCAGTTACAACAGAGTCAGAAAACTAAACTAACTAAAGGATTAAAACTTGAATTTACTGAGACGACAAGACAGAAAATTACAGCAGAACTTAAAGTTGTAGATAAGACTATGAGTTATTGAGGTGAATAACCTGCAGCAAATTTTGTAACAGCACAAATACTCCCAGATGATAAGTATTAGTTCTGTTGAAATTGGGAGGGAATTTATCTTTTGATTTCTAAAAAAAATCCCTGTCCCATGTGTGACCTCCATCAGTCATAACAGTGGTACTGACTGTAACTGTCAGGGTCGATACTGACTTATAAGAAAATGTATTTTGATAAATGAGAAGCTGTGTAAACTGGTGGAGGTGGGTTAATGTTCAACTACATCCTAATCAGTCAGACTGGACAGGGGATCTCACTGCAGTGGCACCATGGCCCAGCCAGGCGGAGAGAGCTCACACTTTGTGTGTGTTCAGTGATCGGTTTAATGGGGTATAAATTGGGGCCATGTCTGGAATGCCTTCCAACATGGCCATGACCTCCTTGGACGGGAGGGATTACAAGCTGTGGGAGAGGACGGACCCTCTTTCTTCACACACTGGTCAGATTCTGTGGTCAGACCTGCTGGTCAGCAACATCACAAGGCCACAAAGGAAAATGGTTGGTGGCTTGTAGGTGCTGCCCTTGACAGTTTTTCTGCATGTGCAGGCTTGTACCCACCCCCCCACCCCCCCCTCCAGTGACTCTAGTCTGACTGGCTCTGACTGTAGATTAGGAGGGAAGAAAAACACCAGCTTTTGGTTCCTTGCATCAAGAACCCTATAATGTTGTCCTCCATCCTAGGAAAGGTTAAACACTAGACTTTGAAAAATCCATAATCCACAGTAACATACTGCTTAGAATTTCCAGCATGTATCATCACAGTATGAATCAGAGCCCTATGCCTGGCAGTCATCTACCCCTTCAGCAAAATGGGACCACATGCAGACAAAATTCATGTATATAACAGCGAAAAGTGTACATAGTTGGAACTCTGTTCCCCGGGCTGAATTTTAATTTACGTCCTGCCAGCATGAAGTGGGGAACAGAATGGGGAAAATGTGTAAATCACCCCAGTGAAACTGCAAATTAAACTGCTCTGAAAAGATAATGTGAAACCTTGCCGTGAATCAGGCTGCACCATACCTAGTACAGCTGTGTGGCCTGGGACAAACATTCCTGCATGCAGTAAGTCACACAGAGGTGGTGGAGGAACACACACAATGGAAAAGACAGGATTATTCATCATTCCATTCACACTCAAGGGAAATATTTTATGTCTTAACTGACTTGGGAAGTGACGCTGCCCCAATGGGAACAGAGACAGGGCGACTAATGGGGCATGGGGCCAATTTTTCCTCTAGTAATGGCACACTGAGTGAAAGTCGAGGTCTGCTCACTGTCCACCCAGCACCAGGCCTCCCAAGCTAATTGCTACGCTTTAATTAAATGGACAGTGTTCTTCTAAGGAACCCAGAGCTAATCAGATCTACTGGCTGAAGAACGATGAGAAGCAATTCTAATTAGAGATGCACGCTAAATCTTATTCCCTGTATTTGAGGTCTTGCTAACACACAATGTTACCACGTGTTCTGTGTGTGTGTGTGCGTGTGTGTGTGTGTGTGGAGGTGGGGGGGGGTGGTTATGGGACAAACAAGGTGAAGTATACTGCACAATGTGTGTATTTCCTCCAATACTTGGAGTTGCAACAACGAATTCCTTCTGAAGTATTAGGTCAAGTCAAAGGCATTTGTATTACTCATTATCACTGTCACTATCCCAAAGGCTTCACACGATAATCACAAGGAGAACAAGACTACATCATAACCTAATATATGGCTGGACCACGTTCTGCTTAGTGTCTGTTTCAGCTCTTTATCTGTTCACTTCTCTCTTACTCTCTGTGCTCACATGTATTTTAATAGAGCATAAATAATACCAGGACCCTGAAACTGAAGCAGTGAATGGAATTCATTTGAATCACTCGTTTTTTTATTTACTTCCCATGTGCTTTTCATACTTTTGTGAAAGAAAGGTCTATTTTCAAATCCTGTCCACACCTGCCCCTAATTCTCCCCAGTTGGTCTCTCACATACTGCAGCAGCCTACACAACCTACACAACCCTCTGCCAGATTGTCTGTTGTGCCTCTGTAGTCACTGCTTTCCATTAACGATCTTGCTGCTCTGCCTGCTGGTTTATGATGCTTGTTTGTATTTTGTTCTTTGTCTTCCTGCCTGCTCCTGCCTGAGATATTTTTTGGGCTTTTATTATTTGATAGGACAGTAGAGAGTGACAGGAAAGGGGCAATGACATGCAGGAAAGAGTCGGGCCAGTTGAGAGTTGAACGTGCCCTATCTAGCTATCAGGTCATCCTATTAACCTTCTTTTTAAACCTGCTCGCTTTCTCAGTCTTGCTTTTGATTCCAAACATCCATTTCTAGAAACGTTACATGCAAATTTTCCAATTTTCTACATCAGAAACTAAAATTGTTCGGCAGTTTTTTTACTGCTTGGTGAAGGTTGGAGAAAGATTGTGGTCACAGTCTAAAGAAACTAACTTTGGCTGTTTGTAGGAAACGGGATACAAACTACACTCTAAGTCAGACACTTTGTATTCCTAACATGGGCCTTCTTACAAGATACTACAGCATCATTTTTCTGCACTAACTCTTGGAACCTGGATGGTCTCCACAGACCAGGAAACAGGACTCACAACCTGAAGTCTGAATTAACTACTGGACTTTAGTCTTATTCACTGAGGAGGCTATATTGATATTGAAAAACTACAGATGAGAGACGACAGTAAGAGTTAACCTTTTTTATCTTTCCACATAAAGGCATCAGTTGAAACTGCGTCTCTAATCACAGCAGGATGGCTGATCTAAATAAGGATTTACAATCCACATAAAAATCAACACAGGTGTCCTGGTTACCTCTCGATTTTGCATGGCAGCCACTTTCTTGTTTATAAAGCAACACTAGCTCTGTTGATGAGGAATTATCAGTACGACTGAAACACGTCTTTGGCCAGTCACGCTGTTTGGTTGAAACTACCTATTGTTTTACAGTTTCCTTTTACTTGTCTTGCACACAGAATACATGCTGAGAATATACAACAGACCTGCAGTGTTCCCATGGTCACTGACCCAAATAAAAAGCCCCCTCCCATAATTTCCTTTATGAGGACGACAAGGCACTTGTCCCAGCAGATTTGCAGGTCAAAGCTTTGGGACCCACTGTAGATATGTGAGATGCAATATAAACAAATACCGAACAAATTGGACTTCAGGCAACAAATAAATTCAGTCTTTAACAAGGTGGGCCTTATTCTAGAGAACAGGCAGCTTCGGGAAGGGCTGATTTTAAAACTGTAAAGGTACCAGTAAGCAGGAGCAGATGAGGACAGTGGGCAAACCTCTTGTGGTAAAGCCCCCAAATTGCTCTGCGTAAATGTTTGGTTTTATTATTTGGTGCGCTTTACTGTTCCCTGTAAATGTGGAGTTTATGAAAGTCGTCATCATGGTAAAATGCAGACAGCGAGTACAAAGAAAGTTGTGTCATTAGCAAACAATGATTTGAACAAGCGGGGATGGATTAGAAGCATTTGATGTTGCTAATCTAAAACATCTGGTGATGCGCGACAGTCGGTCTACTGCAGGGAGAGATGAAGAAGTGAGTATTGGTTATTGAAAGCCGAAAGTAACACAATATAACTGTCTTTCAAACCTGTACCTCTGATGTGAGAAAGGCATGAAACAGAAGAATCCTCCCCTGGATATGCTCACACAGTAAGACATCATCAGCTGATCTTCAATAAAGTCCTGGGAAAAAAATTTGTGCTTTGAAAATTGCTTTTTTTGTTGTGATGTGCTTGTGCTTCACCCAACTTCCTTTCAGATTTTACAGAACAACTGTCAACATCACAGACAGTCATGCAAACTCGTGTTACATGTCTGTGAATGGGTGTTTCCATGCATGAAAACTAAGACAAAACAGATGGATTGCGTTCTAGTCTATAAGGTCATGGCCAAGGCTGAAATAATAGTACAGTCCTGTATATCCAAAGGTTAACAGTTGAGTCTCATCAATCAGTTAAATGGTGGAGAATGCACCACATACAGGATATACAATATTTGTGTTCAGTCACATGATCATTGAGTTAGAATTAATACACCCTTGAAAACTGGTACGATTTGGAAGATTTTTTTTCATTTTATTTTCTATATTAGAAGCTACAAGCTGTATAATGTACACAGAATATTCTATATTTACAACAAATTAGGCAAATGTACATCATCTGATCTGTTTGTGACATTGTTTGTGTCATTGTGCTCATAAATATGTGTTAGCATATATTTTTGTATACACAGGACATGGCATCAGGGTAGGGGACAGGACAATGGGACCCTTTTTTTTTCTTCATTAAAACACTTTAAAATATCTGTGCATGTGCCTGGTTTTATATTAGTTAGATAATCTATTATCACATGAAGTTTATTTTATTGCATCAAAAGTTGCTTGGTATGATATTCTGTTCTTACTGATGTTTTCCTGGGAAAGATGGAAATAGAAATTCAGTTAATTTGTTAATAAAGACTTTTGCAAAAAAAAAAGAAAAGAGAAAAAGAAAGAAAGAAAGAAAGAAAAAGAAACACTTATTTAACAATTACAGTGTACTGTTGCTTTAATTTGTATTTGTACCTTATACTGATACCCAGGTGTCTCACCTGGGGTAAAACTGGAGATTTTGAGAATTAATGCTCAGATGGTGTTAAGAAAGTAGAAAAATCAACTAATTTCTGTTTATTTTAGTTATAAAATCACCAGCTGTTTAAGTCGTCAGACTGTTGCTGGTTTCTGGTGTTGTTAGCTGCACTCGGTCTTTGCCTTACAAGAAAGTTCTTCATACCGAACAGCAGAGGAAGAGAGAGAATATGAGATTTTCCAGCTCTGTCAAACTGTGATAGCAGTTCACACATGCAGGCTGGTGTTGTGTGAAGTTAATCACATAAACTTCACAAAAAAGTGGTGTTTTTGATAGTTCGGTGCCGCAGGCAGTCGTGTGTGTGTGTGTGTGTGTGTGTGTGTGTGGTACAGGACTGTGAATGAATGAACAGGCACATCTGTGTGGTCTGTATGCCTGTGCAGCCTGACGTTCACCTCCCACCGTGATACAGAGCCAAGGCAGAGAAGGGAAGGGGTTAATAAGGAACAAAGGGGTTAATAGGATCTAGGACAGGCTCTTTCAGCTCTATAAGAACAGAGTCATGACAATAGACACAAAGTCTGTCACACTCAGTGTCTGATTTAACCAGAACAATTAAAGGCAGCTTTTTCAGCCTCTGTGCGTTCAACATCTGTCACATCATCTCTGGTCCTGGTTTCATCACTTTGATCTGAGAATCCTAATTAGGAACTTATTGCGATCAAACTGACAGAAACACAATGAGCTGTGATCTTCATTTAATTCAAAACACCATGTGAGAAGGAGGTAAATAATAAAGCCTTTACACCCTAAAGCCCTGAATATTGTACGGCTTGAAGATGTCAAATAATATTTTTAATGTTTCCTAAAGTTTTTTTTTTCAGATCAGTGTGAAACACTTGGGAGACTCTTAGAGCTGACGCTCTGTGCATCACATGTTGAGTCTCAAATGTTTCTCATAACATCATTGTCACATAATCATCTGACTTCCATTATTGGTTTACTCCTATTTATTTATTTCCTCTGGCAGGCGAACAGAGCCAAGGTGACGCACAGTCATCACAGCCTTCTGCCTGGGAGCGGTGTGTAAGCTCAGGCTGTTAGGGCAAGGAACAGCAGAGCCAAAAACACTGCTCATTCTGTACAGATCAAAAAGATACTGTACCGATATTATACTGTATGAATATGTGGCATTTGTCAGAACAACTAATCAGGCCTTTTATGAGAAGCCTGATGTTAGAATAACTGAGGGGAAGTTACTGATGATCTGATGCTCCCTGCAGATTTTATATTTGTGAGGATATTTTAGGAGATTCATCTGCTAAAAGAACAAACTGCACCTCTGGCTCTGAAGTAACTTTTAGAGTGGCATACAGATCCTATAGCAAGGAACAGCCTTGTAATTAGTGTCAGTGGTATTTTAGTAACTTCAGTTTTCTCTTTTCTCCACAAGATGGACTGGTATCTCTACGAGACTGGACTTTTAACTCTAAGTCCACCAGTTAACTGGTTCCTTACAGCAAACAGCTGTTTATCTGAATAAGGTAAGTGAGTGAAATGAATGTGTTCATCTTGTTGAGCAAATGCTGCCATGGTACTTTAGAGCATGGTACTTAACCCCAATTTATTGAGTCCCTATGTAAAAGTAAAACCACAATGTCATGTTCCCTTAAAAGTTCTGCCATCACATTTTTACTTGCAGAATTATTCCAAACTCCTGTGGAAAATGGAGAAATAAAGTGAAAGGTTGTGCAGTAATGGTGCTTTTCTTCACCTAGAATATCTTACATGAGAAAACAGTGTATGTTCCTTTTCTGAACCTCAAAGAAGAATCACTGAATTTTCACATTAAACTGATCCCACAATGTTCAGATAATCTAATCTGGACTGGATGTGGGTACAGTCCCAGTTTTTCTTCTACAACAATAGAAAACAAGGCTCCAGCCGATGAAATGTGGTCCTCGAATGTTCTGAAACTCGTTGGGCTTGAAACACCACTAATAGCACCCTTTCACATCATCTAAAACCGTCCCAACATTTTGTGGAGTTCAAAAAATGCATTTCGTGCAGCAGGCCCTGTCAGCAAACACAACAATGGAGATAGGTTGAATAGAAACAAGTGTCATGTGTTTTTGCTTAACGTTGCTTGGCCCAGTGTTTACACGGAGGGGAGAGAGGCACACTGAGTCCAGCTGCTCTGGAATATTTGGGCCTTGCAGTCTTTAACACATCTTCATTGTAGCTCTCCCCAGCCCTCCCTGCAGCTGCAGTCCTGCACCATGCTGTCCCTCTGAATGCACAGCAGGGGCATTTGTAGTGGAGATATGCGTATCAAGATATAGCATGTATAGTTTAACACATGTTGTGTGTCCTGTGCATTCTGAGTCTGGTTTCCTTCTAAAGGAAGAGGAGTCTAGTGTTTTTTGGCAAAGCCTTGGAGCAGTTTCTCATCCCAGATTGATATTTTATTCTTAATTATCTACCTACACCATAATCTGATCTCTTATTAATAGCTAAACAAACACAGTTTTATTATGCTGAGATACAAGTGTGGTCAGTGGGGCGTGAATGTGATGTTGCCTTGTAGCTTAGGGGCAGAGTGCTCCAGGGTTCGTTGCAGATATTTCACAGATTTTTGGGGGGTCAAGTCGACAGAGCCAAAAGATTCTGGCTTTAATTTTGTAATTTTCTAAACCGAATGGCTTTTTGAAATGTATTTTGTCCACATTGTATGGTTGAATGGGCCTTTAAAAACCCATCTGTAACAGTGTTAACATGTTTACATTGTTTTTTGTCTCCCACTTACACGCTTCCTGCAGCCTGTCTACTTCGATCCAGCAGGCATTTGATCCAGTGCTGATGGACTTGAGACCTCTGACCATGCTGTGGTTTCAGGGCCCAAAGCAACTTGAGATGTAGGGGTTAAAGTTCTGTGCTGGCACGAGGAGGCGTGAAAGCTGGTCTAACCCAGACGGAGCGTTCATTAATCATGGTGACAGAGCGCTCTAATACAGAAAAAGAGGCAGATCTGATCTCATCACTGTTCTCTGATCCTCCACCAGGATTGTACTGGGCTCCAGATGTGAGGGCGGACAGTCACACACACACACACACACACAAAGAGAGAGAGAGAGAGAGAGAGAGAGAGAGACAGAGAGACAGAGAGCTCCATGCACACACAGTCTTTCCTGTAACATCAACACACATTCACAATCATGTGTAGGATTTTGCCCTCAAAGAGCAGAGAGGCGGTGTGTGCTTGTTTCGACATAATGTAGCTCAAATGTGGTGTTATTGTATTTCTGCAGTTGAGACAGCAGCTTTCACCTGGAGACTCAGAGCGACAGCCAGGCCTTTGAGGCTATTTACATCAAAGACATAGTCAGTGTGTATGTCTGTGTGTGTGTGTGTGTGTGTGTGTGTGTGTGTGTGTGTGTGTAGTTAATAGGAAACCAGACACCAGTTTTCCTCTGTATGATGAATCAGTTCAGTGTTCATTATGTGCATACAAGGACACACACACACACACACACACACAGAGAGAGAGAGAGAGAGACTTGTGCTGATGTGACCTGGCTCTGGCAGCTGCAGAAAGCACCTCAACAGTAAAATCATGTTTTCTAGGTTTACAGTTATTCTTCCAGCCAGCAGGTGCATACTCCAGAGATCCACTAGATGGCAACATTCAAGCATTTGAGTCATAGTCAAACTTTTCATAGTTCTCACACTCTGGCCAGGAAATCATGCATCAAGTCAGGAGATTATAAACAACTTGAATTACTGTAAACATGAAAAAGCAAGTTTCATTTTGCTTGAAATTATTATAAAAAACAAAAGCAGTTCCCCAAAATCAAATATCCACTTACTCTTATAATCTTTGACTGTTTGACACTAAAACATATTTTTATGAATAACAGCCTTGCTCACTTACCTTACAACGGTTTCATTACTGTACATATAAATATATGCAGCAATTTATAAAAGAGCAACATCTCCAGTGTTGCTGCAACACTGGGTTCATTGTGGTTCATGTGGTTTCAATAAAAACAGATGAAGCAGAAAGTGATAACAAATCAGTTCGCATGTGAACTGATTTAAGAGTCTGGCGGTCATGCTTGTGTGTTAGTATAATAAAAGTGAAAGTCTAATAGAACTGGGTAGGGTATTTTCTTTATCATTAGTTGATGTTTTTATTGTTAAATCAAGTAAAGTATAAAAGATCTGAGAAGTGTTCTGATCTGTGTGATGGTGATGTACATGGAGATAGAGTTGTGTGTTATTAGTAACATAAGGAGAAAGTATAGTTGTGCAGCTGCCTGTGTTGTCCTGGCTGATCCTCACTGCTCCTTGCTTGTTTTTCTCTCCACTTGGTGAAAATATCTGATGTCCAGCCAGAAACCAGTAACTTAAAAAAGATAAAAAATATTAAAACTGTTTAATATAACCCTGAAGGCTTTAAGTTAACTTTAAATAAAAAGACTTTATTTAAGCTACAGTGTGCTGAGTTCAGTGACTCAACACTGACAATTATAAAGTTGACTTTAATCTCAACTGTGAGTACAAACAGAGGCATCTCAGATCAGTTGTGAACATTGTTTAACGTTAAACTAACAACTAATAATAGTAAAAATAATAATAAGCTAATAAGTGATATAATTTATCCGCTCATATATAAATAAACTCTGCTGTATTGGTACCAAATCAATTATAAATATCAGGTTAAACCTACTGTCCTGTAAACACCACTAAATTCTGAACCCCCAGAGACAGGAGTCATATGAGATGACTGATCCTGTCTATGTTCTTCAGCTCTCACTCGTAGTGGAACTTACTGAGGTTTGAGCAGAAACACTAGAAGCATATCCTGGACCAAGAGCTGGGTGGTGTACTGAGTCAGGTAAGGCCTGACTTTTTACATGCTGTATAGTGCAAAGCGGCACGACTTGGAGACAGATACAAACTCTTCAGAGGTATCTCACAACCTTGGTTGAGGTAGGAGATAAAGATGTGATTTCCATATTGATATCATGGAAGAGAGACTGATCGGCTGGGATGATAAGAGTTTAGTTGAAGGAGGTACTCCTTCATCCATGTGGATATGTCAGAGAGACGAGCAGAGATCCACACAGAGACCATGGGGTCGTCTGACAGGTATAGTTTTGTCTGCATAGATATGAGAAGAATAATTTTGGTTTGTATATCATATACTCACTTAAATCTCAACTGAATAGATTGATGAGCTACTGGAAATCAGAATTTCCCCAGGGGATTGATAAAGTATTTATCTATTGCAAAGAAAAGGGTCCCAGTACCGATCCTTTGGGCACTCCTGTGGGGAGGGACTCTTACACTACATTATTAGAGAAATTAGAATTTGACTTGATGATGCCACTCGATGAAAAATCAAGGGCTTGCCAAAATTATTACATTTGTTCCTGAAGGGAACATGAATACCTGCACCACATGAAAGAGCAATCCATCCAATATTTGTCAATATATTTCAGTCTGGCTCATTAAAAGCCTGATTTCATAATTAGGTAACACTATAAAATTTACTTATTATCATATTTCCCCTTTCTTCATGAAGGTGTTCTCGTCATCATTTCATCATTGAGTCTCCATGGCAGTCTGAAGGGACTCAGTAGTGAATACGAGGTGATGAGTCAGTGTGGGAAGTTGTTTTTGTAGTCTGGAAGAACTTTTTTCTGTGTATTTTCCTACACAGCTTTTAATGTTTTGTCATTGCAGTGGGTTTGAAAAGCAGCTTGTTTGAACATGTAGGTGGCACGCCTCAGCATCCAATTTAGCATAGTAACTCAGAGAGGGAGGACACGTCCCCTCTGCCCCAGAACAGAGCAGCCCTGCTGTCTCCTCAGATGAAAGCAGGTGCACAGTGACAAGCAGTAAATGTCAGACCGTGGGTCTACTGAAGGCAGCCGAAGCAGTATCAGACTAAAGGAGTGAGTCACGAATGCACCCTGCAGTGCAGTGTGGAAGATGTTAGAGCTGGAGGTCATCAGTCCTGAAATCATGAGCAACATTTAATTGTTAGCAATTATAGTTTCTGTGCCACTGTATAGACACCACACAGTACATTTTCCCACACGAGCCATCAGTGATGTCAGTGCCTTCACACTAATGGATAACTTTTGTCAGCTTGTCAATATGTCATGTAAACTGTTTCTGAGGGGAATTATTACTGACGGCTTCCCGGAGGGCAGTCAGACAGGTGAACACACAGGCTGACAGGCTGGCACATGTGGATCAATAGTGCCAAAACACAGTCGGCAGTCAGACCAACAGGGGGTTGTTCAGGGACTGTGAGTTGGGGACTGCTGCTTACTGGACTGGACAGGGTTAGCAATTGTTTTATTTTTCTGTCTCTGCCTGGGAGAGAACATCGTGTTCAGTGCAGTCAGTGCCAAGGTGATTTTATTTTGCATAACCGATTTACACAGAGAGAATCTGAAACATTTTGTTATGGTCCACAGACCAGTGCAACTTTATGTAGCAAAACACAAATAAAGCTTTTACATCTGTTTCCCCTGTTACTCATTCTGAATATGTGAGGAAATAATGAGCAGTTTGATGAATGCTGTTACAATAGCTTTTTAAAGTTAATGTTAACTGATCATTACTCATGCTTTATCATTAAACCAGTGATAAGCCATTATTAAGGTTGAGAAAAAATCCTCTCACTGGGGAGTTATTAATAGCCAGAGCATTAAAAAATGCTAATAAGTTTATAAACAACAACATTACAATAAGCCAGCAAACGTTATTAAGTCAGACAAAAGATTATACAAAATAATATGTATTTTTTAACCATGCAATTGAATTAATTAAATAATAAAGTATTATTTGTATTTGTGAATTTTTTTAAATGTATTTTTTATTCAGAATGAACGGTTCATCTGAATAATGTACTCATTTTTGTTTATACCCATATCATGAAGTCTGCAGTTGTAAATGTTGATAAAAAGATAATAAACTGATTGTGGTCCAGATACTCCGCAATACTTTCCCTGAAGGTCAGAGGTCAAATGGTCATTTAGAGGCATTTACCAGATGAACTTTAGAGGAACTTGAGGATCTGATTGAGCTGATTGAGGATCAACCCCAGCTAGAAAGTAACCTGGCAGTTCAAAAATCGTTCTCACGTAGTTTAAACTGATCTATAAAGTGTCACGAGTTGAGTCATTAACTCCCAATAAAGCTATTACAAACCCTTGTTTAAGTTAAAGTCTCCTACTTTTTTCTTGCCTCTTTTACCTTTAAACTTTGACATTTGAGGGAACAGTGTTAAATAATCTGTTTCTCAGCAACTGATGCAGGAAACCGGTTTATGAAAGTGGCAGAGCCGTGGAGGCCCACACAGAGAGGGGGCTTTAGATCAGCTAAATCTCATTTACTTAGCCTCCCCCAGGAGAGTGGGCAGATCAGAGGAATAAAGAAAGGGATGCGTGTCTGCATCAAATGCTTTACAGCCTCACGCCAGGATTCTCTTTTTCAGATCCTTTACACAAAACAGAATGTGCAGTATTTTGTGCTTTCATGTTTAAAGAATTTAACTTCCAAGCAGCGTCGTGGGAAAATATTTGCTAAACTTCAATTCAGTTATTATTTTTAGATCACATTGAGTGTAGATTTTACTCTATTACAAATTAACTTCATTTTACAGCCTGCATTGACTAAGATTATTATTCACGTCAAAGAGAGCTACAGTTGAGTGAAGGAAACAAAAAACAAAACTGACCACCTGCTGCTCTGTAGTAACCTCAGGAGCTTTTCTGGATCTCACTTCATGGACAGAAGTAATGGTTGAAGCCAGCAGACAGCGCAAATTACAGTGAGAGGAGAGGAGCAATGAATTTGTATTGAAAGGAAAGAAAAAAACACAGAATGGGAAGCGTGACTCGATATGAAGAGTGTAATTAAGTGTGAGAATGTGTTTTCCATCCAACTGGGCCCATGATGCAAATTTCCACATATTAACCATTGTAATGGTTTTCTGAAATGACTTCTTCTGTGGGGGTGTTCATTACTGTGTGTGTGTGTGTGTGTGTGTGTGTGTGTCTGTGTGTGTAGCAGCGTTCACATGTTTGGTGATCTGATATGACATAAGATCACCCTAGGAGTTAGATTAATCACCTTTTGAGTGCACATCCTATGGATATTTACAACTACCGGAGGGGAAGTGTCCCACTGTGAACAGGAAGTGATGACTAAAGGATTTAGTCATGAAGCATACGTTTGTCACAGCTGTGTCAGGACCAGATAATGTGAATACAGGCTAGGTGAAAAATCCATCAGGAAGGGCCAGGGAAAATTGCATGTGTCTCATGAATAGTAATAGGAATTAAACTGAATTGATCTATAATGCCAACATCTGCAAACATCACTGTCCATCACAGCAGCAAGACGTGAATAGAATAGACCAACTTTTTCCAACTCACAGCCCACTTCAAAATCTCAAAAATGTTGATGGCCCACATGTGACCCCATAACAATATAGAGGCTAAATAATACGTTCTCAGAGCATTTTTTATTTTCATGATAATGACTGAAGAGTCAGGATTTAACTGAAAGCAGGAAAAACATGTAGGAAGTTCAATTTTTCTTTTTTGTTTGATGGGGGGAGATCACTTGTCGATTCACCATCTTTCTCTTGACTCTTCCCTTCTTATATTTCCTGTTGCTAAAAATCTATCCATTTTGTGACTCCAGTTTTTTGCCGTGGATGTTGAGACTGCAATCAGACTGAGATAGCAAACAAGTATACAAAGTGGACCGACCCACAGGCTGGGAACCCCTGGAGGTGGTCCACAGTCATTAATTTATACCGATTGCATCCATTTTTTTTCAAGTTTGATTGACTTTTTATTTTATTGAGTAGCACTCTTCCAACTGTGAAGCAGAAATGTCCCCATATTTCCATCAAATCACCATGATGGCTGGCACACTATCTGAGGAGTTCAGCTCTTCACTGTCTCTGGAGCAGCTCCAGCGTTCGCCTGTCAGTGACATCATTATCATCATCATCATCATCGTCTATACAAACATTAACATTACTTCATGTTTAATGCTAATTTGCAAATGTTAAGTGATAACATGCTACAGGTAGTGAATATTAAAACACATTACATCTCATAAACATCCGTATGTTAGCATTGTCATTGTGAGCATGTTAGCATGCTGAAATTAGCATTTAGCTCAAAGCACTGCTGTGTTTCAGCACAGTAGCATAGCTTTAAAGGCTTTCCGACAACCCACAGTTACAGCTACATCTGCTGTCCAGTGACATTAGCTAGTTAACTATATCATAACCATTATTATTCATACTTTGAAGTTGCTGCGGTTTTTCTTCAGAGGATTCAGGGGATTCAAAGAAGTTGAATCATCATTAAATGAGACAACTGTAGCAATGTACGTGCTCGCAGGGTCTCTGACAAAACTCCCAGAGCTTTTTAATGCATAAAATGACCAAATGTACAATACTATTGTTTGTATAAATGTTCCAACAGTACATTTTTTTGTAAAGGAAGTAAGTAAATAACATCACAACATGTTTCAATTCGAAGCCAATATAAATGAATAGGCCTCAGACATTTTGACTTGGGAGAGTGGGAAAAACATGTGTTAGTAAGAGCATTACTAGTGGCTCTGTTCCTTCCCAGTGAGCCATGGCAGTGTGACAGTGAGCCAGCACCTGGACCCTGAAACTAAATGGACAAGGTAAATGGAATTCAGCCATTATTCATTTTAGCATATTGTCTATGCTTCACCAGTGCTTTTCCTACTGTGATATATCAATATATCTGAAAAAAGCCAATACAGCTCGTGAATGCAATGGGTTCAAACTCTTCAAACTCTTTATTTATATAATATATTGATTTATTTTAGATCTTCTGACACTATTCCCTTTTAAAAGCAAAGACATTCATATACAGTTGAGACAAAACATGCCACCAGGAGTCATCAACATGGTCAATATACGATACGTAAACACAACAATTCCTTTGTATTAAAAACACATTATATTTACTTAAATGTGTCATTATTATATATGTGCCAAAAAAATGTTCAAACACACCCTTCTGAATTTGTTAGAGAAGGCGTCAAAGTGTTATAAAGAAATATTGATGAGTTTGTACGCATTGCGTTTACAGTTTGTGGACAAATACTGGCACAATAATACATCACAACAAACCACAGGCAGAGTGGCAACATAGATGCACCATAACTTAGCAATTTTTTTTGAAAATCCAACAAGTTCTATTGAACATTAACACTTGTAGCCTCTGGGCACAAGACAAACAGTTCTACAACATCAGGACAAATTGCATACAGCACATCCAGAATGATACAGTTTTACAGACTACAGTTGTAAGAAGTCACAGTGGAAATAATCACAAAGGCAATGCAGGGATGCAGAAGGAGAAAACTGCTGCACAGCCCTCCTAACACCCTCCTCCACACAGTGGTCAGTGCTTCTCCCTCTGCATTGTCTTGAACAGCATTATTAGTTATTTAATTTATGAACATTATCTGTTGATAAATAACATGGAAAACTATCAAAGTTAGCATAGCTGGCAAAAATCCACGACAGAGCTAAAAATAAAAAGACTAAAATAAATACTTTGGCAGCAGAGGAGCCATGTGCATCCCAATCAGATGCAAGTAACAAGTAACTCTACCTCCAAGACACTTAAAGCAGCAAAGAGACAGTGTCCATCAGGCCTACAGCACATCTGATTGGATGGAGTGCCAGCGCGCCGTTTCTATTTGCCCCCGACTGCACATTTCCTTCCAGTGTCCCTGTCCCGCCTCTAAAGCGTCGCTGCCAATCAACACACGACCCAAAACACTGCTCTTCGTGTAGAGACGGCCCTGTAAATACATGGAGATGACTGTCATCTAAATAACAGTCATAATGAGATATTCATTGTACTGCGTATACGGGACATAGAACGTCTTACCTGCATGACGATGAATTCAAGGACCAATGGCAGCTGAGTGATGTCACCAGGGGGCAGGTCAAATAGAAATGGAGCGTTCCAGATGGGATTTGGACCACTGGCTCCTTTGGTCTCCTTGGTACCAATTACATTCCCATCCTGACGCAGGTTAATGACAACGTAGTGGTCTGTGGGGAAAAAATTACCTCCAGTTATGACTTTATTTTTTTTCACATACATTTTTTCTATTTATATTATAGTAAGATTCTTTCTTTCTGAAAGGTTCAACAAATAAAAAGCAGCAGTAAAATTATTTACATACATTTTTGGTGTTATTAAATGAATGTACTCTTCCTGCAGTGTTGTGTGTTGTGTTATCTCCACATGAAATAAATCTTCATATGTTGATTTACACCCTGATAATCCTCTCTGAGCACCCCTCCACTGTCACTGTTACAAATCGCCATCGTCACTTGCAAAATATGATTTCCCTTCTTAAAACCAGCCTCACATGCTAATTGGATTTATTAAAATTAAAAAGCAATGTGTCACCGTCAGATAAGAATCACAAATCTGCAAATAGCATTCATTTTTTACAGATTCTAGGACCCATTTGATGTTGAAACTCATAAGCAACACACAACTGACCACGTAGTCTCAAACTGTTCGGTAAAGTGTAGGAAAACCAAAACATCAAAGTTGTTTTCTTTTTACAAAACCTTCTGCTGCCTCCTCTCCTCGGAGCTTTAACTCAGATGCAGTGAGATCTGATACAGACAGGAGGGGAAATGACACCGGGCTGATCGGTTCCTAATCTGATTTCTACAAACCAATCAGGGAAGCAGTCTGTCTGACTGTGGCTGGACTAATAGAGGAGAATACAGACAAAGGCAGTATTAGCAGTTTACATGTCAGCCAGTGTATTCATGTGCAATGTAGCTCGCACTGCAAGTATACTTACAGTATATTCAGCATACTAACTAAGTATACTAATGGTGATATTTGGAAAGTGCAAAGTAATATCCACCCACTTGGAGAGGTTAATATACGTTATTACAGATTCTGCTGGTTGCCATTAGACAATCATACAGAGCTTGGCACAGTCTACAAATGTTGTCAGTACAATCAAAGTGAGAAAGTTAAAGGAATATTTTGACTCTTTGGGAAATACATATATTTACTTTCTTGTCAAGAGAAAGATGCAAATATTGCACAACTATCATTTCTGTCTGCTCTGTATGAAGCTGAAGCTGGGAGACTGTTAGCTTAGCCTAGCATAAAGACTGGAAACAAGGGGGAAAACTAGCCTGCCTCTTTCTACAGGCAACAAAATCCACCTACCAGCACCACTAAACCTACTGCTCATGAACTAACATCTTATATCTCATTTGTTGTATTGGTGCAAAAACCAAAATGTAAAACAAACTATGGTTTTATGTGTTGTATCATCTGGACCTGGTAGACAGACATGAGAGCAGTACCAATGTTTTAATCTAAGTCTCCACAAGAAAACAAATAAGCAAATGTTGAACTGTTCCTTCAAATGCATATTTAAAAATCTACAAATTAAAAGCCTTATACATAAAATACAAATATTCAGTCTGTTAAAAAGACAATGAATATCAAGGGAACTGGTCCCAAACCCACCAGGTTAGCAAGTAGTTGCAAGACTTTCCTCAACCAAAAAGCACCACCAGTCAATTGTTCAAATGCTTAAGACAAATCCTCATGTGCATTTTTCTGATTAGCCTCATGTGGTCATGTGAATAATGACAGTCCTCGCTCGGAAAAGCAAACTTTTGAGTTAGCAAATAAAATAATCTCAGAGAATAATTCTGAGGGGCAGGTTTGGCTAAAAGGTGCCTGACTTTAAAACCTCAGACTACTAACTCTAACCGTAGAGGTGGCACATGGATTATTTGTCTTGAGTTGTTGAGCATGTGTCATCCTGCTGGCAGGTGCACCTGTTTAGAAAACACTCATATTGGGCCCTTTGTAAGCCAACGACAAACAGCCTATTTTATTGTTTAGGTGTGAGGACCTGCTGGTCGTTACCTGGAGCTCCTGGGATCCGTGTGAGCTTGGCCAGGTTCTCAGCCTTTCGGACCATCACCTTGATGCGCTGGGCCAGCGTCTGGTACTGCAGCAGGATGAACAGTTGACCCAAAGCACGCGGCGCACACACCGAGCTCTTCCTGTGACCCAACGTTTCCTGAGAACTCACACTCTGAGGGTGGGAAGGAGAACAAAACTGTGAGATAAAGACAAAATGTGGGAGATTTAGCAAGAGGGGGAAAAGTCTTCTTTCACCCCAGCAGATGTTCTCTTCATCCTTTGGGAGGCTGGGAATGAAATGAAGCCAAGGGGGGGGAGGGGGGGACAAGAGCATAGAGCAGATCAAAGCTGCAAAGCACTTAAATCCCATGCTCTAAGCCATGCTCATGATTATGTCTCTATAGTTCTGTCAGTGTCGACCAAGGTACTGTCAGAGTCAATGTTTCAATTTCCCATCAGAGGGATTTTCTGTGAATCACTGGGAACAGGTTAAAAGTTTCAATCTGAATCAGTTCTTCTTCACCCAAAGGAAAATGTAATCAGTTTTTATTCATGGGGCCTTTTGGATTGACTTGCCTAAGGAGCTAAAATGGGTTTAATCTGTACCATATTTTCACACTTAAAGTTAATTGTTCTTATGCATAGTCATCAGTGAAAAGGATTTTGTTGTGGATTTGATTACCCACCCTAAAATAATAGATGTTCATGCACTAAGGCACTGTGGCTAGAGGTGATAGCTGATGTGTAAGTATGATGGTCATTTCCATGTGATTTCATGTCCGATTTCATTCATTTGCATTGTTTGGGCTCCTGTGAGTCACAGTCTGCTGGGAACTGGCTGAGTGTTAGCCCGGCAGCGACTCTCTGAGGCCGGGCAGCAGAGTGTGAAGGCGATGTCATCCAACAAGTACGTTTCGGTTCACTGCCTCTATCTGTCACAAGCACTTCGCCTTAGAGGCTGTCGCTCCCACTTTAACCACCTTTTCGACGTTTTTTTCTGAAAACACAAACAAACATTAAAGCGACAGCCAGAGGTTTATTTTTCAGGAATGTGACGCTGCATTTTTTTTCTCACAAATTCCTACACTGACAACCAAAGAGAGGTAAAAGCCGAGTTGCATCCCTCTTCACCTGTGATGGGACTATACAATTTGAGGCTAATTCATAAAAAAAAAAAAAAAAAAAGCAGCATCCTCCTAAAAACTTTTCCTACATTTAAAAAATACAATAATATAATATACTATTATATAATAATGTAAAAATAAAATGAAAACTCTTGTTATTCTTATTTTTAGTTTATCCTCAGGCACAATGTAGTTGGAAGTAAAACTTTTGTTCTGTTATTATTTGGTAACTCTGTTCGCTCTAGTTACATAACGGGACCCAACAGACTGATTCTATGAGTCATCAGTGATCTGCACAGTGTGGACGCCTCAGAGGAGAGGGACAGTATTATAACACTGACAAACTTCTCCCTGTGGTTTTACTTCATTTATCCTTTATTTGTATAGGAATGATTCACACTCTGTCAGCTACACACTTCACATTCACACATTTTACTTGCTGCACAGTACACCAGTGCTATTCTTACACCGACAGTCTCCATCTATCAGGCACTCAGCAGCTTAGTATACTATAGAATAACACATTACTCTTACTTCCTCATTCTCTCAAGATGCAAATCTTCCAGTCCCAGATATAGTAAACCCCAAGTTAGAGACACCACAACGTCTGGGGCAGAAAAATGAAGCCATACCCAACTTCACAGCAGAAATAATCATGTTTACAGCCTGGTGCAAAAAGCTGTTTTTAGTCACTATAGCTAATTTCCCCCTTTGTGACGTGCAGTGAATTTTTATACAACTCACCTGTTTAAATTTATTAAGGCTTAAATAGTGAGCATGTGCTGCTTTGAGTGACTTGCCATAAAACAATAAAGCAACATGCACTAAAGTCTTGGCTCCACACACAGCCCAACTCTTTATCCATTTTTGGATTAACCGGAAGTTAGGCAGACTTAGCACTATCAAGATGGAACTGGAACTGAGCTTCAAAACCAAACTACGTCCATACAATCTATGCACCAGAGTTTATAAAGGCAGCTGAGATGGATGGTGGACGTACAGTTTAGGCAAGAAAAACACTTTGGTTAGGGTGAGGGCAACATTGTAGTTTTGGTTGCAGCTTGCCACATTAATCAAAATTAATTAATTAATTAATATTTCATCAGCATGTTAAACTGCTCTGCATTATCCCCGTGATGCTCTGGTTTTAAAGCTTGATGCTGCAACAGATCATAAAAATGTTTATTTTACGGACGTTTGTGTACATCACTTATTCATGCTCCTCTAGAGCTAAAATGCACAGTCCTGAAATCACTGTCATGTTCTGCCCCCCATTCCAATGAAATATCAAACCAAGTCAATTAATGCAGATGAATAATCGTCAATACCCCAGCTGGTCCCATTACACTGATTACAAAACCTGGTGCTTTTCTATCAATCCAGGAAGTGCCTGCATTAAAAGATGGAGTCACGACTGACTCCCATCTGGCCCACCCACCAGAAATGATTTTTGCCCACCCACCAAGCACACAGCGTGATTCTGTGGCAAAAATCAGAGTGACTGACTGAGTCATGTCCACCAAAACATCAGGACCCCCTCGCTTCAAAAGCCTGTTATTAATGCCCTCTGGCACTGTTTCAACAGAGCCGCAGAGGGCACTGCGTGGGCGCACTGCCAATTTGCTGCACTCTGCTTGTTTGCTCTGCAATCACTAACAACAATGTCACCATGACTAACAACAGTGGAAAACGGGAGAGCTGATTAGATGCTACATTCCTCCATGGATAAAATATGATATGTACTATTTATAAGCCCGCGTGCATAGTTTCTCGATCTGCTAAATCAACTGAAAATGCAGACTTCATTAAAAAGGTTTTTGTAAGAAATAATACGGTACATTCATTAACATTCAGGGAGAGCAGGAAGTGAATACAATCAGTAGCCCAAAAAGAAGTTATGATCCCAACTATACACCCTCAGACACACACAAAGCCCACAGTCGCCTCACACGCTGCTTTAGTTTGTACCTAGGGTCAGTGGGCGGACATGGGCGCATTATAAACTCAAGGGCATGACCCAAAACATAACAGGTCTCCACACATCCCAGTCCACTTTGTTTCCTGTTTGAGTCAGAATTAAATTGCCTTGGGGTCTAAGGTCTGTGTAAAATTTTGATTGGATCTGACAGCACCCAAAAACGGCCAGAGAAAGAGCCTCATTACTCAAGCACCGCAGGCTGCATCTTTAGCCAGCCATTTAAAATGCAACAAATTACTCTACTGACTTTAATGGGTCCTATTGTGTCAGAGAGTGCTCCTCTTTCATTTAAAGCAATTCTTTTCTCTTTCCTGCCCAGAGTTAGATGGGAAGATCAATACCACTGATCCAGTCAGCAGTCCCTATAGCTTAGCATAAAGACTGAGAACCTGGCCTGGTTTTTGTTTGAAGGTATCAAAATCTGCCTACCAGCACATCTAAACCTCACTAATTAACAAGTAATATTGTATCTTGCTCATTTAATCCACACAAATGAATTACAACATTCAACATTAAACAAATGAGAAATAACATGTTAATTAGTGAATTAGTGAGCTTCCAGGTGCTGGGAGGCAGATTTTGTTACCTTTGGACAGAGCCAGAGCTGCTGTTTTACCCTGCTTCCAGTCAACTTGTATTTAATCTATTAGGTTTTGGTGTGGTGCTGGTTAAGGCAACAACTGCTCCGTGTGGGCTTTTGGCAGCTGTTGATCGGCCCTTTTACCAGACTCTGCAGACAGTTTTACTTGGCTTTTATTTTTCTTTTGGGCTCAGGTCCAGTTGCTGATAGCCAAGTCCTTCTTGGGTTTGCGTCAGAGAACCTCTAATTTTCTGTTCACTGCACTTTTGTTTTGCACCTTTGTTTTGTGTCTTTATACTCTTTGCTCTTGGATGCTTAACTGCAATGCTTACATTAATACCATGAATGAAATCCCCATATACCTTTTTCAACTTGCTTTTAGTTGGGCTGAGCTGCCTGGTGTAGGTGGTGGTGATGTCAGGTTCCCAATCCATCTGCTCACAGGGCAGCTCCACCTCCCCCAGCGCAGCCTCTCTGAGGCCTGAGAAGTCCCTGTTGTACACAGCTAGTCTCAAGGTGCAGGTGCGCAGCTCCTCCACAGAGCCCACCTGCAGCACAAAGCTCTGACTGTGCAGGTCTGGGCTGAGGCTACGACGCCGGGAGGCGATCTGTTGAGGGGAGGGGCAGAGTGGAGGAAGGCTGACTCGGACAAACACCCCACTGCGCCTTCGACTGGCCCCCGAGAGCCCCAGGATGTTGACCGCCAGGGTGCCACAGGTAGAGGAGAAGAGCAGGGAGAAGTGCAGGAGAGGAGCAGGCTTTGAGGGGATGCAGAGAGAGTTAGAGCCATACTGTGATAGCTCCCCCTGCCGGGTGGGGGCTCTGGCAGCATCAGCAGTCAGTCGACTGCTCTCGCTGTACAGAAAACTCTCACCGCTCACGGTGCTTCGCCGACCCATCGCCCAACGAGATTTGGACACCAGACTCAGCTTAGTGAGGGAGGGCAAAGAGGCTCTGCCATGACTTTGAGCTCTAGTGGGTGAGAAGGGAACAGCCGGGGTGCTGAGGCGCCGCATTGGGAAAGAAGACCCAGGAGACCGCACCAGCTCAGCTGATCTGGTGGGGTTGGGGTCAAAAGGCAGAGCAGTTAGGTCATCCTCAGAGGGAGACGAGCTGCTTTTAGAGGAAGGAAACTCCAACACGTCTCCATCCAGCTCCTCATACTGCTGCTTAACAGGCTGCGTACACGGAGACGGAGTCAATGTCACAGTCACTTTCTCAGCAGGGTGAGGAGACAAGAAAACTGCCTCCTTGTCCTCCGATGAAGCACTCTTCCTTCTGCGACAGCAAAGGATGCAACCGAGAACCAGACAGTAGCAGAACACTGCCAGACCCACAGCCAGCAGAATCTGCAGGTGAACTAGACAGAAGACAAAGCAGTCAGGGTTTAATACTGTGCTGGTGGGAATTACAAGGAGCATGAGGAGAAAGTGAGGTGGTGTTAATCTTTGAGTGGGAGAAAGCAAGAGAGAGAAAACAGAGAAGAGAGAGAGATAAAGACAGGAAGATCTTTACAAACTGACAAATGAAATCAGTTTTGTGCCTCTGAGTGACCTGTCAGTAACAAGAAGAACGAGAGAATTTAAATGAAGCCAGATTCATCACGAAAGACCTTAGGACATCTGACTCTAAACATTATCTTGTTGTGTCTGCACTCTGCCTCCTTGATGAGATTAAAGAGGAAATATCTCGGGCTTATAACCATAATTCTATAAATGGTATTGTCACAGTTTCTGCTTTGATCCAAAGCAGGAGCAGGGCACATGCAATGTGTTGGTGTCAGTTTTCCTGGCAATCAAATTGTCTGTGTGTGTGTGTGTGTGTGTGTGTGTGTGTGTGTGTGTGTGTGTTCTTCAGTCAAGCAGGAGTCTTCCTGCCTTTTGCAGCGTTTTGTTCCTATTTCTCTGATATTAAGTTAACCATAGCTGCTGTATGTAATACTTCAGAAAAACATTAAATCACTTTCCCATTCACTTAAATTAGAAAGTGGTCCTAACATAAACACATACATGTGCAGAGTGTATTTATGTGTGTGCATAAGTATGTATGTATCCAGAAGACTCCATACTTTAACCGTAAGTGGCTACCTCACGGTGGAGAGGCCAGGATCCCCCCAGTGACACCAGCAGGTGGTGTCACCTCAGAGGCAGCCTGTGGCACCACGCAGTCACGTTCTACCTGTTTGTTTTTCATTCATTTAATGTAATTGCTTAGAGCATGAGGTTCCGAGGCTGTGCTGTCACCCGTTTTGGAATAAAATAATTACAATAAACTCTTTAGTAATTCTCAGTGTTATTATTGCAAGAGAGAAATGGACTGTAAACATAATTGCACACAGGTTTAGATATAATTGAGCAAACAAATTTAGTAGCACATAATTAGTAAAAACTTAAAACTGTGAACAACTTCTTTGTCATTAATTTTCACTTTGTGACATCTGACAGTGACATAGTTAAATGGTGTGAATAATAAAATATTAAATAAAAACAACAGTGTGCCCTTTGATAGCCAACTGGTGAAAAGGCGTGCTTCGTAACTGCAAGGCTGAAATGTCAGTGCTTCAAATTCAGCAATTGATTTTTGTTGCATGCCCCCCTCACCCACTTCATGTGTATTTACAATATATGCATGACAGTTTGCACGTATTTGGAAGTTCTTAGCACCGGTATATGTGTAACTGAGGTACTCCTTGACAACTTCTCATACTAGACAGCTTCTCATAGACCCTGATGCTCAATTAACATCAGATAATGAGCCTGCACTGGGATGACTCATGCATCAGTCACACTGGAGGATTGTGGTGAAAATAAGCTGTGAGCTTCCACAAGTGACCATTTCAAGGTAAACAAATAAAATGAAAATCATTTA